>NC_139705.1:6745841-6915841 GCF_964188405.1 Protomyctophum parallelum
TGTCTCCTGGCTTTGAGCGCGCGGCCGTGGGTCCGCGGCGGGCCGCCCGCCTGCCTGCCTGCCTGCCTGCGCAGGGGAGATGACACGGCGGTATTCTACTATGCATCATGTGACTGTGTGGAGAGGAGGGGGGAGTGGTCAGGGATTACCATTGGTAGAATGGCGTGTCGGTGTGATCACACACACAGGGCTTGTTGCTAAAGTTTGTTGGCGGTAGAAATACCAACCAAGGGGTTCATCCCATTCTGACCTGAGATCAGATTCTATACGAGGTTTCCACCGGACACACACTGGTCTGATGAACCCATTCTGACCTGAGATCAGATTCTAAAAAAATGTCAGTCGTTCTTTGATTTTTCAAAAAATAGCAGACCTACAAGCTCGTATCGCGCCACTCGGTGGCGCGATATGAGCTTGTAGATCTGCTATTTTTCAATAGCTAAAGCATAACATGATGCTGACACCAAAATGGGTGCCCGGTAAGAATGGGTTAATGTGCATTAGACACCATGGTACATTAGGAGTCCACTATAGTATACATTTATGGCTTGGTTTATATTTATTAACGATTATTTTGTATGTCTGTAGCTAAATTTACATTTTGATTTTGAAAATGTTCATCATGAGCCAACATAGCGATGATACAAATGAATAATTGTCGTACTGTATAGGGCTTAAGTTCTTAACGGCACTTTTATTCCGTGGGCATGGGTCAAAGTTCCTTGAGTTTCCGTCAGCGCTGGTATTCCCTCATATCGTAAAGGAACCTTTCTATCCACACTTTCCCTGGGCTAGTGTGTGTGCTCCAGTTCCTGTTGATTTCATTGGATATCATTGGTCATCTGACCAGTTTCATTGGCTTTCATTGGATCAAATCGACAGGAACTGGAGCACACACACTAGCCCAGGAAAAGTGTGGATAGTCCATGCATGCACCCGGTAAGGAGCTAGTGAAATATATCGAAACAAAGTTGTGCTCGCACTTCTGTATACAACTGTTCCCGGGGGAAGGAAACATGGAAGATGGAGCATAAAACCTAGTTGGAATAAAGTTCATTTAACCCATTTTGGTGTTGGCATCATGTTATGTTTTAGCTATTGAAAAATAGCAAATCTACAAGCTCATATCGCGCCACCGAGTGGCGCGATACGAGCTTGTAGGTCTGCTATTTTTGAAAAATCAAAGACACTTTTAGAATCTGATCTCAGGTCAGAATGGGCTAAATGTACGCTCCAAGGACAGGTTCAGCTATATGGGGTGGAATGAGCCCTGGGGGCTCCATCTCTGCATCATCACACTCACAGTTCACACTGTAGTATATGTTATTGTACTGCATGCATATTATGCCCACGTGATTGACACCATCAACACTACCACCACCACCACTGCGGTGAAGAGGTCTTTTTCATTTTGTGTTACTGCCGCAAGAGGTGATATCATGTTTCCATGATGCACTCCTTCCTGATCCCATGCAGCGCGAGGAGCCAATCACAAAGCAGCCGCCGTGGTATGCTCAATCTTTCAGCCCTGGGGGGGGGGGGGGGGGGGGGGGGGGGGGGGGCGGTGTGGTGTTTTTTTGGGACATACTTAAACAGATTTGTGTCATCCACACATTCTGATGTCGACCTCAACTGTTTTCACTAAGCCTGTAGTAGTAGGCCTGTGTCTGTCTCTGTGTGTGTGTGTGTGTGTGCGTGTGTGCGTGTGTGTGTGTGTGTGTGTGTGTGTGTGTGTGTGTGTGTGTGTGTGTGTGTGTGTGTGTGTGTGTGAGTCGCGTTGCGAGTGCAGCTGACCATGAACGTTTGCAGTTGACGTTTTAAGATAACAAGTGTAGACAATACATCAAGTATTCAGGAAAAAGCCATGGATGGTTGCATTTGCACTGGTATTGCCCCTTTGTTTTCTCTAACCTGTCGTGGACGTGCGTGGTGCCGTCACTAACATGTGTTTGCACACGTGCTCTCATGCAGGTCAATGACAGGTAATATAATGGTAAAAAGTAAACATATCACAATGCAGCGCGTTTCCCGTCTCGCCTTTGTTTTCCTGAACTCCCGCAGGGCGTGTGTCTGCACGCGCGAGCGCGCGCGCGCGCACGTGTGTGTGTGTGTGCGTGTGTGTGTGTGTGTGCTGTGCGTGCGTGCGTGTCTGGGTGTAACCTTGCTCCACAGAGAGAGAGAGAGAGAGAGACTTCAACCCCAATAAATCTCTGACCCTCTGTCCCTCTGTGTTTTTGCTGCAGGTGGCCCAGGGCTCCAAGGTATGGGGAGAGGTACCTCTGCCGGAGGACTTGGAGGCAGAGAAAAGTGTCAAGGCGACTCACAGTTTACTGGACGACGATGAAGACTTTGCTGCTGACGAAGCTTCGGGAGGTGGGTATGATGGAGGCAGCCTAGGGGAGGCGACTGCTCACGCATAGCAACAACATCTGCTTCTAATTCAAGGGGACTGTGTAATATTGTTTTTGTGTGTGCATTCGATTGCCTCTTTGTGCCATCCAGTTTTATGTGTTCAACATTTGCACAAAGCAAAGCACGCTCGAAAATAATTTAACCCCACTTTCATCAAGATTGACTCTCATGGGGGGTCGATGCATAGCATTATGGATTTGTGCCCCGCGCGCACCCATGCTGTCGAAATGTCTTAAAACGTTTTTGTGACGCATTTTCACTCCACAGATCTGCCCAGCGGAGAGGACGATGGAAGCACGCCATGGCCTACAGTAGTTTTAGAGAGCACAAGTAAGTCAAACAGTCACCACGTTGTCTTCAATGCAAGCTTTGTTGAAGTGTGGAGGAGCAACTCCACTATCACGGCCATATCCTCTAGTCTACATCTTTGTCATCTTTGAACCTCACTTATCTTAGATGCCTGTCTGTATACTTCTGCTATGTCGCCTTAGCATCCGGCCCTGCCATCTCTCCCGTCCCACCCAGCTCAGAGCGCTGGTCATAACACAGGGCTCTCCCATTCGTCTCACAGTTGTAAACATGTCTTCCCCCTCTGCAGCCTTTCATCCTTTCCACCGGTGGCAGAGAGGCAGAAATCACAATAAAGCACATGAAAAGATATGGCCAGACATGACAAAGGCGTCTTTGTTTTGCATTCCAACTGGCTTTTTTCCAACCTCCTTTAAAATGTTCTTTGTTCAGGGATGCTTCCATATCATCTCTGTTCTTAAGCCATTTTTGGGTGGGAACCCCTTTTGGTTTTTATAGCATTATGTAATGCTTTAGCTATTTTTGAAGAATCGTGAAAAAAGTGACATGAAAGTGTTGGAGAACGACTGACATAGAAAAACGTAGCTTTTTCAAGAAAACAGTCGGGATTTAGAAGACATTTTGTAGAATCGTTCCCAAGTCAAAATGGGTTAAATGCAAAAGAAATGACAAGCTTAAAGGACCACTTCACCACTTTTCAACCTATCTTCATATAATAGGTCCTCGCTAATAATCCATTTTCGCATTGCAACTTTTCAGGACTAGAAAGCCTGCAGTTTTTTATTAGCTTGTATTCCCCATCGATGATGTCACTGGAAGAGGGTTTCTGAACTGCCCACAGCCCTCCTATGAGACACAGACCGAGTAGAAAAAAATGTCGCCATTTTTTCATGATTATTAGTGAGGACCTATTATATGAAGATAGGTTGAAAAGTGGTGAAGTGTCAGCGCAGAAAGCCCCAGCGTGACGGACAGGAACTTTATTCCTGTCACACCTGGACGCCACGGAAACACATCGTTTATTGTCTCAATCAAAAACAAAATCTGTTCACTATCAGTTGGCAGAGAGCCAGTGCTCTTCATGGCAGAATAATTGTTTTTCGTAGCAACATTGCATAGTTGAGACACGGCGTACTCACGGAAATAGCACTGCTATGAGGTCTACCTCACCAGTGTGGCTGGTTAAAGGCAACTGTTGGCGTCAACTAATATATTCTAGCCAAATGTAACCCAATACTTTGAGCCATGTTGAAGCAGCACCACAATATGGAGTGGAAGCATCATTATCCCATGGATTAAGACATAAGCAGCATGAATAGATATATAGGTTGTGAGCATATTATTCACACGTGGATTTGTAGATCAGCGCAAACCGTTCAAAGACATCTTTCAACAACAACAGCACGGTTGCGGCTGTTTTCAAGTTCTGTGTTTCTCAGCCAAATCCTGCTGGGAAGAAGTTTGGTGCACTAGCCTAGCCTAAGGGTCAGATAATAACAAGGCTCTCCTGTGTGCCAAAGGAAGACTTTGAGGATACAAAAGGTCTGACTTTGTTCGCAGAATTTGGATTGAAAAGGATTGTGTTAAAATTCTCATGGTTTTGTTGCAAGACTACAGGGCCTACAAAAAAAGCCGAATTACTTTTTATAGTTTATTGCTTCTGTTACCATAAACCTCAGTTAAATAAATGCTTACATAGCTTTCTCTTGGCTCTACAGTTATTTAATCTCAGATGCCGTGGATTGACACGCAATTCAGCTTAGTTTGTCCACGTTTGAGCAAGATAGTCTGGGGGAAGGACATTTTTGGTTTCCTGCATGGGAAGCTGAATGGTGTGCTGAATCCCTGTGTTCACAATGTCCAGCCACACCCTCCGCCTTCCTTCCCCCCTCGAATACTGTAAAGTCCTTATAGTGATGAGCGTCAGGTGCCACTTCTGCCCCCATTATGCCTCGCATCCTGTTGTGTATATAAGCGACGTGCCATACTGTAGGTTTTGAGGATTTCCCACGTCCGACATTCTCAGACATACTGTATGCGTGTACAGGCCTATACCGAGGCCGTGAAAAAACATCTGGAGCCGTAACTATTTCTGACGAGACTGGAGGCTATTTTCATCCTCTCCTGTCCTATTGTCTTGTTTTAATCGCCGTCTGTAATCGGCTCTCTGAAGATAGGAAAGTTGCCCTGCAGCACAACCCTCCCATGTCCTCCTGACCTTTCTTCTTGACCCCCCCCCCCCCTCCTCCCCCCCCAGTCAGATCCCCACAGAGATGTGTGGGAACTTCCATCTTTAATCTCTCATCTCCCGGAACTTCCCTTCCTCGGCTGGTGCCCCTCTTTACGAACGTTCCCAGTGCGCCACCAAGGCTGTCGGCCACTTTGTTTCAAAAGCAAAAAAAGAAGCAAAGCTCACCATGTCCTCTTTTGTGATGTGCTGTGGTGGGGTTAAGAGGACCTCTGAGGCCCCGCTAGGTTCTTCTTCCCAGTGCTAATTTCGGATTAAAGGCTTGAGAGTTCATGACTTCTACGCAGCCTGTTTCATCCTCGTTTTAGGGGAGTATAGATAGATACCGTATTGCTTTACAGTATGTTTATTGTTAATAAAAAAAAAGGTTTGTACACAATGTAGCTATTACACTTATTTATTCACTATTACCTGATAATATCTATCTATATCTATCTATGTCTTTCAGGAAGTCAGTTTAAAAGATTGTCCTGGTTCAAATGAGAATCAAATGCAGATTTCTACATGTGTCTCATTCTCGTATAGCCATATTGGGTGGAATTAGTTTTAATCCACTGAGGTTATTGATTTTCTGACCCCCTCCCCCCCCAAAAAAAAATCAATAAAACAAAGAATCTTACATGATAGGAGAGCAGATGTTGAAGCAGCAGATGAAGGTACATTAGTGTAATGGACCCTAACCCATAGTGGTTTGATGAGGCATGGGAGGGCAAGAGGCCTAGGCTGATGCTAGGCCACCCACTCAGCACTGTTCCCTGTCCCCTGGGGGTGGACAGTTGGTCACGTGTGTGTGTGTGTGTGTGTGTGTGTGTGTGTGTGTGTGTGTGTGTGTGTGTGTGTGTGTGTGTGTGTGTGTGTGTGTGTGTGTGTGTGTGTGTGTGTGTGTGCGTGCATCCGTGTGAGTGTGTGCGTTTGAGTGTTTTTGTGTGTGTGTGTGTGTGTGTGTGTGCGCGCGCATGCGACATGCGTGCGTGCGTCCGTGCGTCCGTGTGTGTGCGTGCATGCGACATGCGTGCGTCCGTGTGCGTGTGTGTGTGTGCGTGTGTGTGCGTGCGTGCATGCGTGTGTATCTGCCAGACATAGCAAAGCTTTCGGGATAGCTGCACAGGGAGTGGGGTGTGTGTGTATGTGTGTGTGTGTGTGTGGGGGGGGGGGGGGGGGGGCTGGGGCAGAAGGACAAGTGCTGGCAGCTGCAGTTATTTTGGTGGGCTCTTTTGTCGAACCACTGACGGACTTCCCGAAGGTGCCCACATGCGCACACGCGCGCACGCACACACACTCACACACACGTTATCTTTTGCCACTCGCACCAGCCAAAACAGAGACTGCTGTCCTGTTGAAGGACATCAGACATGTTAGGGTTAAACTTTGTCACAGTAGTTGGTGTTGGCTATTGATAAATCACCTCTGTCCTCCATTAATAGCTTATTGTGTGCAACAATGTTAAAGCTACACGAGCACATTGTTGTGAATTGACTTCTGAGCAGCAGAATGAATGGTCTAGTAGTTCTATAGTCACTTAGTCACTCACTTGGGGTGTTGTTCCTTGGCTCCGTGTTACTATACACTCAGTTGTGCCAAAAACTAAAATGTGTTGCCTTGGGGAACTGCTTTTCGCCATGTCTCTTTTAGAAAAGAGTTGAGGCATTTGGGCCCTTCATTGACAGAGAGAATATGTTTGTTTGTCATTTCTTTTTTTTTCTCTTGTGTCAATGCCAAAGACATGTGTTGTAACTGATATCTAGGGCTTATCGATGACCTTTTACCAAAACAAAGCAAGGCTGCAATGAGAAGGTGGAAATCTCTCCATGCAGATAGCTGAACAAAAGACAATGGATATTGTATCATGAAAACTGAAAGAATGCAATTATTTGAATATTTTCATAGAGTAATAAAAGGATAGGAGGCCCGAACCGGAGCGTTAGCCCCGCCCCTCCGCTATTAACCCATTTTGACCTGACAGATTTCTGAAAAAGCTATGTTTTTCTATGTCAGTCGTTCTTCGATTTTTCAAAAATAGATCTGCTATTTTTCAATAGCTAAAGCATAACATAACGCTAACACCAAAAGGAGGTTCCCGCCCCAAAATGGGTTAATTTAAATAGAAGTTGCTCAGTTCAGGCGTTTTGAAGCACCCGGAACAACAAGAATAAGAAGGGTCTATACTTCCACAAGTGCAAAACGAGCGCTCAACGTTAAAACCCGCCAGCTGCACGTCATTTCCTCGTCATGAATCCACGCGACCGCCTGCAGTTCACGCTCTTAACCAGTAGGGGCCTCAGTAGTGCTTCAACATTTGGAGAGCCTCCCCGGCCGGGGGGGGGATTCATTTGGACAAAGCTCCACGGTCGGCGAGTGTTCCTTATGATAGCAATAATACCTCTCCTGGGATTCGTTAAGCCGTTAACTCTCTTGACCCCTTGCTGAATTGAAACTTTGATGCGCGATGCCACACGTGAACTCAGCGGGGTTTGACTTGCTACTTACCGGATGACCTCACCATCTGGACACCACATTAACATTCTTTTTTTTTACGTTTTCGCAACAGACAGATAGAAGTGTCCCTTTCAGCTCACATGTCTATTCAGTCTGTTGTACACAGCGCATACTTTGTTCCCGTGAATGGACCAGGCCCATAAAAGAGAGAGAGAGAGAGACAAGTAAGCTCTCTCCCCCCGCCCCCCGTTTCCCTGCCATGGCCTTCCATGCCGACAAGGATCTCTGAAGACTTTGAAGTTGCAGATGCTTCATTAGCACTAATTAGGTTGGGTCACTGACTGCTCGTGTAAAAAAACCTCAGAATGTTTGGGGAGGGCCGGGGCAAATATTCTGACCCACTCTTTTCGGTTTCCTCGCTGATATTTCTTTTCAATCTTTTTTTTCCTAACCCATTCTGACCATGTCAGTCGTTCTTCAATTTTTCAAAAATAGCAGACCTACAAGCTCGTATCGCGCCACTCGGTGGCGCGATATGAGCTTGTAGATCTGCTATTTTTCACTAGCTAAAGCATAACATGATGCCGACACCAAAATGGGTGCCCGGTCAGAATGGGTTAAATTCTTTATTTATCAACTGTGTCCTCAAGTATCTACTCTTTGACCTAAATATATCAGTTTTTTATACACACTTACTGTAAACTGTGTGGGGAGTTGTCTACTTGCAAAGTACAGCGACGGCGTGTGACAGCGGCCGTGTGTTTTTGTGTGTGCAGCTGTAAAACAGCTGGATGCAACACACTCACTTGATTAAGGAGGAGTTGTTGTTTACTGCTGTCTGTTGGAGTTTATGGAGTGGACTCGCGAAGAATGTGGACTGGAGCATTTGTCAACACGTATATCCTCACTACAGTGTCAGAGGATTGGATATTCTTTCTGTTTGTTTGTTTTAGTGTTTCTATTTCCATGACCACCGCCATGGCATGCATTGATTCAAGGTTTTACGGTCATTCAAATTGTAGTAATCTCAAACCCTGTGGTTCTCCCCAGCACAAGGACCCTTTTCTCTTCAACCTTTATCTAAGTTTGGCTGAAAGTTCTTCCTCCAAATGGCTTTTCAGAGCACATGGCTTCATGATGGTACAGCCACTGCAATGGAAGAACGAATGAGTCACCAACCAAAAGAAGAGAGCATAGGCATTGTTCCCTGTGCCAGTGCAGCTATAGCGATGCTCTTTGGTATGAAATGGTTAGCATGGTGCTCAGCGTTTTCCACCCAACTTATGGAAAACAGGAAGCCCCCGCTCCTCCCCGCGCTACGGTTTGCTAAAACCCCCGGGTGGATCTGTCAAGAGATGTGATGTGAAGTGCAAAATGAAGTGGAAGTGTGTTTCGTCTGAAGGATATCCTCCGCAGTCTTCTACTGGCCTAATGAGATCACTCTGACCTGAGATCAGATTCATACGAGGTTTCCACTGGACACCCACTGGTCTGATTAACCCATTCTGACCTGAGATCAGATTCTAAAAATGTCAGTCGTTCTTGTTGATTTTTCAAAAATAGCAGACCTACAAGCTCGTATCGCGCCACTCGGTGGCGCGATATGAGCTTGTAGATCTGCTATTTTTCAATAGCTAAAGCACGACATGATGCCGACACCAAAATGGGTGCCCGGTCAGAATGGGATAAGAGATGAATCCATATACCCATTTCCCCTGGACACTGTCATGGAAACAGACATTGAAAATGTTGCTGTATCAGTACTTCACCCAAAAATGTGTTACTTCACCCAGAAATGTGTTATTTCACCCAGAAATACGTTTTTTTTTGGGTGAGGTACTCCTTTATATTCAGGCAAACAATCAAGCATTAATCTCACAACTTCAACATTTTGCTGTGGATTTGTTGTACATTATATTGCAAACTTTGCGGATTTGTGGTCAACATTTAAAATCTCTGATGATAACGCCTGCCCCAAACATTCTATGCTGATGACCGAAGCAACATTGATTGTTTGTGTAAACGGGCTCAGTTTAGTGCACTCCTGGCCTGACATGCATTTAAAGTCTGAACCTTTTCTTCTGATCTGTGCATCTTGTTTTGCCACAAACTGCTCTGTCACGACAATACTTGTAGTCTTTCTAATTGTCCTTTTCTATTTTTCTCTCCCTGTGTTTCACTCATTTCCGCTCTCACTTTCCTGAAACTTTAACCTTTTCACACCTGCCTGGCTAACTTGCCTCCGCCCCCCCCCCCCCCTCTCTTCTCTCGCTTTCTCTTGTTTGATCCTTGACCTTTGCTTCTGTTTGTAACCCTTCGACCTCTGCACCATGTCTCCCTTTTCCTTGTCTCTCTCGCCTCTTGCTCCTTCGCGCCTCGCTTTGTCACCACTTGCTCAACCATAGCAGGCTGGTTGGATTCTCAATATCATCTGGGGAACTTACAGAGTCCAGATGAACCCGAGTACAGTAAGTCCCTTCTGTGCTTCCTTTATCCCTCTCCTCTCCTCTCCTCTCCTCTCTACTCTGATACTATACTCTACTGAGTCTACTCTACCCCCTTCTTTTCTCTTTTCTGGCCAGGCCAACTTGGCACAGACTCATGTCACCTGTTCGGCTCAGTTATGCACAAGCACTCTCAGATAGCGTTCCAAGGAGGAGAGCCCGGTTTAATTCTGGGCTGTTGTGTTTTTTTCTTCCCCCTGTTCCGTCTCACATGGTACTCCCGAGCGTTGTCTGATGCCAGTGGAAACATTATGCGGTTGTTTCCAATGGAACAACCCCGTCTCCCACCCCAGTGGTGGCAACACTTCCAGTTGAAAACAACATCATTAAGTGATGTGGGAATCTATTCCGCTACCCTGTTTCAGGGGGATAGCAATTTAACCCATTCTGACCTGAGATCAGATTCATACGAGGTTTCCGCCGGACACACACTGGTCTGATGAACCCATTCTGACCTGAGATCAGATTCTAAAAATGTCAGTCGTTCTTCGATTTTTCAAAAATAGCAGACCTACAAGCTCGTATCGCGCCACTCGGTGGCGCGATATGAGCTTGTAGATCTGCTATTTTTAAATAGCTAAAGCACGACATGATGCTGACACCAAAATGGGTGCCCGGTCAGAATGGATTAAAATAATATTTGATTGTAATGTACTTTTTACACTGTAATTGGAGTCAATTTCGCCCCCCCCCTGCAGATGGCTCGCCCCTATGATATAAACCAAAGTTCTCTCAGTGACCACTGATGGTGGGCGTTATGGCCATTATCCACCCCAGCGTCCCTATTCCGGGCATGCCATTACAGGCAATCATTTGGCGAACTTGTAGATTGGCCATTTTTCGGTGAAGAGTTTAGGTGTAGAGGAAAACAAGTACAGACCCCTGGGGGCCCCCTGGCAACAAGACAAAGGGGTTTATGTCCCGGTGTCCCTTACAAAACACTGTTTTCTTTATGTTCATGTTGTGCGGTGCGGTGGGGAGAGTCAGCTTAATACTGAGGCCAGGAGTCATTCCCAGGAGGAGCTCCTGGGAGAATAGAAGACTTTCAAGACCTAGCTGTTTGGGCTGGCCATCATCAAAAGGGGTTACATAGCAGGGGTCTCCTCCTATAAAAGCTGCAGGCTGAGAATGTTGCTCCCAGACACACAGAGAGAGAGAGAGAGAGAGAGAGAGAGAGAGACGGAGGAAGAAAAGCGGGAAAAGGGAGGGAAAGGTCTCATATTTGTGGAGGACCTCGTTCATTCCTGTCCAGTTCTAACTCTGTCTTTGTCTCTCCCCCGACGGGGCTGGGCGCTGTTGGGACGGTGCCGTCGTGGGCATTGCCTGCCTGGGGGGGTTAAAGGTCAAACCGAAAGTGGCTGGGCTTTAAAAGGCCATGCCGGGCTCTGCACTGCTCAATCAGGTCTTTGTCTTGCTCATAGGCCTCTGTGTGTTTGGAGGGGGAGGGGGGGGGGGGGGGGGGGGCAAGGGGGCCGTTATACACAAAGCTGCCACAGTTCTGCTACGCAGCTTTTTAATAGCTAAATACGTTTGTGAATTAAGAGTTTCGGAACGCTATTTTTCGTCGGGGGCTTCTCTTTTCTATTCTCTCGCCACGCCACCCGTGTCATGTCTGCACTCGTAGAGTTCCATCATACTGGACGGCGCTGGCGGTGGTTGCCCCCCCCCCCCCCCCCCCCCGAGTGGAAACAGTGATTGGTGTACAGGAGAATTGGGTCTTGGAGCAAAAGGGACATGCTGCTCGTTAGCAGCATGGGCCACGGCCCGGGCCTGTTAATCAAAGGAGCCCAGGCCGTTTCGGGCCCTCTACCGCTCCCCGGGCCGCCACGTCAGAGCGGCGAGCTCTGAGAGTCGAGGGGCTGCTCGAGTGATTAGATTATCCGCGGGTCAAATGAGCCGCTTTGATGAGGCACTTTGATGTTGCCTAGTCTTCTGCTACCCACGACTAGGACCGTGGTGCTTTGATTATCCCAGTATTATGACGGTATATGGCGGTATATGGCGCACGGCCAGGCTCGGGCTAATAGTTGCAGCTTTTGCCGTGCACGTTCACATCACTGTGTGTTTTCATATAATAGCCAGCGTTCGGTTTACTCAATGAGGCCTTTCCCTTACCAGGAATGGAAGGCGTCTTGGAGGAAGCCACTGGAGCGCGCGTCGTGGTGATAATTCGGTGTGTAATGAAAGGGAATTCAGCTGTGTTTTGAGAAGGCAACCCGCTGCCTGCCGGGCCAACGTTTTGGCTGTGCTGCAATAAGGCCCCCACAGCAGGCCCTTTGCCACAATGAAGTCACAGCCTCTGTGGAAAGTGCAATGTGTTCAACTTTTAATTAAGTAGCACCCCGTAAGCATTGATAAATGGGTGCTGTCATTGTCTCCATTGGAGAAAAAAGGGGAGAGGAAAGAAATGGAATGATGGGACGTGTGTTTGGTTTTGTGCGCGTGCATGTATTAACTTAAGCATGTTTAATGTGCTTGTGTACACTGTGTGTACTGCATGTGTGTGTGCATTGCTTACACACATGCGCTGTACTGTATCTGTGTGTATTTGGCTGTATCTACTGTGTATGTTACGGCATTGCGCGCCCCCCCAGGATAGGCTCTCATAAAACATGACTCTATAGGCAAGTAGCATCCAACTGTAAGAGACTGTACAAATATTGACTTCCTGGTCAAATCAGAGGCTGGCAAGCCCGTCCCAAAAGGGTGTTAGCAGGAGTGTGACAATGGAGCACCCTGTGGGCCTGGGATATTTAACCCATTCTGACCTGAGATCAGATTCATACGAGGTTTTCCACTGGACACACACTGGTCTGATTATAACCCATTCTGACCTGAGATCAGATTCTAAAAAAATGTCAGTCGTTCTTCGATTTTTTCAAAAATAGCAGACCTACAAGCTCGTATCGCGCCACTCGGTGGCGCGATATGAGCTTGTAGATCTGCTATTTTTCAATAGCTAAAGCATAACATGATGCTGACACCAAAATGGGTTCCCGTTCAGAATGGGTTAAAAGTCAATATGTTATGGTTGTGACAGTGGAATAATAAAGTTTTAATAATAATATTTTGGTTTATTCACATACCGTAGTTCTACATGGAGGTCATTGCAAATTGAGGTCAAAGTAGATGTGCGTAATGTAAAGTAAATATATACGTGTAATAGTGAACAATGTAGTAGTAGGCCTGTAGCATAACAATCAAATCTCAAGACTTTACTTGTATGCGTGTCCAATCTGAAATGGCTGCCCATAATAACATGATTGTATATACGGCAGACCGAAAGAATAATATTATTGATCATAGCCGCCACTCGCTACATATGATAATTCAATGATTGATAGCTTCTCTGACATAATCGTGGAATGTCCTTGTTTAGTTAACCACACCCATCTGATAGTCAGAGTTTAACCCATTTAGGCCTGACGTCGAAATTAAATAAATGTCTTTTTAAAATGTATTTCTTTCTGGAAAAACCTCATGTTTCTATCAATATTTCATGTCAAGGACCCCCCCATCTGAAAATATGTTGTTCCAGGGACCCCCCCCCCCCCCAGAAGCAAAGATTTGAGTTTAAAACTAAAACTCCGAAAGAACATATATTCAAAGATTTGAGGCACATTTTTCACGATTTTTCTAAAATAGCAGACCTACAAGCTCATAGCGCGGCACTCGGTGCCACGCTATAAGCTTGTAGATCTGCTATTTTTCAATAGCTAAAGTATAACATAATGCCAGAAAACACCAAAAGGGGTTCCCACCCCAAAATGGGTTAAAAAACAAACACTAATCATTAATTGCAGCCTATTGTTTGACCCCGTGCGTGTGTGGCTGCAGACTGCCGCGTCTGTGCCAAACAGCTGACCTACTTACTGTATGTACTGTACTGTGCCGGGCCGGGCCGGGGCAGGTTATAATCTAGCCGTTGCGATCTGTGCCACATTGATATAATAACCCTCCGCTTAAGCCCCTTCCACCTCTGGCCTCCCCTGCCTATATGGCTGATGTGTTTAAACTCGGTGGATGACGAGGGAATGTTTGAGGGCCCCCCCCTTCCAGAACCATTCACGGAGGATTACTTTTCCTCTCCCTCCTCTGTGCGGAGCCGTTGACATGGTACAGAATGCAGGCTAGAACTTCCCCACTTACCTTCCAAGTCCCTGATGTCATCGGCTTTCCCTCAGGAAAATCTGGAACCAAGTATATAGTGACCCCCGGCTATTGGATACTCTGGAGTTCACATACTATGGACCTTAACCCATTCTGACCTGAGATCAGATTCATACGAGGTTTCCGCCGGACACACACTGGTCTGATGAACCCATTCTGACCTGAGATCAGCTTCTAAAAATGTCAGTCGTTCTTCGATTTTTTCAAAAATAGCAGACCTACAAGCTCGTATCGCGCCACTCGGTGGCGCGATATGAGCTTGTAGATCTGCTATTTTTAAATAGCTAAAGCATAACATGATGCCGACACCAAAATGGGTGCCCGGTCAGAATGAGTTAAGGGGTTTGCATTTGATTAGGGCTTCTGCAGAGCACAACTGGCACTTTTGACATGCAAACGTTATCAACATCTGTCTTCACTCGTTTGTTGATGTGATTTCTCCTCCATGATATCCTATAGTAGTGACAGAGAAAGAGAGAGAGAGACTGATATTTTACCAGTGAGACGGGGGTCAGATCAACATATGGAATGAATTCTGTACTGGGCCATATAGTATGGAGCGTGTCTTTTGAGTGTACAGGGTTTGATGAGGTCAGATCAACATGGGGAATGTCAGAACGGGTCGGCTCCGTATATGGAGATCTAAGGGTGGCAGTGAGGGCGGTGTCTTTGAGTGTGCAGGGGTTTGATGAGGGCCTCAGGTATAGGGCCTGTTGAGAATTCTACTAATAACTTTGGGGTGAGCCCGTGTCTAGAGTTTGAATGGACACGACAGGTGTCAGTCAAAAGGGAGACATCGAAGAGGAAGTACGGGTGGGGGAGGTGGAGCGTGTCTTTGAGAGTGTACAGGGTTTGTAGAGGTACATTATGGAATGTCAGAACATGTCAGCTCCATATATGGAGATCTAAGGGTCAGATGTAGAGTTGCTGGCCGGCCCCCATACATGTAAATCTAGGTGATGATCCAAGTCTTGTCCCTGTGTGGCTATCCAGGGTTTGATGAGGTCAGTGGTCATGATCTTCATATATGGAGACGGCCGTATATGGTGGCGTGGCGTGACACACGAGGCGTGACAATGACGGGAAATGCAGGTTTTAACCCATTCTGAACGGGCACCCATTTTGGTGTCGGCATCATGTTGTGCTTTAGCTATTGAAAAATAGCAGATCTACAAGCTCATATCGCGCCACCGAGTGGCGCGATACGAGCTTGTAGGTCTGCTATTTTTGAAAAAAATCGAAGAACGACTGACATTTTTAGAATCTGATCTCAGGTCAGAATGGGTTCATCAGACCAGTGTGTGTCCGGCGGAAACCTCGTGTGAATCTGATCTCAGGTCAGAATGGGTTAAATATCATGTTTTCGCGTATGTGCGGGCGCTGAGCGTGCCTATGTCAGCGAGTCTCTCTCTTGTCGGAGCGTATCTGTGGTGCAAAGCTGCCGTCGTTTGGCTTCAGCGCACAGACCACACCACAGATCAGATATGGAAATAGACACCATAATTTGTATGTGGCATGCGGGCTCTCGTCTTAGCCACAGCAATGCTCTTCAATTTTCACTTCACAAAGCATTTAACCCATTCTGACCTGAGATCAGATTCATACGAAGGTTTCCACCGGACACACACTGGTCTGACGAACCCATTCTGACCTGAGATCAGATTCTAGAAATGTCAGTCGCTCTTCGATTTTTCAAAAATAGCAGACCTACAAGCTCGTATCGCGCCACTCAGTGGCGCGATATGAGCTTGTAGATCTGCTATTTTTCAATAGCTAAGGCACAACATGATGCCGACACCAAAATGGGTGCCCGGTCAGAATGGCTTAAAAACCAAAGGGAAGCCATTATTCCCCCAAACTTTATTTAATCTCGAATCATCTTTAAACGGGCCTCGCCACTTAATCATGTTGGAAAACAGTGCTTAAGAACTGGGCTTACAATAATGTTAACGCTGGGGACATAATGGGGTATTAATTTGGAGCTCTCGTCTGTTATACTGTGTGGTTTGAAGCTGACAGCCTTTCCTCTCCCATTCTCTCTTTCCCTGTGTTTACAGTCTATTACAGAGCGCTAGTCAACTTCACCGACTCCCTGGTCTACGGGCCGGAGCTGGAAGACATCTTCTCGCCGGCGTTCATCGAGATCTCTGATGCGGTGGTGGACACGGTATAGGCCATTTCCTTTCCCCGAAAGACTCCTTAACCCATTCTGACCTGAGATCAGATTCATACGAGGTTTCCGCCGGACACACACTCATGGTCTGATGAACCCATTCTGATCAGATTCTAAAAATGTCAGTCGCTCGATTTTTCAAAAATAGCAGACCTACAAGCTCGTGTCGCGCCACTCGGTGGCGCGATATGAGCTTGTAGATCTGCTATTTTTAAATAGCTAAAGCATAACATGATGCCAACACCAAAATGGGTGCCCGGTCAGAATGGGTTAAACACACACACACACACACACACACACACACACATACACACACACACCGTGCTATATCCACCATATAAAAAGGAGCCATTTTGTTCTTAATGTCACACCCACTTCACCCCACCCCAAATGTGACCTAAAAATGACCACCATGTGAATAGTCCACTCTCACATGCAAGCTAGTTGCCATTACATATCATCAGCGGTCCCTGTTGTTAAAGGACCACTTCACCACTTTTCAACCTAACTTTCATAGGTCCACTCCTCACTAATAATCGTGAAAAAGATGGCGCAATGTTTTTCTACTCTTTCTGTGTCTCATAGGAGGGCTGTGGGCAGTTCAGAAACCGTCCTCCAGTGACATCATAGATTGGGAATACAAGCTAATAGAAACTGCAGGCTTTCTAGTCCTGAAAAGTAGCGATGGGAAAATGGAAAGCTTCGTTCTCACGATAATTAAAATCTAAAAAATGTTTGTAAATGTTTGTTTCTGAACTGCCCCACAGCCCTCCTATATGAGACACAGACCGAGTAGAAAAAATGGTGCCATTTTATCATGATTATTAGTGAGGACCTATTATATGAAGATAGGTTGAAAAGTGGTGAAGTGGTCCTTTAACCGAACGAAACGTTGTATAACGAACGAGGACACTTTCACCTTCTCACTGACTCATCCATACGATTCATGACTTCCTCGGCGGTTTGTCTCTAAAACAAATAACCCCCTGGATTCGTTTCCATAAACTCTTCCCTCTCTGTGTGGGTCTTTTCTCATCCACAGCTGGAGTCCGAGTACAACAGGATCTCAGGCGTCCAGACGGTCAGCGTGGTCCTCATCAAGTAAGAGAGAAACACAAAGCCTGGAAATCAGACCCTTGTGCTCTGGAAACATTCATGCTGTGTGCTGCTGCCTTAAATGCCTTATTATAGTCTTACCCCATGTCAGATGATCCCTTTCTCACTCCATTCCCAAACACGGTATGGAGCGTCAGCTCAGCAATGCAGACCTGTACTTAATACTTTGAAGTGAGTCAGAGCGCACATGCAAGAGGATGAATAAGACGTTGTTTAGTCAGTTATATGTCATTTGATAGCACCAGTGCATTACAATTTACAATTTACAATTTAGCAGACACTCTTAATCCAGAGCGACTTACATTAAATGTCATTTGATAGTACCAGTGCATTACAATTTACAATTTACAATTTAGCAGACGCTCTTAATCCAGAGCGATTTACATTAAGCAAGTACAAAAAAAGCATGGGAATACATCACAATATATAAAAAGCATTTATCATGAAACATGCGTACGCTAAGAACGTAACAGTGGAATATATATATATAATGAAACTATACATATAAACTATACATATAAACTATACTATGCTATACTACTATGTACTATGAAGTGCTATACAATGCAATTATAGTGCTGTCTACATAACATGCTATAAGTCTGTATCAAATGCCTGTCTGTATCAAATGCTATCTAAAAGTCTACAAAAGTGCTATCAAAGTGCATTGTGATCCTGATATGGAAATACACATAAAACACTGATCAGTGCTAAGATAGCGCACTAAGTACAGAGATGGACCCCTCCACCCAGAACCTATATATAATTTGACCTGTGCTTGCTTCTCCTTATAGGAAGATGATAAGAGAGGACGGCGTGGACACGTTCGTGGAGCTGGACGTGGGCTCCGACTACAACAGCAACGACGAGCAGATCCGCAGCGTGCTGTACGGCGTGGTGAAGGAGGGCGCCATCGCCTCCTACGTCACGTCAGTCATGGGCTTCCAGTTCAGACGGCTGGGAGAAGGTGAGGCCTATGTCGCATACTGGACCACTCACCCCCGGTGCTTGCCCGTGTTTCCTCCCCGGGAACTTTCCCCAGTGAGGGGGATAACTTTGTAATATATGCTATATTGGCTGTTTGTATTCTTTTTGGAAAGATATAAAAAGATACTCCTGTGGAAAGGCTATATTATTTTACTTATACTGACCTTAGAGTATATATATGAATAGAGAAGGCACCCAGAGGAAATCTTGAGGCGAAATGGACATAGTGGCCGAATGAAGGTATTGCAGCCTGGCCCCAAACACATGAACGCGCTGTCCGTTGACTAACATTGTACACGTTCACGACGGACGACGCTCGTGCGCGTTCAACGGCAGCGCGTTCATGTGTTTGGGGCCACTCACCATTGCAATCCGTCCCAGAATGCACTCTGTTCCTACCAGGAAGGAGGAGTGAATCCGCCTCATGCGCTTTTGAGCAACTTAATGCAAGTGGATGGGAGGAGAACTCGGGTGTCTTCTCTATAGATATATAACTCTATGATACTGACCCTATAAACAATTTAGTATTATTTAGTATAGGTTTTAGCCCACTCAAATGGTACCTCGTCAGATAATCCCCACATATCCTACAACAACTTCTGTGAACTGACTTCACTGTGGTAGCTTTTCATAAATTATATTTGTACTTAGGCTGTTCTGCTGTCATGAAAGTTTATAGTTAGAGAAATTCAAAGTCCAGCCGTCTGCTGTCCAGCCTCTCCCCTCACCCCTCACTGGGGAGATTTCTGGGAGGAAAACAGAAACGGGGTGAGTTGTCTTGTCACCCCTATATATCAGCTCTCCAGCAAAGTGGAAATGTGTTTATTATTTGAGTGCAAGCGGACCATTTTACGCAGCTCTGGCTGTGTGTTATACGATGCAGTTTCTCGGTTCGTGTTGTCTGTCTTCAGCGGTGCGTCAGTTTGAGAAAGGCGGTTTCCATAACAAGTCTCTGTGATTTTTTAGCTCAAGCTCCACCCCCTGTGGAACCTATGGCGGCGCCAGGTTTGTACACGATGCCACGCCTGCTGCACGGTGACTGTAAATACTGGATGATGCTTTTTTGATGGCCTCTTACTTTTGGACATGTGTCACCAGTGGTCATGTGACCTGAGGAATGTCTATGCATGAAAGCAGCTTTGTAGAGTAGACACTCGGGAATATGGCCAAATTACAAACATTTGGCTCCAACCGTACGTAGGCTATAATAGGATGGGTCTTTGCATGGCATGAGTCTTATTATCAGCTTTTTTATTTGGTTGGTGTGTTAATTCGTCCACAATGTCCCATGCACTTGTAAACATTAGGCAGACTGTTATAGTCTGAGAAAACGGCATGCTTTTTTTATATGTGCTGCATTTCGGTCGGGTTTTTAGATGCGACATAATATTCTAAAGCAGTGAGATGTATGCCAAAATGATTGACAACTATCTAGCACAGTGTACCAAGATGTTACAGTGAAATATTGAAAGCACAAGTTACTATTCTAATGATTCTAACTCATCAACTATCTAATTATAGTTGTGTCAACGCCGGTATAGAGCTGACTTGGGGTAATACTAATACTGGTATTATCCCCCTAATGTGTGCCCACACATTTTGCATCGTGACGAAGGACGCTGCCATAATAGTGTCTTGGCTCGCTGGTAGTCTTGGCTTGCATGACTTTGACCCTCGAACCCCCCGTTCCCCTTTGCCCCGCATATTTCCCCCCCCCCCCCCCCCCCAGTAACCCCCAGCATCAGGCCCTGCATGGCGGATGAACACAAGTGTGGTGACGGAACATGTATCCTGATGGAATACCTGTGTGACAACAGACCTGATTGCAGAGACATGAGCGATGAGACCAATTGCGGCGGTGAGTAGCTTTTTGGGGGGTTGGTTGGCTGGCAGGGGCAGTTCGTACCAAAAAAAAGACGGTCAGCTACTACAGCATGGAGTCGGCTCAGAATTTGCACGTGGAATGATGTCTTTTGTGTGACTTTTTCCGTGTTCTTCCCCGAAATGACAGTGGCGGCATCTGGCTTTATAATGAGAAGGTTGGGATGTTAACCCATTCTGACCGGGCACCCATTTTGGTGTTGGCATCATGTTATGCTTTAGCTATTGAAAAATAGCAGATCTACAAGCTCATATCGCGCCACCGAGTGGCGCGATACGAGCTTGTAGGTCTGCTATTTTTTGAAAAATCGAAGAACGACTGACATTTTTTAGAATCTGATCTCGGGTCAGAATGGGTTCATCAGAACCAGTGTGTGTCCAGTGGAAACCTCGTATGAATCTGATCTCAGGTCAGAATGTGTTAATCGTGGGGGGTTCATTTTCAGATGTGAAACGACCACCCAGTCCGGTCTCCCCCACCTCTCCTGCTGTCGCGCCCCCCACCAAGAAGGTTGTGCGTCCCCCCGGGCCCCCGGGGCCCTGCAGGGTGGACCAGGCCACGTGTCCCAATGGAGAGTGTATCCCACGCGACTACCTCTGTGACGGGGAACGGGACTGCAATGATGGCAGTGACGAGTTAAGATGTGGTGAGTATTAACCCATTTTGGGTGTTTTAAACATTATGTTTTTTTTTTTACGATTTTTTAAAAATAGCAGATCTACAAGCTCATAGCGCGCCACCGAGTGGCGCGCTACGAGCTTGTAGGTCTGCTATTTTTCAAAAGTCGTAAAAATGTGGCGCAAATCTTTGAATATAATATTCTTTCAAAGTGAATGTTTTTAACTCGGGTCTAAATGGATTAAGGACACAGATGTGGCCAGATTTGACTGAGAGACTGCCATCGCGCAAATTACAGCTTTTTATTTTTTTCTTTTTTTTTTAAATTAGTTAATAGCACAGGCAGACTCTAGACGAGCATGTCTGAAATTAGTGTCAGAGCTGAAATCGACATGTAAATATGAAATAAATGCTTCAACATGTAGCTAGGTGTAATGTTGGAGACCACAGAAGTGAACCTTTCAAGCCTGTTTTCTCAACTGTTGTTGTTTTCTGCAAGACATCACTCTGTAAGCCATATCTCCAAAACTGGTGGGTCAAACTGAACAAGCAATAAGTATGTCAATTTGAAGCTATGATTCCCTGCTTTCATGTGACATGAAAAAAAAAAAAATCAAAAACATCCAATGGCAGTCCCTCAGTCAGATTTAGTCACAAAATATGCACACATATGGCATGATGTTGTGGGCATGGACGCGTACCCACACATACCCAGATGTCAACGCACCCATCCACAGCCCTTTACCTCTGTCTACAGGCACTCCCTCGCCCTGTGAGCCCAACGAGTTCAAGTGTAAAAATGGCCGGTGCGCCCTGAAGCTATGGCGCTGCGACGGAGATAACGACTGCGAGGACAACTCGGATGAAACTGACTGCCGTGAGTCTAAAGTTGTTTATCTTGGTCCTTTTGTCGGGTTGTGGCAAAAAAAAGAAAGAAATAGGCAATAGTTCATACTGGTTGAGCATTAGCAGGTGACGCAGAAAGGAAATGCATTCCCCCTCCATTAAAATGAGTTATGGGAACTTATGGCCGAAGTTTGTTCGCTGGTGTGAAGGCAACACCAGGGACCTACAAGGGCGGTAATTGCATTCACCTGAGCCTAATTAGACCTGGGACACACAGGTGAATGCAATTGACTGGTATAGCACGGAACCAGCAGAGGTATAATAGCTCTCCCGGATTTGTTGAGAACCTTGACTCTTGAGTAACAAAGCAGTTTGTCTTAATGGGACTATAGTATTAGTATTTTACGTCATTAAAATGTGTGGCGTTATTAAGGCACACATTGGTGTTAGCATTATGTTATGCTTTAGCTATTGAAAAATAGCAGATCTACAAGCTCGTAGCGCGCCACCGAGTGGCGCGCTACGAGCTTGTAGGTCTGCTTTTTTTTTTTTTTTCGTGAAAATGCGGCACAAATCTTTGAATATATATTCTTTCAGAAGACTTTATTTTTATATAAATGGGCTAACCCACATCTCTGTATTCTATCATGACAGCCACAAAGGGCCCTGGTGACACGTGCGCCCCGGAGCAGTTTGTGTGTCTGAGCGATCGCACCTGCATCCCAGCGAGCTACCAGTGTGACGAGGAACCAGACTGCCCTGACCGCTCTGATGAATACGCCTGCAGTAAGTCAATGCACACACACACACACACACACACACACACACACACACACACACACACACACGCACACACCACAACTTCAAGTTTATTTGTCACTTGAGCTGTGCTGCACAGCTGATTATGTGGGTGTGTCCCAAGCGTGAATGTGACACACAAGTCAAACGGTATTCTCCTGTTGGTATTTACTTTAGACATTAAGTCTTTAGACTTAATTTGTCCATTGATTGGTACCTCATTAGTATTACGTTGAAGCAAGTGACCTTTCCAGGTTCTGTCCTTATAATCCCCTGATTGTACTACTACTATCTCTCTCTGTGTATGTGTCTCTCTTTTCTCTCTCTCTCTCTCTCTCTCTCTCTCTCTCTATCTCTCTCTCTCTCTCTCTCACACGCACGCACGCACTTTTGGTACTGAAATGCTGCAATCATGATGAGACAACTTCCATCAGAATCTACGGTTGGAACCGTGATGAAGAGGATTCCATGCTTTTTATCTGGGATTTACACCAGCTGTGAAGCTTGTCAAAACTTGAATATTTACACCTCTGTGGAGAGAGAGAAGTCGAATTCTCTTGAGTTGAACTAAAGTAAACTTTTCTATTTCAAAATAATAAGAAGTAATTTTTGGTAGTATAACTTGATATATTTCAGTTAGAATGTAAACATCTTATAATGGAAGATATTAACAGTTTTGAGGTGCATTTCACGCGCAAACTGTTCAATGATGAGCCTAGTTATTGAATGCTTACTTCAATCCAATCCACTTTATTTATAAAACACTTTTAGAACAACAGTGTTGAAACAGTGCTGTACACTAAAGTTAGGGTTAGGGTTAAAAAAGTTAAAATATAACTTGTAGTTATATTATACTTGTAGTAGTTATAGGTTGGTAAGGATCTCCACACTCATTTTGGCAGATGTATTCATGTGAATACAGGTACACACTCACAGAACCAACAGAGAGTATAGAAATGTTGGGTGTGAGTGACACACACAACAATTTCATTGCTGTAGAGACCCATGTCGACACCGCCTTGAACTCATTGCTAAATGAAGCTTCCAGCACGATGCAGTTTTAAGGCAGGGTCCATCTGAACTCGGTATAGTTGGAAGAATCCCCCAATAACTCATTTTCTCTGCTCTGGCAAGGCAACAATCTCCACACGGTCACGTATTTGATTCAAACAATTCTTTTACCACAGAAACATCCTCCAAGGTTGGCTTTGCATCTACGTTTTTTCTTCACTTCCCTGAGAAGCTGAGGTGTTTCTAGAGTCTAGACAATCTCTAGACATGAATTTAAGGGCTTGCAAAGTATTACCTGTCGACTCGGGTATCAAGATGCTTATTCCTTCAGCCGAACGAAAGCATTGATTCTGCTGCCAAAGAGACTGATCGTGCTCGCCTTCCAGCAAGAACAAAAACAACCAAACTATGTTGTTCAGACTAGGCACAACTATACAAACAAGAAAAAAAGTCTGTTGTTCTTATACTGATTCTTGAGTTCTAGCTGTGATGGTATCTATGGCAATGGTTGTAATCCAATCCAATCCAATCCAACTTTATTTATATAGCACATTTAAGCTCGTATCGCGCCACTCGGTGGCGCGATATGAGCTTGTAGATCTGCTCTTTTTAAATAGCTAAAGCATAACATGATGCTGACACCAAAATGGGTGCCCGTTCAGAATGGGTTAACTATACTGTAAAATGTGCTAAGTAGAGCAGGGCGCATGCAGAGACCTCTACCAAGGAGTCAGCTTTTCCACAAAGTGTTGCAGTCCCATGCACACTGCCACGCCTTTCATCGTGGTTTTTAAAATACAGTTGTGCTGTATCTATTAATTGTAAATGTAAAATGTAATACTTCTGGTTAGCAGAATTACAGTATCATACAGTAAGAGGCTGATGACACAGCACAACAAGGCCTGCTTTATACAAAAACTGGAAGTGAGCGCGGTTCAGGGTAATTTACCTGTCATTAGCGAAAAGTCGTATCGGTTGCCTTCTTCCTTGCCTTCTTGAAATGTTCCCAATGGTTATACGCTGGGGACCCCCCTGGCTGGAACCCCCTCTGGGACCACTGGGGGGGTCGCCGGACCCCATATTTGAGAACCTACTAGCCTATGGCTTAGCTCTTCTTAGTGTGTGAGCACGTTGCGGTCTTTCCCCAAACAATGCGATATGTTTTTGTGACTGATCTATTAGCATAGTGTCTCCTCAGAAGCCATCAAACAATAAAGTCTCTGTTTTTTTTAATACCCTGTTAATGGATAGGTAGATTAGGTACATGGCTGCTTTGGATCAGTATTCATACATTCAGAGTCAGACTAGTGTTATATTATGCCAGTGAATAATTGAATAGCTGAATAACTGAAGCTAGCTTGAAGTTATGACTAGGCACACACGCACGGCCGCACGCACGGCCGCACGCACGCACGCACGCACACACGCACGCGCGCACACACACACACACACACAGACAATATTCTTTCTTTCTTACATTTTGCTCTTTGCTCATTCTTTTCTCTTCTTTGATTCTGCTGTGTAGTCTCCCTCTGAGCTCCTTTGTGCCGTGTGACTAATTTGCGGTGATCCCAGCTCTATTTTCACACATGTGGTCACTGTGGAGACACAGAGCTGTTTGTATTTCATCCAGTGCTGAGAACTGAAAGGGAATTGCAGTCCATCCTCGGGGCAATCAGTTATATCTGACTTTCAGACATTCATGAGCCTCGCTGAATTGCCACATATATAGCACTCATACTCAAAAAACATATAGATTGAGGTTTCATCTTTTGCACAATTTTGCAAAAGGTTCCATTTGAGGTTTTGCCCATACTGATTTATTGAGTTTTGTTTTTACATGAAGGTCCTCCCTTGGTGACAAGTCCACCAGAAGAGTCCGTTCAGGCAGTGCGCGGAGACAGCGTGACCTTCACCTGCCAGGCTGTGGGAGTGCCCACTCCCATCATCACCTGGAGACTCAACTGGGGCCACATCCCTCTTAGTGGAAGGTGGGCTTTTTATCATATCGTATAATGGTCATTATTGAGAAATAAACCCCTGATTCATTTCTCAATAATGAGCATCTCACTGCTCGTTATCCTGCTAATTATATGGCTGCCTAAAGGAGACAATAATTTGACAATATATATATGTATATATATATTTATTATTTATTATTATTGATTTAACCCATTCTGACCAGGCACCCATTTTGGTGTTGGCATCATGTTATGCTTTAGCTATTGAAAAATAGCAGATCTACAAGCTCATATCGCGCCACCGAGTGGCGCGATACGAGCTTGTAGGTCTGCTATTTTTTGAAAAATCGAAGAACGACTGACATTTTTAGAATCTGATCTCAGGTCAGAATGGGTTAATCAGACCAGTGTGTGTCCAGTGGAAACCTCGTATGAATCTGATCTCAGGTCAGAATGGGTTAAAAAGGGTTTCATTGCTTCTGCAAAAGAAAATAGTCTGTTCGATTATTGCATATTCATTGGGCCTATGCAAACACAACACGGCTGGCTCACGAAACTCTTGTCAAACTGTCAAATTAGCCCATTCTGACCTGAGATCAGATTCATACGAGGTTTCCGCTGGACACACACTGGTCTGATTAACCCATTCTGACCTGAGATCAGATTCTAAAAATGTCAGTTGTTCTTCGATTTTTCAAAAATAGCAGACCTACAAGCTCGTATCGCGCCACTCGGTGGCGCGATATGAGCTTGTAGATCTGCTATTTTTCAATAGCTAAAGCATAACATGATGCCGACATGGTGCCCGGTCAGAATGGGTTAGGCAGCGCTGATCAAATACGATTCAGAAAACAAATTAGTGTACTGTTTTTTAACTGTAAATATTAAATTATTTGTTCCCGCTTCTTAGATGTTTTTAATGATGTGATGCTTTTTTTAGTTTTTATCTTTTGCATTTGTAGCACTTTGAGATTCTGACGAATGTAAAGTACGTCATAAATAAAATCCATTATTATTTATGAATGTATTATTCACAAATGTTATGCATTACCGAACTAGTCATCTTTGCAAATGATGCAAAGGGGTTCCAAAGAATGTTCTGATGTTTTTTTAATGCCCACTTTGGGAAAACATGTGTTGGACTGTTTAGATAAAAGAACTGGAATGAGACATCTGCAGATCACGCATTCCTGAGAGTTACGTGAAAATTGATCAGAAACAGATCATGAGAACTGGAATTTGTCCACTTTGCGATATTATTCTCCTTTTCACAAATATTGAGCCTTTAAAATGCTATGTCCAGCAATCCTTGATAGTTTGCTGTTTCGATGCTTGACTCATTTCTTCATAAAGATCTGCTTTCAATTACTGACTTAGAGACAGTAGTTGCGGCGTAGCTTTACGTTCGTGACCTCTGGGAATGAAAGTTATTTTCCATAAAGGTCTGCAATTTTTTGAAAAATCGAAGAGCGACTTACATAGAAGACATTTTTAGAATCTGATCTCAGGTCAGACATGGAAAACTGTCAGGATGTAGAAGACATCTTTAGAATCTGATCTCGGGTCGGAATGGGTTAAATTAGAGATTCGAAATTTGTTGAGAGAACGCATCTTGGATCCTTCGTCTTTAGCCTTACAGAAAGTTGCCGTTATTATGTAAATGATTTATTTTGGCATTATCGTTGCATGCTCAGAATCTCCATGACCAGTGAAGATGGCCGTGGTACCCTGACCATCCGTGACGTGAAGGAGGCCGACCAGGGGGCATACACCTGTGAAGCCATCAATGCCAAGGGCCTGGTGTTTGGCATCCCCGATGGAGTGCTGACCCTCACACAGAGACCAGGGCCTGGTACGGACACTGGCACTCTAGTGCCAATCGGGTGTTGGGATCTATATATATCTATATATACTATACTATACTATACTATACTATACTATACTATACTATACTATACTATACTATACTATACTATACTATACTATACTATACTATACTATACTATTATACTGTACTCATCAGCAAAATATAATGTGTTGCCAATTAATTAGCCTCGGAAACCCAGACGTTTTTATTTCCAGGGAGTAAAGAAAAAAGTCTGGGACCGAGTCCACTTCAAATCGACATAGAGCAGCGCAAACGTCGATCGCTCTCTGCTGATTTCTGATCGTCTGCACCTTTGTTAAATTGACGCACACCCGCGTACACACACACACACACACACACACACACACACACACACACACACACACACACACACACACACTCCTCTCTCTAATTAATTAGTCTCATGTTGCGCAGCTGCGTCTAGATTATCCCGGCAGGATAGAAAAGCATAGGTGGACCCCAGGCTACCATGGCTACCAATTAATCAACACAGCCATTTGCAATATACCTCAATGTCACAATATGTCCATGTCCATTAACTTTTCCCCTTTATTGTTTTTCATCATTCTCCACACTTTGGCAGGAGTCTGTCGCGAAGGCCACTTCAGCGTGGAGGGCCGCTGTGTGCCCTGTTTCTGCGCCGGAATCACCAAGAACTGCCAGGCCACCGGCCGCTACCGCAACCAGATCAGCCTGCGCTTCACTGACGAGGAGGACTTCAAAGGTATACGCCAGGACCAGCTTATATGCTCAGAGCTAATGGACTGTAGATGACCTTAAGCGGAGCATTTCCAACATCAATGCAAGCATAAAACAGGATGCCAAATGACTTAATAGGTGATATGTAGGTCATCGTGACCCATAACCCCCCCCCCCCCTTCCCATTTCTCTCTCTCTCTCTCTCTCTCTAGGAGTGAATGTTACATACCCCTCTCGGCCCGGGAGCCCCCCCCTCTCCTCCACACAGCTTCTCATTAACCCGGAGATGGAGGAGTTCCAGCTCGTTGACCTGTCTCGCCGTTTCACCGCCCTGGACTCTTTCTGGACCCTTCCACGCCACTTTCTGGGAAGCAAGGTAGAGAGAACGGGCCCTCTCTCCCCTCGGGAGTGATGGAAAACCAACTCGTATTTTTTTTGCTGAAGTAAAACGTATCAATACCTGCAATGTAGAAATTAAAAAGTCTGGAATTCAAAAATGTACCTGAGTAAAAGTACCGGCGTCAAAATTTATACATAAATTACCAAAAGTAAAAGTAGTCATTATGCATGAATGTCTCATTTCAAGTTCTCAAATGTACAGTATGAAAACCTTTTGAAATGCGACACGTTGTGATCTTATCAGCTATTTTCAAATGGCCGATATATCGGGCTGAAGGACATACTCTGTATGTTTGGTAATAATAATCGAAATCTTCGAAGTAACTAGTAACTAAAGTTTCCAAATAATTGTAATGGAGTAAAAAGTCCAATATTTGCCCCTGAGGTGTAGTGTAGCGTAGAAGTACAGTAAAGGTATCGGGGAAATTGGAAATACTCGAGTATAGTACACAAATACCTCAAAATTGTACTTAAGTAAATGTACTTTTATCAGTATTGTACCTCTGTGCCTTTTTAGATTTGTTTTAGATTCAGTTTATTTCGATCCTCCATCAACGGTATCACAAAACATCACACACTGTAATCCAACATTTTCTTTCTGGTTGATCCAAAAGGCATCGGGCTTTTACAAACTGTTAACCCATTCTGACCTGAGATCAGATTCTAAAAGTGTCTTCGATTTTTCAAAAATAGCAGACCTACAAGCTCGTATCGCGCCACTCGGTGGCGCGATATGAGCTTGTAGATCTGCTATTTTTCAATAGCTAAAGCAAAACATGATGCTAACACCAAAATGGGTGCCCGGTCAGAATGGGTTAATAAAGTATTCAATCAATCAATCAATCAATCAATCAGAACCAACCTCTTTAGAGCCTTCTATAACTTCACAACTTTCTCTTGTGTCATCGAGACATAACACTAATCTTTCCCGCACATGTTTTTTAGATTGACTCCTACGGCGGATCCCTGAAGTTCAAGATCCGCTACACGCTGGCCCGGGGTCTGTCTGAGCCCGTGGAGAAGCCCGATGTGGTCCTGGTGGGGAATGGACGCAGGCTCGTCTACCGCAGGGGCAGCGCGACCCCCGCCAGGGTGGTCAACCACAAAGAGATCAAGTTCACTGAGGTACAGTACAAGCCTGTGCTTTAGTCCCCCCTGTTGTTCAAACGATGACTGATGGTACTTTTTCGAAAAATAGCAGACCTACAAGCTCGTAGCGCGCCACTCGGTGGCGCGCTACGAGCTTGTAGATCTGCTATTTTTCAATAGCTAAAGTGTAACATGATGCTAACAACCAAAAGGGGTTCCCGCGAATCCCGCCCCCAAAATGGGTTAAAGAAGTAGTTCACCCCAAACCAAAAGATGACTTTTCTATCAATTTATACACGCATCCATGATGCCTTGAATTCATTGAGAGCTGCCGAAGAGATTTTGGGCCCTATTTTTGTCAGTGCTAAACCCCTTATCCCTAAACTTCTTTGCCTTTTTTTTTTTTTTACTATCTTGATTTTTTTTTTTTTTAATAGTTCAAATAGCCGATCTAGTTAGTTGCACCACTCAGTTCACACGGGTGTGATTTTTTTTCGGGCCCTTGGTGTACTGGGTAGACGCCACAACGTCGCATCACGTTGTGTTGTGAGCTTGTAGATTGGCTAGTTTCAAATAGCCGTTGTGCTTATAGCTTTAAAGTGGCTAAACTGACTTTGATGCTTTACTAACTCATTTGGCTGGGGGACCCCTGGAGGGGTTCCAGGGGGGTCTACAGTGTACCCCCGGGACCCAACCAACTGAACTTAATGAGTGGTTTAAACTTCCGTTTGGGTTTTTTAGGACAACTGGCAGCAGTCCAACGGTCGGCCGGTCTCTCGCGAGGAGCTGATGATGACCCTGGCCAGCCTGGACAGCGTCAGCATACGCACCATCTTCGACAACCACATGGTCAGCGTGGCGCTGAGCGACATCGTCATGGACACCTCCTCTGTCGAGTTCAGCATCCGCGGCCACGCCAAGGATGTCGAACAGTGCAGGTGAGTGATATCAAAATAGATTTAGTGTTTTAAAACGTAATGTCCCATCGTGGGACAATTCCACAATATACCGTGCCGGCCTGTACAATTTTTGGAAAGTGATCTTGTTTTGTACACTCTCTGAAATGGAAAAGAATAAACACGTGGATTTGACTGTGTATGAATAAAGTATCAATGTGGATTAATTCCCTTGTTTTTAATTAAAGAATCAGAGAGTGCTGTATTTTACTGGGCAATGTTTCGGAACACATCACAGCATAAGAAGGGGAAAAAGCTGAGTGTGCAACTTGTGCTTCATTATCACCGTTAATTAAAGTTTCACGGTTTCTTCATTGATTGATTTATCGATCCCATTTGGGTCCAATTTTCCAGAGTTAAATTAATACTTCAGTGTTTTACCGTGTATGTGTAATGAATTAACAACGTCTGTCATTTACAGATGTCCTCCTGGCTACACCGGCCTCTCCTGTGAAACGTGCTCCTCTGGCTTTGAGCGAGTGCCAGGCGGCATCCATCTTGGCACCTGTGCTGGTTGTAACTGCAATGGACACGCCAGCGCCTGTGATCCCATCAGCGGACACTGTCTGGTAGGGCTGCGAATCTTTAGGTGTCCCACGATTCGATTCGATTCCGATTCTTGGGGTGACGATTCGATTCAAAAACGATCTTTTCGATTTTTCCGATTCTCGATTCAAAAAAGTTTTTTTTCCGATTCTAAAGCAGTTTTTTTTTTAATTAAAAACAATTAAATAGAATTTTAGCATGATCTACTCCAGTCTTCTGGCATGAAAGCAGAGTACATTTAGTAAAAAGCTTGTATAATCGTAAAGGTTTTATCAACTGAATGATTTAAACACACAAAGGTTAAATCCAAGAGTAAGAACATGTCTCATTTATTTAGCTTGCACAAATTTGAACCAGTACAAAAGTTACAAAATCTCTTCTCACTCAATACCAGAACAATACATTAGTATTAAAACAGGTGTAAAATAAATACAATTGGCAGGCTTAGCTTAGCTGGTAGTAAATGCACTATGCAGAAACCCAGGCCATAATGCATTGCATGCACAGGTAGTACCTGTGCATTTTTTTTGGAAAATGAGAATCGATTCTGAATCGGACGGCATTAGAATCGCGATTCTAACTCGAATCGATTTTTTTTGACAGCCCTAGACTGTCTGGTGAGCACTGGCTATACATTGGCTCAGCTTGACTGTCAAATCATTGCTCGTCATTATTCAGTGCCTATTGTCCACTAAAAAGAGCAGAAGTAATAACTGATAATAATAATAATAATTCCACAGAGCTGCCAGCACAACACGGAAGGCCCTCAGTGTGATAAGTGTCGCCCGGGATACTTTGGGGACCCGAGTCGCGGTCGGCCCGACGACTGCAAGCCGTGCCCCTGTCCGTACACGGAGACGTCCCGTCGGTAAGAGGTCTTTTTTACGGTCGCACCTACTGTACAAGCAAACAAAGGCACATAGTGTACTTATACGCACACGTTATGAAGGGGACACGCGCGCACACCCATATATAGTCCTATACGCACTCACTCACATTCAGGCACAGCCACACAGGGCAGAGGAAAGATTAGTAACAACCTTCAGTTTTATATTGTCGCTGTCGGCTGGAAACCTTGTCTGAATCTGTTCACCCATTCTGACCTGAGATCAGATTCATACAAGGTTTCCGCACTGGACATACGCTGGTCTGATGAACCCATTCTGACCTGAGATCAGATTCTATAAAAATGTCAGTCGTTCTTGTCGATTTTTCAAAAATAGCAGACCTACAAGCTCGTATCGCGCCACTCGGTGGCGCGATATGAGCTTGTAGATCTGCTATTTTTAAATAGCTAAAGCATAACATGATGCTGACACCAAAATGGGTGCCCGGTCAGAATGGGTTAATTTCCATGGAAATAGAAAAAAGAAGCTACGCTCCAGTGGATCCAATGTTGTTATTATTTAGTCACAAGCTCCTGTTAACACTTTTCATTGGTTAAACATTTCTAAAAAACCCACAGATTGACGTAACCACATTCAAACCGGTGTCCCTTTTTTTGGGGCATGTTATTATAGGTTGAAAATCTTTTCAAATGTTTTGTCTGTTTTGTGCGACGCTGTCATAAGACGAAAGAATAACGTAGGCCATTGGTTTATGTAAACATTGAATGTAGAAACTATACATTTCTGCCCGACAGCGGCAATATATATTCCTCAGGGGTTAGACTCACTCAAGAAACAAGAACAGTGGTTAATTCATTCCCGGTGTCAGCTGTGTGTGACCTGCCTGGTATCCATTAACCCACCGCAGACGCACTGCTTCATGTACGGCGTTAATGTCTGACTCCTGGGCTTTTGTTTTGTAGCTTCTCCGACACCTGCTTCCTGGACATTGACCAACAGGCAACATGCGACGCCTGCAAGCCAGGATACACCGGAAAACGCTGTGAAAAGTGAGGACGTTCGTCAAAAACAACGCCGCTTGAATATACTTCCAGCCGCATCATATCTGTGGTTGAGAATAACCCTGAACACGATGATGATGTGTTGTGGTGTATATGGCTTCATAACATTTCATAGCATGACCTATAGAGTGGAATTTTAGCCATGACTTTGTTCCTGCTTTGTTTCAGGTGTGCTCCTGGATACCAGGGTAACCCTCTACAGCCAAATGGAAAATGTGTGCCATCGTGTAAGTATGCACTAGCCCGACCGATACAGTACAGTAGCCTCCCATACTAATATCACACTGGCGTGGACTGGGGCAATATGCATTGCAAAGGCAGATTGAAGGCTGGCTACGCAAGGCTGCGACCGATGCCAGATATTTGTGTCTGATATACTACAAAACCAAACCCGCTTTTGAAGAGTCCTAGACCACCAATTACAGACGTTGGTAGCCCATACTTTGTCAAAGTTTAACTTCAAAATGAACACAAATTACCTTTGATAGATTAAAAAAATAAACACATAAACTGTTCTAAACTTTATTTAGAAAAATAAAAGAGCCAATCCATAGGATCACAACAACAATGCGAGATTTTGTGAGCTTTTGGATAAGCTTTTTGGGAACATTTGCGAAAACTTTAAAAAAATATATAAAATACCTATAGTAAAAATGACATGCTTGAAAGTGGTTAAAAATCACAACACATGGCTGCATTGTCGATACCAGATATATTGGCCAGACCAATACGTCGGTCTTGCTCTGATATGTATAGACACTCTCCAAAGTGGGGACTGGGCTGTCAGATGTTTCACCTGGATTATTTATCCAGTGTTGAACTACACTCCAGTTACCCAGCACCGTGGCCATTATGAAACCCTGACCCTGTGTAATGATTACCATCAGGCGCTCTCTCTCTCTCTCTCTCTCTCTCTCTCTCTCCTAGTACAGTATATATAGTATGCCATCACGGTTCAGGTATGCAGAATGGCCCTGGAACGCTTCCAGGTGCGGGCTACTTACACATAACTTATCCATATATATCACGTCCTCTCTTCCTCTCTCCCCTCCTCCTCCTCCGTCCAGCGGGTGCCAAGTGCGATGCCAGAGGAACCGTCAGCTCCAGCAGCAGGCCGTGCAGTTGCAAGGTATATAAGAGCCCTTTCCCCCGTCCTGTCATGTCGAAGCCATAAAACCACAGATTAGGGGGCTATACGTTAATATGTTAACCATGTATAAATCCAAAAATCTGGAGTTCGTTCAGTCGTCATCTGTGAGTGACTTACTTGGCTATACTTTTATATATAATGGACGTGATGAGAGAGACAGGCCGATGGATGACACATGTGTGTGTGGGTGGGTGTGTGCGTGTCGTGTGTGTGTGTGTGTGTGTGTGTGTGTGTGTGTGTGTGTGTGTGTGTGTATATGTGTGTGTTTTTCGCAGAACAACGTGGCAGGCGCTCTCTGTGACGAGTGCAAGTCCGGGTCTTTCCTCCTGTCCGGAGCCAACCCAGATGGATGTCTGCAGTGTTTCTGCATGGGCGTCACCAAGCAATGTGCCAGCTCCACTTGGAGCAGGGACCAGGTACTGTAGAGGCTACCGTAATCTAATAAAGCACAGGGGGAGGGGTTAACCCATTCTGACCTGAGATCAGATTCATACGAGGTTTCCACTGGACACACACTGGTCTGATTAACCCATTCCCAGACCTGAGATCAGATTCTAAAAATGTCAAGTCGTTCTTCGATTTTTCAAAAATAGCAGACCTACAAGCTCGTATCGCGCCACTCGGTGGCGCGATATGAGCTTGTAGATCTGCTATTTTTAAATAGCTAAAGCACGACATGATGCTAACACCAAAATGGGTTCCCGTTCAGAATGTGTTAAATACGCTATATAGCAATCATGACTACACTCATTCCGGCTTGCCAATTTCCATTTTGGAAAACGACACAAAATGTTTGCGCTCTGAATGAGAGTGCTCTGACTCCACAGCGGATTTTACGAATATATGATTCATTATTTGTCCCTCGACACGGGTATTATTTGTGTGCAGATTTATCAGCCCGCAGCTGATCTCTCTACTTTTTTTGTTGCCAGGTCCGCGGCGGCGTGAACGGCCAGCTGTTCACTCTGTCCAACAGCGCCAACACCAAGACCATCGACGAGGGCATCTCCCAGAGGGGCTCCGCCGAGGTGGTCTACCGCGGCTTCTCCAGCCTCCCCAGCGACGTCTACTACTGGGTCCTGCCCGAGAGCTTCAGAGGAGATAAGGTGAGACGAGGAGGAGGAGGAGGTGGAAAAGGGGGTAGAGGGTGGAGGGAGGGAGGGAGGGCAGGGCCAAGGGGGTGAGCTAGGGGGTAAAAAAAGGATAATAAGGGTCAAGCGTGATTCCTCTGCCCTTCCCCACCGCATTTGGTCATGCCTCACGCGTGTTTGTCGAGGACCAAAAAGGTTCTGCGCTCATCCAGAGACACCCTCTGCCTTTTCCTTTCAACCTTCGCTCTGGATCCGTGGTCATGCTCAACATGTGTGTCATCATGTGATCCGTGACTTTTTAACCCATTCTGACCGGGCACCCATTTTGTGGTGTTAGCATCATGTTATGCTTTATCTATTGAAAAATAGCAGATCTACAAGCTCATATCGCGCCACCGAGTGTCGCGATACGAGCTTGTAGGTCTGCTATTTTTGAAAAATCGAAGAACGACTGACATTTTTTTTAAATCTGATCTCGGGTCAGAATGGGTTTAATCAGACCAGTGTGTGTCCCAGTGAAAACCTCGTATGAATCTGATCTCAGGTCAGAATGGGTTAAACCTACTGTGCATGCATGGGGGGGGAGGGGGGGTGAAATACCTTTCCACCATCCTGCTCATACAACAAGGGGCCTTGTTGTTGTTGAGCATTCCTATGCTTTCTTTCCTTTCCACGTTGCCGCTGCCCAGGTGACGGCCTACGGCGGGGAGCTGCGCTACACGGTGCGCTACGAGCCGCGGCACCGCGCGCTGGTCATCGACGGCCAGCCGGACGTGGTTCTCCAGGGCAACGGCATCTCCCTGGAGCACTACTCCCAGAGCAAGCCCCTCCCGCGCGTTCCGTCGGCCATCACCGTGACCTTCAGAGAGGTATGCCTGATATATGTATATATGCGTTTACTCGATTGTTTGAACGAGCCACAATGCAGTGGACGTGAATGAGAATTGGTGACTTTGAACCCGTTTAGGCCTGAAAAATTAATAAAAAAAAGTCTTCTAAATACTGACAATTTTCTGAAATGCCCTGTTTCTATGTCTGTGGTGATCAATATTTCATGTCAATTGGCCACCAACCCCCATCTGAAAATATGTTGTTCCAGTGACCCCCTGGAAGCAAAGATTTTAGTTAAAAACGTTCACTCTGAAAGAATATATTCAAACATTTGGGCCCACATTTTCACGATTTTTCAAAAATAGCAGACCCACAAGCTCGTAGCGCGGCACTCGGTGCCGCGCTATGAGCTTGTAGATCTGCTATTTTCCAATAGCTTAGACCATGCTGTCTGACTCACCATGTCTTTTGTCCACCGCTCCCGCGCGCTCTCTCGCTATAGGCTGCGTGGCGTCGCGCTGACGGACAGCCCTGTACACGCGAGCACCTCCTCATGGCTCTGGCTGACACCGCCGTCTTTCTGATCCGGGCCACTTATGCAGACAACATGGCCGAGAGCAGGTAAGGTCTTTTCCGAAGCATAATTAATTTGTTTGCGATGCAAAAAATAGTTCTCGCTCTAGCTTTGACCTCAACATTTTGATTGACGACAACAATTAGACTGCAGTTCACGAGGCTGTCATTCCACCTAATGTTTCCGTTTATTACTTGTTATACTTGCGCAAGCAGAGCGCGCAAGTACTGCGATCGGCTGGGTATGTATGTATGTATGTCGGGGTATGTACTGCATGTCGGTGTCCTCTCTTGTTTATTGCCGTATAGCCCAATCAGGGACCAGCATCTCTGGCAACGTCATTATTAAGAGCCAATGAGGGACCGGTATTCCTGGTGATGTCATTGGCATCGCCATACATGACCTACTTGTGTGCAAGGCGCAAGTTGCCACGTCGACAGAGTGCATTTCTAGTTATGCCTGCAACTTGTTTGCTGGCGTATACAACCACAGCACATCAGTGCAAAATATCTCACTGAGAATCCTCAGCGTTAACTACAATGGTCCATATGGTTACATTTCTACACTGTCAGAGTTAAATGATGACCTTCTTAACAACCTTACCCTGTTTTGTTTGTCTGCGTTGTTGCATGATATAACACAGTATCTCAGACATCAAGATGGATATTGCCGTTCCCCATCCCACGGGTAATGACCGGGCTCTGGAGGTGGAAGAATGTGCCTGCCCTCAGGGATACAGAGGACCCTCTTGTCAGGTACACACAATCATACACACTAATGCAGGCATGCATGTGCATGTTGCTTTTTCCTGCCCTACACACACACACACACACACACACACACACACACACACACACACACACGCACACGCGCACACACGCACGCACACAGACCTTGATGATACAGTAGGGCTCTTCTTGAAAGGGAAAAAGCGTGTTGCATTGCAGGCAACTGTTATGGAACAAAAGAAATGGAAAATCTCTCTTGCCTGCCATCACCTGTGTCTGGGCCTGAGGTCTTTTTCCACACCTCTGTCTGCAGGAGTGCGACGCGGGCTACACGCGGACGGGCTCCGGCCTCTACCTGGGAACGTGCGAGAGGTGCGACTGCAACGGCCACGCCAGCGGCTGTGACCCGGAGACCGGCGCATGCCTGGTAAGCTCTGCCATATACTGTACACTTCATCTCCCCGCGCTCCTTCGCGATGAGCTGAAACTACTTTGATCTTTGCAGTGGAATGCTCTAATAGTTTCTTGGCGAATCCCGACATGTGGAAACACGGCTGCTCCTGTGTGTGTATATTCCAGGGATCTTACCTCTTCTGTCTGTGTGTGTGCGCGTGTGTGTGTGTGTGTGTGTGTGTGTGTGTGTGTGTGTGTGTGTGTGTGTGTGTGCGTGTGTGTGTGTGTGCATGTTCTGACCTTTAGCAATGCCTCCACAACACTGCTGGGCCCAGGTGTGATACTTGTCTACCTGGCTTTTATGGAAACCCCGCGACGGCTGGTGCTCAGGCCTGCCAGCCGTGCCCCTGCCCTGGAACTTCTCCCGGCAACCAGTGAGTTATTGTTCAAGAGACTCTTCACTCTTTTAACCCATTCTGACCTGAGATCAGATTCTAAAAATGTCTATTACATCCTGACAGTTTCATTATTAACCCATTCTGACCTGAGATCAGATTCTAAAAGTGTCTTCGATTTTTCAAAAATAGCAGACCTACAAGCTCGTATCGCGCCACTCGGTGGCGCGATATGAGCTTGTAGATCTGCTATTTTTCAATAGCTAAAGCATAACATGATGCCAACACCAAAATGGGTGCCCGGTCAGAATGGGTTAACCCATTTAGACCTCACTTAGATTCTACAAATGCCTTCTAAATCCTGACAGTTTTCCGAAAAAACCCATGCCGACGACGTACCCCATCTGAAAATATGTTGTTCCAGCCAGGGGACCGGCCCCGGAAAGCAAAGATTTGAGTTAAAAACGTGCTCTGAAAGAATATTATATTCTCAAAGATTTGCAGTACATTTTCACGATTTAAAAAAAAATAGCAGACCTACAAGCTCGTAGCGCGGCACTCGGTGCCGCGCTATGAGCTTGTAGATCTGCTATTTTTTCAATAGCTCAAGTACAACATAATGCAAAACACCAAAAGGGGTTCCCGCCCCAAAATGGGTTAAAGGAGAAGCTCGCTCGATATTACAGCGCAAATCCTGCCGATGTGAAAATGTCACTTAACCCATTCTGAACGGGCACCCATTTTGGTGTTGGCATCATGTTATGCTTTAGCTATTGAAAAATAGCAGATCTACAAGCTCATATCGCGCCACCGAGTGGCGCGATACGAGCTTGTAGGTCTGCTATTTTTTTTTTAATCGAAGAACGACTGACATTTTTAGAATCTGATCTCAGGTCAGAATGGGTTCATCAGACCCAGTGTTTGTCCGGCGGAAACGTCGTATGAATCTGATCTCAGGTCAGAATGGGTTAACATTGATTCTGTGGCAGGTCGCTCTGAAAGATCCAAGTGAAATGAAATCGATATAATCACTTTTTTGCTAAATACTGTTTCAAGAGCTTAACATTTTCAACACTTTCAACTGTCTAGTGCCTTTGGAATCAAGGTATGGCATGACAGGTTGTCGCTGAAAAGCCCTAAATATACTCATTGTTTAACCTGGATAACTCAAGATGATATCTAAATTAGGATAGTCTCTAAATACATGTAGTACATGTGTATTACAGTTGTGATGATTGTGTGGTCCTCTCTACACCTATACAGGTTCTCCCAGTCCTGTCACTTGGGCTCTGATGGCCAACCCATCTGTGACAACTGCCCTCCCGGCCACACCGGCCAACGCTGTGAGAGGTATGATGACAACATCTCCCTCTGCTTTGATCTCTCCATCTCTTTTTTCTATCTTTTCTCATATTGGTGTCAGCTGGACGACACTGCTCAGTGTTTGGGGGGGCCGGGCAGAGGTGGGTATACTTGGCCGGCTGCTGGCCGGCTGCTGTGTGGCTAGAAGGGGCATCTGGCTGGCTGGCGCTATAGCGTTCACTTGGTTTCATTGGCAGGAAAGGGACAAAAACGCATGTTCTGTGTTCTGCATCCATCTTGTTGCGTTTACATTGGTGTCAGTAGCAGGGATGGGAGAAGCAAGGCAATGCCACCCATTCCAATGTAGTGCAGGTGTTCATGTACTGTGTACTCTCTTTCCCCCGTATTCTGCTGCTGGATGTTTTGTTGACTTCAACGGATTTGTTTTCTTTTCAAAAAAATGGAAAAGTAGTTGCTGGGATTTGTAGTTTTAGAGATGTACGTTTCCGATGGGGAATTCGTATAGGGTCTACTCTAAACCTTTGTCGACATTTGTTTTTGCACTTCGAGCCAGTTTTGCGACAAAACGTATTTTCTGAGGAAACCTTTTGCTCATTGTGTACTTTTGCTTTTCTCTGCTTTTGCCTTCTTATTATTAAAGCCTACCCAGAGAGTGCTTTCTGTTAAAGCTTTGCACTTTGCCAGTAGTGAAGTCTTAATGCCATTGGCCAGTGTAATCTGTGTTGTTTACACAGAGAGACCAATGGTATATGCATAAATGTAGACTATATGACATTTATGAGGTCCTGTTTGTCTGATGAATCTTTGCTGCCCTACAGGCAAAGATGGTGCGGTGATTTGGGTTATGTGAGATGAGATCTTCCTTTATTTGTCATTGTCGTGTTTTTTTACCCTACACAGTAAAATCCAAAAGTGTTCATTTAACTGTTAACAGTTCAGATTTCACGATGTGTCCATGTCTGATTCTACTACACTGTCTTGACATTAAGAATAGAGAAGCCGTCGGCAGACAGTTGTGGGGATGCTCTTAAGGATGGGCAGTTAGAGGGCTTCCTGCCCTTGGGCTGCGGCGCCGAGGCGGTGTTCAACTTCAGCCTGGAGAAGGAAATGCTGCCGGACTACAGCGGAGACGAGGAGGAGGAGGAGGAGGAGGAGTATGACTACTACGACGAATACAGCACCACGCCGAGCCCCAAGACCGCTGTCGTCAGCACCACCCCCCGCTCCACCCGACCCACTGCTTCAGTCCAGCGCACCACCCCCCGCTCCACCCGACCCACCGCCTCTGTCCAGCGCACCACCACCGCCCACTCCATGACCACCGCGTCCACGTCCGGATCGGCCCTGACCCCGGTCACCCCCCCCAACAGAGCGGCGTCCAGGCTGCCTCCCCGGTTCACCCCCAGTCCGGAGGACAGGCACTCCAGCTTCCAGCAGCTGCTCCGCATGCACCTGAACACCTTCAACCAGCGCCTGAGCATGCTGGAGAGCAACACCCTCGACATGAAGGACAGCATCCTCGCCCTGAAGGAACACCAGAGCCTCCTCGGCGTCAAGCTGGACAGGTTGCTCACGCTGCGGCCGGCCGCCGAGAAGAAGGAGAAGGTGGTCGAGCTGGACAGGAGCTACACGGACATGGAGTCCCGTATGCACAGGCTGGAGGGACGGCTGGAGATCCTCATCGACGGCTTCACGGCCCTGGCTCAGGAGATGAACAAGATCAAACGCGCCAAAGTCACCTCCCGCTCGCCCCAAGAGAGGAGAGCCTTGCCTGTCCTCAATGTGGTCCTCATATCGACCTCGGCACAGACAACGCCGCCGCCTACGGTCGGACTTAGAACAGTGGCAATGCCTCTAACCAACAGAGCCACTGTGCCCAAAAGTTTACCCAGACCACGTCTCCCCGCAAACAAAGCCACCCGAACTGTGCCCAAAAGTTTACCCACACCACATCTCCCCGCAAACAAAGCCACCCGAAATGTGCCCAAAGGTTTACCCACACCACGTCTCCCCGCGGACAAATCCACCCAGACTTTGCCAAGAGATGAGAGACCCAAGCCAGTCAGAAAGACAGTGAAGGTCAAATTGGTCACTAGCTCATCCAAGAGTCAAGTCCCAACCCAGTCAGCACCTAAATTACAGACAACACTGAGTAAACCCAGGATTAGTTCTAGAATTAGACCGCAGGCTACAGTGAAGCCAGAAACAAAGCCACCAGCAAGCAGGAAGGCTGTTGTAGCAGCTGAGCGTACGTCAAAGCCACGGCAAGTGAAACCAAAGCAAGCTATTGAAGAGAGGGCGAATTCCAAATATCAACTTGAACCTCCGTCTCATAAACACAAACTGTCCACAAATGCACCTAAAAACCCGCCTAAGCGTCAAATCCAGACTAATAGGACGAACACTGCTCCAAAAAGACCTTCTTTGAGCACAGATGCGCCAGACACAAAGAAGCTTCAGCAGGGTGTGAACAGTGCAGCTGTTTCTAGAACATTGCCTGTGCCAAACCAGGGCAATGCCAAGCAACGTGTGAGAAAAACTCAGCCCAACGCCTATAAATTGGTTGCATCATCTCCCAAAAACCCGACTTCCCAAAATGTGACCGTCGCCATTACATCAACGCCAACCACTGTAACCACTGCGAAGCCGCCCAAGGCGACAACAAAAGGGAAACCCCAACCTTCCTCCTCTAAAAAGAAACAGCAGAAGAGACACAAGAAGAAGACTAGGGTTAATTCCAATGTCGTAGACCTTCTAAAGCTTTTGAAAGGAGACCATAAATCAACAAACTATAACTCACGGCAAGACGGATCTCTGCATGTTGTCTTGGGAAGGCTGGCCATTCCTATCAGGATTATCCCTGATGACTAGGGAATGCTTTATTTCTTTTGTATTTCATTATATTATTATTATTATTAATTATTATTAGTATTAGTATTTTTAGCATTTGTTTGATTTTGTGTCTTATGTCCTGTCCCCTTATGTTATGTTGAGTATTATGTATAGACTATGCTCATATTATATCATCCTATATATTAAAACATTGGCTCGAGGGAGGGTCGGCCGGCCGGACCTGTGACATCACACTCATGTCACCATGACTCAGGCGTAACCATATAAGGCGTTCCCAATGCAGCTACGCCCAAATATGGAGTGTGAGTGTCTATCTATACCTCAATGTGTCGTCAAACAAATCAGGCAGCTCTATGTATATGGGCATAAAAGTATTTATATCATTTCCTGTCCAGTTATCTATGTAACTATGAAGGGAGTAATTTCTTATTCAGTTGTATTATTTGTAAGGAAGTCATTGAACTGATTGATTGAAGAGGTGCACCTGTGGGGTGCTTGTCAGCTCAGCCAGTTGGTGCACAGGCAGGCCATAATGGCATATTATGCTCTTTGTGAGTCCAAAAACACTGTCCTTGCCCTTTACTTGGTCTCTGTATACTGTATAGCAAAGCATAAATGCTGAAAACAAATCTTTAAAAAGGTGCACTACTGTGCACTACTGACACAGGCGGCCAGAGCAATTAAACACAGCATTGCAGTTGTACCTCTTCATATTTATACATTTGTTTTCTTTCTGTAAAGACTACCTCACTCAGATATTATTGCATGTTTCTTACCGTACACACTGTTTAGGTGACACACCATCGTCATCTTCAGAGGTCACATATTCACACAGAGTAGGCCTAGTAGTGGTTGGTGTCCAGTAAAGACCTTGTACCTCCAAGTTGTCTACTCTTCAGAAAGAGTAATATTGCATCCTTTTTTATCATTTTTTCTTTTCTTTTTTTTGGATGTCAGCCAGCCTCAAATGTAAAATTGGAGATACAAGGTTTTTGTAGGACACAGGATTAAAAGAGGCCTGCATGGCGCTTTCATTGATTTTATCCAGATGCCAATCTGCAAAGTTATACATTCCACACGATTAATCCTCCATTTAACATCACTCTGTAGCCGTCTCAACTTAGGAGAAATTAAAGTTTCTGTTCTGTGTGTTTGTATTAATAATAATATTATATTTTTTTTTAACGCTGAGTGTGTGTATCATGAAAGACATCTGTATTTTTCTGTCTTTCATTTTAGGACATCTTTGTTGTCTAAATATGTTATCTGCTTTGATGTAGAATTGATTGTGGCTTATTATAACCCTTTTCTCTAAAGCTGTAGAACAACATTAATTATTTGGCTAGGGGAAACGGTTAGACATTTTCAAAAGATAAGACTTGAAAAGCTTTTCCCAAAGCAAGTTTGTAGCATTGAAGTCCCCTTGAAGCAGTCTGTTGGCTGTTGACCTGTGGACCTGCAAGAGGACAGGTAAGGTCATTGTGAGAACAAGTGTTGTTGGGGCTATAGCCTGCAGGGACTCTACAAGCTGGAGCAGCCTTTGTGTTTCATTTCAGTGGGTGGTGCCCTTGCTTGCTTGGGTTATATGGAATTGCTTCTCTAGCTCATAGTAGCATAGATAGCCTACAATGCTAGCTCTGCAGCGGTTTAGCCTGCTTTCCCTTGTTCCTCTGCACATCACATTAACTCCTGCTTATCTCTGTTTTTACTGCTGAATTCAATTCTGTGTTTGTGAAGCATTCATTCAAGCATTTGTTCCATTTCTGGTGAAGATATTCTGATTGCCTTTGATGTTGCAGCTGCTGTGCAAAGGGCTTCCTCAGTTCTACCGGTAGTTCACTGGTTTCACACATGTTGAGTGTTTTAGCATTGGTTATGCTTCCATCTCCAATGCTAGCAGCAATATTTTGTTCTTTTCTTTTTGGGAAAATGTAATGTTCATATGTACTGGCTGGTAGTAGCTGTTTAGTTTGGATGTGCATTGTCTTAGTAACCACGGCCGTGGTTCATTATTGAATGGCTACTGAGCAATATAAGGGTTTTACCAAGTGTATCGCTTCTTGCAGACTTCCCAGTTTCCTGCCTTATTGTTCATTTGGTTTAAAAATGTGTATGCTTCTTGATGGGGAAAGATATGTTTACTTTAACGAGTAGGCTATTTTTAATTTCAGATGTGCTGCAGGATATACTGGAAATCCCATTCTTGGACAGACGTGTGTTGTTGGCAATGGAGACAATGAAGTCAATGGTATGTAGATAATTCTGAGCAAATTACTGAAGTCATGCCAAGATTTAGTGAGGCTTTCCATTTGCAAAACTCAAGATTCCTCTGAGTCGGTCATTTGGGCTTGAGATAAGAAGTAACTCTGACATTACGTTAATATGTTGCAGAGTACCAGTATTTGAAGTAATAATGTCTGTTCTAATGGCCTATTACAGGTAACTGCTACAACTGTGACCAGAGAGGAAGCGAAGGCTGCAATGGAGGTTCATGCCGCTGTAAAGTAAGCAAACCTATAAAACTATGCAGTTCACATAGCTTTATAGGAGTGGACTAGTTAAGAACTAGTCCACTCTGTACTGAATTGTACTCTAATCACATGCCATTGATGTTGCGCTGCAGATGAATGTCGAGGGCCCATCTTGCTCCAATTGCAAGCCTGGAATGTTCCACCTGAGCCCTGACAACAAAGATGGCTGCCTATCGTGTTTCTGTATGGGTGTCACCCAGCAGTGCTTCAGTTCCACATACTATAGAGACCTGGTAAGACCTGCAAGTGTTGGGCCAGTCATGTCCTAGCAGAACCACGGTATGGTTAATTTGTAAACAAGGGCTCTCTTAATGAACTGCAACAACTGACCCAAAAGCATGCTCTTACTGTAAGTTAGCACTAGGTTAGCTGGCAGTCTGGTAGTGATATTCCCAAGTGAGCTAAAACAAAATAATGGGCAGGGAGGTGGTCTAAATTGGGCAATTCCGCAAATGATACACAGTACTCAGTCTCATAGACCGTCTTTGAGTAATTCGCAGCCAGCGGCACCGCATCCATCAATAGTGCTGGGAGAAAGCGGTGGGCTGGTATCTCTTGTGATGACACATTGGCAATTACTGCTGTGCTTTCACTAAGCAATATCTTGCAAGGGTAACTTTTGGCTCTTGTCTTGGACTCTCCCTGAGGCAAACGGTTGAGCAGCTTGCACGGCGCACGACCGCCACACTGAGCTTCCTCTCACAGGAAAAGTGTGTGTTGTATTCATTCTCAGTTCGGTAATGAGTTTTTATTAAAACAATAAATGCCGACATAGGAGTGTCTTGGCACAGTTGATTTTACCCCCAAGGGCAATCAGTACATTTTGTTGAGACCAACAGGGGAAATAATTTAGTTTAAATAAACACTGCTTAACTGGACACGCCCTGGAGCAGTTGTTGTGATTTCTACAAAGAGTAAACTGTGAGTAATTACATCATTATATTCTGTGCTTTTATTGTGCATTTATAATAGCACCATTTTATCTTTTTTTTTTGAATGGATGTATGGATTTTATGTATGGATTTTTTTACACATACACTATCCATACAAAAATAATTTTGTAGATGGGAGCCAGCTTAATTGATTAGTAACCCTACACCAATTTAGCACTATTTCAGCCCTATTCAGTAAAATAAATGTATTGGAAATAGCCAAGCTACAGGCAAACAAGTCAAATCTGGTCAAAACCACCAAACAAAAATGAATTACAGCCTGTGAAAAAGTTTGAGTCTTATGAGCTCTACATAATAATATAATTATAATAATATAATATATATATGAAAGTATATTCTTTTGAGGTTGGCTTTCTTTCTGTTCCTGGCAAAGACTCGAGTCGATTTGTTTGTATGTCTCCCTCCAGGTGTCCTCTGTCTTTAGCCCCGGGAACTTCCAGGGATATGCCCTGGTGAACCGGCAGCGCACCAACCGTATCTCCACCGGCTTCACCGTGGAGGTTTCCACCGAGGGCACTCAGCTCTCCTACAGCAACTTTGACTACCTGGGACAGGAGCCTCACTACTGGCAGCTACCAGGGGCGTATCAGGGAGACAAGGTCAGTGCCACGGGGACTTCATTACAGTGCAACGAGACCAAAGAAAGTAGCCAGTTCCACAAAACTGCTGCTTGGCTTTGTCACCTTTTTGGTCTTTTGCACAAACGGAAGATCTGCAACTTCACAACGCGTCGCTCTGCGACACGTCGTGAGCCTGTAGATTGTCTATTTTCGGTTATGATATTTGGCGTAGGGCAAAACACAGGAGGGTGCCTACTACTATAGACCCTTGTGAATAAGGTATAGGGTTTAAAGGGTGCAATGTGAGCTGGACCAGAATTTCTCCACCTGTTCCTATACAGCTTCTTGAACTGCCCTGACTTCAATGCAAAACCTTCTTTTCCTTTTCAAACCTCTCCATTTTCCTGCCTGCCTTCCATGCAAATTCTCTCTCTGTGTGTGTGCAATCGCTGTGTTATTTTGTTTCGCTGTGTTATTCTTATTTTCAAATGAACTGTATACACAGTCTCAAGGTATTTAACTTAGCGCGCCATGTTTGTGTATGTTCATTCTTTGTAGGATCCTTTCTATGCTCGCGTGAAACGAGCAGAGCAGGTAAAGCCCGGTGCAGTATTTATTTGCACCTTTCATAACGATTGCTGTGACGTGGAAAGTGCCTTTTTTAAAATGTGTGCTTACACAGATTTTGCATTAAAAAGCATGGATTTCCTGTGGTTTGCGACTGCAGGGGCGTTTCTGTCTGATGTGAACTATTCACACTGCAGTGGGTTTCATGAACCAAAAAGGGCATTATTCTGCTCTTTATGACATGAACGATTCTTTGTTTGGACTGTGAAGGAAGCGTTAATGCTGCTGTATGCTGTAAAATAACAACTTCAACTCCCCAAATGCCGTCAAACTCAATGGCAAAGGAATGTAATCACAAGGGCTTGCTTGCTTTATCCACATCACTAGAGTGACTCGGCGGAAGAGGAGCTAAGGAAGGATGCTACCGTATGGAATCTAATGGACTCTGAACGTAAAGGCAGATCCAAAAGAGCTAGACAGGTATTTGTTAAACTGCACTGCACTGCAGATTGCAGGTCGCCACCTGGTTGACAAGACCAGCACTATCTAATGAGAATAATTCAACCACTGTTTGGTCTCTGGTGGTGCCATCCTCTTAACTAACACACTGATAACCTTTATGCACGCGTGTTGATGCCGAGACATTATTTCAGGGTGTTCAGTTTTTTTTAAATGAAAGCAGCAGCATGTTGTGAGGAATTGTTGCGTCGTGGTGGGTGTCGGTGCATGCGTGTGTTTCCCAATGCAAGTCCGGATGGCATGTAAACGTTTATTTCTTAACCACGAGAGAGGCACGGTTGTTGTCTAATTATAGACGTGTGCTAATGTTTTGTTTGTAAGCGACCACCGTTTTGCACAGAAGCCCCGACTGTTGTTTATGTATACAAGGAGGCCTGTGGACTTGGATATACGAGCATGACACGGCATGTCCACCTAATTACAGTACCCCCCCTCCCCCCGGTGTACCTTGAGCGTGCAACGTTGCATTGTGGGAGATCTCCTTGTGGAGTCTCACCCTGACTGTCATGTCCTCCGCCTCCTTCATCTGGACTGTCCCCTATGGTTACTGTGTGTTCTGTGCCCCCCACGCTCCCCTCCTCCAACGCCAGGATGACGTCAGACACCTGGACGATGAGGTCTGGGCCCTCCTCTCTAAGGCCGGTGCCTCCTCCTCCTCCTCCGCCAACTTTCGCCTCCCAGAGTCCTCGTCTTCTTCTTCCCCCTCTTCCTCTCGGTGGTCCTTGCGTAACCCTCCCCCCCCCTCCCCCCCCTCCGGCGTCCCCTCCTCTGTTAGACCCAGCAGCAGGCCCCAGCCCTCCGCCCCGGGCCGTGCTCCCCCCCGGCTCCAGGTATAATATGCTTCTGTCGCAGACTAAAAGAGAGAGGTTCATTCATTGTTTTGTTTGCTTCATTTATCTTATCCTGGTGTTTGTGTTTGTGTTCGGGCCTGGCCCGGCCCGACCCGGCTGGTTCTTATAGAGTCAACAGAGCCAGAACGTAGTGAGCAAGACCTCGCCTGGTGCCTCAGAGGGCAGCAGCAAGGTACACACGTTGTCATTCTGACCCACTGACTCATTGAGTGCACATCCCTGCCCTTAGGCGACACACATAGGAAACTGCCACCCTTTGATGGAGCAATCGCAAAGTTAACCCATTCTGACCTGAGATCAGATTCTAAAAATATCTATTACATCCTGACAGTTTAATTATTAACCCATTCTGACCTGAGATCAGATTCTAAAAGTGTCTTCGATTTTTCAAAAATAGCAGACCTACAAGCTCGTATCGCGCCACTCGGTGGCGCGATATGAGCTTGTAGATCTGCTATTTTTCAATAGCTAAAGCACAACATGATGCCAACACCAAAATTGGGTGCCCGTTCAGAATGGGTTAATCACCAACGGTTTGTGCGGTTAATGTTTAATCTGTATTCGTCACAGGCAAGCATTGCTGAATAATGGGGTTTATCAAAGTCCTGTTTAAAATACAATCCGTTGTACTGTACTAAAGAAATTAAGTTATTGGGGATAAAGGAGCACATTTCGAGCAATTTCACAAGGTGGCATTTTCCTTTTGTAAGCACAGGGTGCCTGCTAATTGCTGTTAAAGGAGAGCACTGCAATCGTCCACTTCGAGAGTAACACTGTCTGTAATTTCACCATTGACTGGTTTGAAAGCACAGCCTCTTATTGAAAGCATGACCCAAAGCTGTCATTTTCACATTATTGACAGTAGAATATTGTACGTTGTCTTTCTTTTTGTTGAGTTTTTTTTCCGGTTGAGCAAAGCACGGTGTGACTTGCACGATATCATTAAACTGCAGCTTAGGAGACAACGTGCACTTCAGTAGCACTAGTAAGAGGAAACGTGTACATACAGTGCATCAAGTAGAAAGCTGTCTGTCAGCCATAAGGCGCTAGTAAAGTCTTCGTTTGTTTTTACACAGTAAAATCCTGCGTGTTACAGTTCAAAGAAAGTGTACGATGAACTCTCGCAGGAGTTTTGCTTCGGTCCACTTTGCGCTATGCTTGCCTGCTTGCACTGTCTTGTCTGCTTATCTCTTTGGTGCAGTACACAGTAAAAAAATCTAGTTTTTACTTTAACTCTGCGAGTGTATACAAATGGAACCGACCCATTTGGTTCCATCCGTACGCCCTTCTGAGTTAAATGAACAGCTGATACTGTGTGTGTGTCCGTGCGGCGCGTCTCTCTCTGTGTGCACGTGGCTTACTGTGATCTGCTTCTTCCTCCTGTACTTCAGTATGCTCTGGTCTACCAAGGTTTCAGCTTGCACCCGGACGACCTCCTCTACTGGCGGCTCCCGGCACAGTTCACGGGGGATAAGGTAACCATGGCGACGGACGGGGGGTCTCTGACTGTGCCGCTCCCTCCCTCCCTCCCCGGTCTAAACCTGTGGGTTAACTCGTGGAAGTCAAAGACTATGCCCACGCTACTCCGCTCCTCGATATTAATGAGTAATAACCATGCCACAGTTTACCCCTCTCAGCTAGCTCTCGGTCCCAGGCTTACTTATCTTGCGAAAAAGAAAAGCCTGGTCACAAGTCCCAACGTAAGGCAGAGAAGCTACGTATGCTCCGGAAACATCCGTCAAATGTATTTCCCCCGGATACGATATTTTCCCGACCAATCGCAACATTTGTTTCATTCGCGGAGAATGTAAAACGGATTTGTAAAGCGTCGACGTCATTTCCTTGGGCTAATACTTCCGCTAAAATCCCGCAACTTCCGCTGATAGTCTTTTCAGTGTAGGTCTTGCCCAGGGTGCCTCTCAGCCCCTCTACCTGTCCGACATAATCATAGTTACCCACTCATCTCCGTCACTCCCTGGCCTCCTCCCTCCCTCCCTCCCTCCCACACACCTGTCCTGAGTTTGCAGTCACCACCCCCCCCCATCCCCCCACCCCCACTGAACCCACAAAGCAGGACTATAGCCACAGTCCCCTGTGGTGTCTGTCTGGACCTGGTGTTTACAGTGTTTGCCTGTAATCATAATGTGCACCGCTCCGGACTCGTATAATCAGCGGGACGGTCAAACATCACTTAGATTTGTCAGGGATTTGGAACTGAATGGAAAATTATGATTAACTCCCACCACAGTTCAGAAAGACAAAAATGTCAGAGGACATGTCATGGTTGGTTTGTAAGTAACGTGTGTATATGGGTTAATGTAAGAAGTACTGGAGATTTTGGCCAACAATATCGTATACAGTAGTAATTTATCACTTGAAAGATGGGGAAATTGATGGGGAATTGTATGGTTAATGCAACGGATTACAGTACAGTAAACGAAGATGAAGATATCTATCTACTGTATTTTCACTGATGAGATGGTGAAATTCTGAGGCGTGCATTTGACACATTAACGTCTGGTGTACAATAAACGTTGCACTCTGCAGCAATACTTCATTTCCCTGTGTGTACTTACTAGGGGTGTCAAAAAAAATTGATTCGAATTAGAATCGCGATTCCCGTTATGAACGATTCAAAATCGATTCATAATTTCCAAAAATCGATTATTATTATTATTATTATTTTTTTTTTTTAGATTTTATTTCTGGTTAGTTACAGGAGTTTTCACTACATGGTGTTTATAATATGAAATGTAAGCTCACCCTAACCCTCACCCTTACAGTAAACATCAAGTCATTTTCAAGTTAATCACTTCAGTTGGCTGGAGTAGATTGTGATGAAATCCTATGTATTGAATCAAGAATCATTTTGAATAGAGAATAGTTTCGAATCTGGAAAAAAAATCTTTTGAATAAAATAAAAAAATCGTTTTTGGAGAATCGAGAATCGTAGAATCGAATAAATCGATTTTGAATCGAATCGTGACCCCAAGAATCGGAATCGAATCGAATCGTGGGACACCCAAAGATTCACAGCCCTAGTACTTACCCACCTGCATGTTTGTGATCTCTTCTCTGCTTTCATCCATTAGGTGGGCTCTTATGGCGGTAAGCTGAAGTACACCATCTCTTATGTGGCCGGTTCGAGGGGAACTCTACTCGACGACGCTGACGTTCAGATTATCGTAAGCACATATGAGTATACCGCCTCGTCTGCAACAGCTGTGGTTACTTTGCATTGATTCTGTTTTCTCACCAGCCAGCGGTTGTGTAATTGTTGTTCTCTGTTAGGGTAATGACATCACACTAGTGGCTCGTCAGTCGTCATGGCAGGGAAGACAGCAGGGCAGCCGGAGACAGTTTGAGATGGTCTTCAGAGAGGTGAGTGGTTCGACCGTTTACACGTGATATTGCTTAACCCATTCAGATTCTACAAAAGGTCTTCTAAAATCCTGAAAGAAATCTGAAAAACCACATGTTTCTATATGTATCAGTGGTGCTCAATATTTAATCTCAAGGACCCCCAGAATTATATGTATTTGGCCGCCGACCCCCATCTGAAAATATGTTGTTCCAGGGACGACCCCCCCCCCCCCAGAAGCAAAGATTTGAGTTAAAAACGTTCGCTCTGAAAGAATATTTTCAAAGCGTTGCACTACATTTTCACGATTTTTCAAAAATAGCAAACCTACAAGTTATGATCTTGTAGATCTGCTATTTTTCAATAGCTAAAGCATAACATAATGCTTGAAACACCAAAATGGGTGAAGTTGCGGTCAAAAATAGCAGATCTAAAAAAAAACATATCAAAGTAGCCGATGCAGAAAAGCAGGTTTGCTATTTCCAGCATGCAACTAATATGCATAAATAATTATAGTTTAGAACTAATCTTAACCCATTCTGGTCCGGGAACCCCTTTTGGCGTTAGCACTACGTTATGCTTTAGCTATCGAAAAATAGCAGATCTACAAGCTCGTAGCGCGCCACCGAGTGGCGCGCTACGAGCTTGTAGGTCTGCTATTTTTGAAAAATCGAAGACACTTTTTTAGAATCTGATCTCAGGTCAGAACGGGTCAACAATGAAACTGTCAGGAATCTGTAATAGACATTTTTTTAGAATCTGATCTCGGATCTGCATTGTGTTGTATAGGAACACTGGCGCCGTCCCGACGGCATGCCGGCCACGCGGGAGCACCTGATGATGGTGCTGGCCGACCTGGACGACATCCTGATCCGGGCGTCCTACTCCAGCGAGATGCGCTCCTCCAGCATCTCCGACGTCAGCCTGGAGGTGGCCGTGCCCAACTACAGCGGCCTGGCGCAGGCCCTCGAGGTGGAGCAGTGCCGGTGCCCGCCCGCCTACCAGGGTCTCTCCTGCCAGGTGTGTGTGGAAAAAGGGCCAGCTCAAATATACTCAAGTATACTGAGCCTGAGGTCATGCTGACCTCCTCAATTAAGAACTGTTGGCTGGCAGAGGGCAAATTGACATTCTAACCCACTCTTTCAATCACTTTGTATCATCCTGCAGCCTTGTAGCTGAACTGGGGAAAGGGGAGCGCTTGATTGAATTACAAACGCATGCCGTGCGGGCGTCTATTAAGCACCGCCCGGCTCATATGAGTGTGAATGTGTGGCTCCAGGCAGCCCCGTTAAAACATCAAGCGCTATTCTCCCGTCACATAGCCTACTTGCCGAGCACAACAAGGAAATTATGTGGTAGCGCAAAGCGTAGCTACTTTTGTGAATTCAATAGTTTTATTAGGTTAATATTGCTATATGTTTGTAACCGTTTTAGAAAAGCAATAAGCCACTCGAGGCCCCAGCTTACCGGGTATTTTACACTGGCTGTGCCCCCAGCCAGTGTAAAATACCCGGTAACCTGAGACCTCGAGTGGCTTATTGCTTAATTAGCCTATCACTGCTGTATTCTCAATTAGTGAGCACCTGTATCCACCCTGCAATCAGCACAGCACACTTTAGAGCAGGGGTCCTCAACTAGAAATGCTGAAGGTCCACAAATACTTTTTGAATAAGGCCAGCACCCGTCTCATGCGCGCGCAAATACAATTGCGGGTCTCGGGACACGTGGGCTGCCCCCCTCGCCCCCCACCCCTAGAAACAGCTATGCCTGTTTAGTACAGTCAAACCAAGCTTATACAAATCGGGTTCCATCCAACCAACCAATACTGTGGTGCAGACTATGAAAATATTTTTTTTCACTTTGACAAATATTCATTATTCATCTCCAAAAATCCAATTTTGTTCACACATTCAACTGAATGTGTGAACATGTCACTGCGACCCCCAGCTAACAGCTAGTAGTGAGCCAGTCAGCGCAACATTGTCATCATGACATGCCGGCCCATAATACACAGGCACACACACAATCAGTCGGTCCACATTCAGAGCGTTAATTGCGTTGCTCGGCACTGAGCGGAGAATTCAACTCGCGGTCACGGTGACTCTTTATTCTATCATTTCTCCAGGGTCCGCAGAGAGGTGCGCCGCGTTACGGTCATGGACCGCGGCCCGCCTGTTGAGGACCACTGCTTTAGAGTTTGTCAAGCCTAGTTTTCTGCTCATTCTGCACAGACCACAGCAGCGTGTGCGTCTCCTTGTTAACCACACACACACATGCTTTCTACACAACTCTACGTTCTTCAGTAAAAACCCTCAACCTCAAAGTGCTTTGTTGTTCTTGACCGAACCGCCTGGAGCGGTGTGAAAGCTTCCAAACCGCACTACAAAATATTTGGTCAAGTTATTTGGCTGGCTTGGTGTGAATTTAATTATTAATTTGTTTTATATTGTTTTACCTGCTTTTCTTATTAAACTACTGTGTTTATGCCGCGTGTCACGCTATAGGACTGTGCCCCGGGCTACACCCGCACCGGAGGCGGTCTGTACCTGGGCCACTGTGAGCTCTGCGAGTGCAACGGCCACTCGGACTCCTGCCAACCTGAGACTGGCATCTGTACGGTACGGCACGCCACATATCTTTGTTGTCTAGCTGCAGTGCGTATTGAATATAATAATAATTGTAATAATAATAATAATTAATAATAAACTAAACTATATAATAAACTATCTATAGCACCTTTCATGACATGAAAAGTGCTTTACAGAGCAAAAAAAAGCAAAAAAGCAAAAAACATAAAAGATTTGAATGATATAATAGAAAAGCAGTGACGAAATAGGTCTCGAGCTGTGCTTTAACCCATTCTGATCTGAGATCAGATTCATACGAGGTTTCCACTGCGGACACACACTGGTCTGATGAACCCATTCTGACCTGAGATCAGATTAAAAAAAATGTCAGTCGTTCTTCGATTTAAAAAAAAATAGCAGACCTACAAGCTCGTATCGCGCCACTCGGTGGCGCGCTACGAGCTTGTAGATCTGCTATTTTTAAATAGCTAAAGCACGACATGATGCCAACACCAAAACGGGTTCCCGTTCAGAATGGGTTAAAGATGTCGAGGCTACATACTTAGAGGCTGCCTAAGCCGGTGTAGTGGGACTTTATTCCAAGACCATTATGGATATGTAGTCGTCGTCGTCGTCATATTCCTAAATGTTGCCCCGTTCGTCCCCAGAGCTGCCTCCACAACACGCAGGGTGAGTTGTGTGAGCAGTGTGCCCCCGGCTTCTTCGGCGACCCCACCGCCGGCACCCCAGAGGACTGCCAGCCCTGCGCCTGCCCTCACACTGACCCCGACAACCAGTGAGTACTGCCCTAGGGGACACCAACAACAACAACAACAACTATACACATGCCACGCTCACTCAGAGCTACGTCAAGTTGGGTGTCAAGTTCTCTCACTCTTATACACTCTTACAACACTCTTACAACACGTTCTACTCATAAGCATGTGCATTTTCTTTTTCGTTTTGTCTTAAATTATTTACCCATTCCTAGCTGAATGCACAACAAAATACTCTTGTGTTCATTTTATCCAGTTGTACACTTTTTGAGTTCAGTAACACTGAGGACTTCACTCCATTATTACCATACACCCTGGAGATTTTAATTTGCCTATAGCGTTTACTCCATTTGAATCTTTTTTGGCGTTTTGATTTATATTGGGTTTGACAATGAGGCCATAAAAAGCCATATGGAGACAGTTTGTCAAAGTTGACGTAGTCTGACCCTGCATTCATTGTTATTTCGGGCTGCATTCTAGTCCGCTCGACGGCTAGTATAGAAAATAGCATACACTACACCTTTTAAAGCTCTGTGGCAGGTTATGGTCCTGTACAAGACGGGGATGGGAAATATCTTGTTAAATTCTTGCTGTATAGGTATCTGTCCAAATTTGTATTGTGTCAATAGAACATTCTTTCGCCTGACCAAATTTGTATTGCGTCAATAGAACGTTCTTTGGCCCGACTGTAGATGATATCTGGCCATCTGAATTCATTCCACTGTGACGTCATCCTGTGTGTGTGTGTGTGTGTGTGTGTGTGTGTGTGTGTGTGTGTGTGTGTGTGTGTGTGTGTGTGTGTGTGTGTGTGTGTGTGTGTGTGCGTGTGTGTGTGTGTGTGTGTGTGTGCGTGTGCGTGTGCGTGTGCGTGTGTAACCCATTTAACAGGTTCTCCCCTACCTGTGAGAGCCTGGGTAATGGAGGCTACCAGTGTACTGCCTGTCAGCCTGGATACACAGGCCAGTACTGTGAACGGTAAGATAACCCAACCTAACACAAGATATTAATCAGATTTGACCCATTGGGTCCGTTATTACAGGAAAGTGTGGAGTTCAACAGCTATAACAGTTCCACAACTATAACGGCAATATCAGTGTGGATGCTCACATAATTAGCGTAATAATTACTGATAAGTTGCTTAGTGTGGACTTACTGTAGCACTTAACAACACTGTAACAGACTTACCTTCCCCATCACCATCCTCACCGTTGGGGATTTTCACACTTTCCTTATGTTGTTCGTTTGTCCTTTTCCTTCTAGTTGTGCCCCTGGATATGTTGGCAACCCACAAGACAGAGTGAAATGTCGCCGTAAGTCTCCCCTATTCCAAAATATAGAGTAGATTCTGACTGATTTATACTTCATCATGTGACGGAGGCTCTCACGAAAAATAACCCATCCACAAGCTCACGACACAGCTTGAAGATCCACTGTTTTTGCCGGCTTAAATCAAGCCTACTATATATAGCATCTTCGCTGTTGTGTGGAAACCTTGCATGTCTAGTAGTTTTCATTGGTTCGATATTTATATAACATGAATAAGCCGATCTACAAGCTCACATGTCGCATCACGACGACGCGCTGTGAGCTTGTAAAACAGTTTCCGTGTGACACTTTATGAAGAAAACCTTAAAAGGTTGAAATATGACGTTTCTGCCCGACAGCAACAATATATAAAGCACATACGCAGGCCCCTAATTTTACAGACGGTTGCTATTTGTCATTTTCCCCCTATAGCTTCTGGGTCTCCTGACTGTGAGAACTGCGTGAGAATTCACCCGGACAGGGTCCTGGTGTCCCAGGGCAGCCCCGTCACGCTCAGGTGTCAGGTGACTCGGTTGACTGGCTCTCCTCCCCACTACTTCTTCTGGTCCAGGGAAGATGGACGCCCCATCTCCAGCTACGCTGACCGACGCAGACAAGGTACAATGCTGACAGTGAACTCCCCTCAGTGTTCATTCAACTGAGAGTTAACTTATAACACGTGGATATTTTAGTGGCTGTATCCATATTCCATACGCGTGGTCGAGTCACATGGGATTTGATGTGATTAGATGTCATTAATAAGTGTACACAAGTTTCATAAAAGAAAACGTGACAGCATTTTTTTTTAAACGGCAGGTTTTGTTCTCTGAGCCTCGGTTTTTTAAAGGTATATTCAGTGATTTCACTCAAAAAACCTTAGGTTTCGTTTTTGGCTGTGGGACCCAGCCTTTCGTCCAATCAGGATAGAGAGTCAAAAACGAAACGAAGGTTTTTTGACCCCCAGGGGTTAACTGGGGACAGGGAGGAACTCCTTATATGGTCAGCACACTCTATAGTAGAGAGGATTATCACAACAAAACAAAAAAATAAGTGATATTTGAATTAAGTGAAATCACTGAATATACCTTTAAATAAATGTACTCAAATGTAGTGTTCCTTATAAAACAGACCTGCCAAGATGTATTTATCTTCACTGTGAAAGAAATTGTGACCGTTGTATGTGCTAATAGAATATATTTCCCCTGTGTGCGTGTGCGTGTGCGTGTGCGTGTGTGTGTGTGTGTGTGTGTGTGTGTGTGTGTGTGTGTGTGTGTGTGTGTGTGTGTGTGTGTGTAGGAGAGGAGCTGTACTTCCCCAATGTTCAGATCACCGATGCGGGCGTCTATGTCTGTACCTGCAGAGACCAGACCACCAGCAACAGGGGACACGCTGAGATCGTCGTCTCAGGTGTGTAGAGTGTGTGTGTGTGCGTGCGTGTGCGTGTGTGCGTGTGCGTGTGTGTGTGTGTGTGTGTGTGCGTGTGTGTGTGTGTGTGTGTGTGCGCGCGCGCCGCGTGCCACAAGCACATAGGCTTCCCCTTTAGTGGCGTTTAATTGCGGTACTCTAAATGGATAGCCCTGGCCCCTGGGCCTTCATGTTGACAGCAGGTGCTCTGGGGCGAGATGATCAGGCCTAATATAGCATTGAGCTTGACAAATCAGACAACACACACATGCTCCTTGTATGGAAACGCTTCATAATCATGTTTCGCCTTGAAAGGGAATGGTGGTATGAGCTGACCGGTAAAGACTGAGTACGGTAGTTGAGTCTGTCTGATCATGTCATGCAGAACAGATGTGATTACTGTATGTTTGATTTATCAGGCTTGCAAAAACGCCCATATGCCATATTGCAGCACGGTCAAGTCGTGTTTAAATGTTATCAGTTTGAAGCACACTAAAGCCAGAATAGCCTCATGCATGATAGTGATCTCACGAACGGTTTCGCTGCTTCTCATCCCAGCTGTCTCAACGAAGCCCATCGAGGTGACTGTCGAGGAGCCCAAAGCGCAGACCATGAGGGTGGGGTCCACTGTCAGCTTCATCTGCACTGCCAAGAGCAAGGTAATGCCGGCAACGACTTGCCTCTTCAACACCATTTTGACCTGGGATCAGATTCTAATAAATGTCTTCTACATCTTGACAGTTTTCTGAAAAAGCTATGTTTCTCTATGTCAGTGGTTCTTCGATTTTTCAAAAAATAGCAGACCTACAAGCTCGTAGCGCGCCACTCGGTGGCGCGCTATGAGCTTGTAGATCTGCTGTTTTTCAGTAGCTAAAGCATAACACAATGCACAACAACAAAAGGGGTTCCAAAGGTTTCAAAAGGGTATGTCGGCGCGGGTTGGCATTCAGATAGTGTAAATATCGTGGGGTGTGTGCCTGTGTATATTCCCCCTCACCAGTCGCCGGCCTACACCCTGGTATGGACGCGCCAGGGCAACGGCAAGCTACCCAACCGGGCCATGGACTTCAACGGCATCCTGACAATTCAGAATGTCCAGCCAGAGGACGCCGGCGTCTACGTCTGTACGGGCTCCAACATGTTCGCCATGGACGAGGGCACTGCCATCCTCTACGTGCCAGGTTGGTGAACAACCCCTCCCACCCGCGGGCACCATTATTGCGTTACCCATCATCATCATCATCGCCGCCCCCCCCTCTCTGCCACCCTATACCAGCTCTGGCTCTCCCGTAGTCGTCATCCCCCCCCCCCCCCCCCCCCCCCACGCCTTCATCTTGGTACCGTGCATGCTTTTTCCCCTGTTGTGACTGGCTGCTCTTCCCGTCGCACACTGCTTTGATGGTCAGCTATACAGCATAAATAAGCTTGCAGATCTAACCCCGAGGGGGACACTCACCCCCCTGCGCTTAGATGCAATATATATATATACCATCCATGTCATCAGACTACCCCAATCCATCCCATGCTTTTGAATGTGCCTTGTATACCGTATGTCTCTCTAATCACTGGATCTTTCCTACGCTTTTGTATAGAGAAATATACAGCTTGTGGGTCTCTTTTTTTTTTTTTTTTTACTAAAATTTTAAACATTTTGAGGGATAACGTGGGGTTAATTGTAAATGGTGTTTTAGCCTCAATTAACAAGGTGTTCAAGAGCTCTGCTTGTTGTCTGTGTTTTTAAAAAGGTGAAACAGTGTCTGTGCCAATGGTGATTACTCGTATCCTCCTCGGTCAAAGCCAAATGATCACTGATTGGTCCTTTAAATGGCTCTATCTTTGATTTGTGTGCACTACTTTCTACATAATCTACTGTATGTACGGCCGTTTCTCTCTCTCTCTCTCTCTCTCTCTCTCTCTCTCTCACTTGGGTTGAATTAATCGGTGGTGGTTTGGTCACTCCTTGATTGCTGGTGTAGTTGCTGCTGGCTTCTACCAGTAGACCTTTAACCTCGGTCGGCCGGTTTGTACCTGGGTGTCTTGTCTTTTACTCCGGGGACCCTGGGTGTTCCCTTCCCCAATACGAGCTGTAATGGTTGTTGATGAGGAATGTGGATGACAAGAGATGGGTGCTTATAGTGACTCTGGGGACCAACATTCAAAAGAGGACTTCAGTTGTATCCACGTTGAGAAGAGAACTCGGAAGAACCACACTTAAGTCCTCATGTTATTTGCTCCGCCACATGCAGTATTCTCCTTACAATCACTGTCTGCTGTGTCCCTCCCCCTTGACTGATGATAATCACTGTCTGCTGTGTCCCTCCCCCTTGACTGATGATGCCCATGAATGTCGATGAACAAAAAACGGTGCTATTAGCCAATGAATGCATTGTCAGGTGAAACCTGTGATTGAATTTAGTTTTTGAAATGCTCCTGGAATATCACTACTGCTTCACTACAGCGGGGGTCTTTGTATGTTATGAGGGTCCACGGCAACTTCAGCTGTAGTGAGGCTTCTGTTGTTGTCTGTATCGTTAAGTCTTGCATTATAATTTGTCGTGCGACGGTACGTTGCGTTGTAGAGCTTGTAGATTGGTTCTTTTTTAGCGCAGGACACAGTTGTACGACGGAGTATATATTAGGCCTTAATTAAACATTTATTTACTTGACTTGGAATGGAAGAGAGAAATGTAATGCTTTGTTCTTTTTGTTGTTCTAGTTCTGTCGTAAATCTTAAATATACATTTAAACGTGCACATTATAGACAACCTCTTATTTACATAATAGTTTGAGCATAATATTGCTCAAATGTATAAAATCACTGGCACATACTTATTGATTATTTGAAATATTACATCTGAAAATATTGTTAATCATAATGCCAAACTTCCTAGACTTGGTAGCCTATATATATATTGACTTATTTTTTTAGGATTTGAGAGAATTGCCCATGTGGATGCAATTACTTGCATGATGTTTGTTTACATTTAGGTTATTTGGAGACTTTATCAAGCAATAATTTAGGTTACTTAAATTTGCAGACGTGTTTGAACAAGAAATTATTCTTTATATTTTAGAGAAACCTACTCTTAACACATGCAATTAGAAAAATAACGTTCTATTTATCCAGTTGTCTAGAATTACGATTCTGTTTTGCATTTTTTTTTTTTTTTTTACCACTGAGTTGTATCCAAAGGTGCTACTGTAAAGATATTCCTCTGATTTTGTTACTTTTATTTTTCCAAGAACACATATCTGATGTAATATACACATGTACTGTATTTATCTTAACTGTGAAAATATTTTGTGAAAAAGAACGATTAAAACAATGACCTACACACCACATTAATTTAGCAAATGAATGAGTGGGATAATAATGACTTATCTCTCGTGTCTAATTGGAGACGGCATCTCCACAAGCTGTATACAAGCTGAATAACGATACATTGTTTGTTGCTCATCACAAGCTGTTAAAGAGAAGTAATTAGTTCTTCTTTACTAACCTGCATGTGTAGCTGTGTGGCTCTCTGTTCCTTTACCGCTTCATTTATACTTGGCCATACCACGGTGTTCCGTGCCTCCATGTTGCCTCTGTAGATTTTCGCATTGTCGTCCTCATTTTGTGCACGTGTGTTTTTACATTTTCTGAATGAAGCGTTATACAGCACTATGTTGGATCCATTCCACAACATAGAAGGATGTTGTTTTGGTGTTCCACAACACTTATTGGATTGTGGAATACTTAACAGATCCTAAAATATCTACTTCAATAAAGAAAATATTTTAATTCTGTTACTGCTCAAGGAACATATCACCTTCTTCCAGCAATATCCCCATGTAATGGTCATCACTAACGCTAACTATAAAACAGTACTGTTTCGACTCGCAGTGTGTCTCAGAGGCAAGCTGTGGGTAATTGAACAAAAATAATTATAATGATTAATATTATAATTAGCTTTTAGCATGCCTAGTTTGAAATCTCTAGATTTATGTCATTGGTGGGTATATTTCTAAGATATCCACAGTCCACCTCTGTGACACAGAGAAAGACGACAGAAATGGTACAGTATATGGAGTATATATGGAGATAACCATGTTAGAAGAATGCATTCTTTGAAGTGACTAACGAACGACTTGTGCCAGATGTGCGCCTGTTACCCTTGAGATTGTTTTCTAAGAGGTATGCATACATACCCATCCAAAGGTAAGTGTCTGTGAGTGTGAAAGCATATAACTATGAATACAATACACCAAGCGTCATAATAATACAGAAGAATATGGTGGTTGTCTATTTCACGATAATTGGCATAAAATCTAAAATAGAAACTTGGAACAGAAGAAAACAATCCTATTTAGGTAATGGAAAGTCGGTGCCCATTGCATCAAGTCGATGTCCTTGTCTTACGTTATGTGTGATGCATTCGGGAATCATTTTGGGAAAAGCTTGAGGATGAGAGAAAAGCACTGTCCCAACACGGGGGGACGCAATTCGACCAGCCAGCCCCAGGCGAGGGAGGAGGTTTTAAAGAGGACACGCCAATGCCAGTGTGTTCTCCATCGTTTCCCTACTGGAGACTGACCTGTCAGCTTATACCTGTTTACTCCTCCCCCCCTCCCTTCCCCCTTCCTCATCTCCAGAAGCCTCACAGACTCAGATGTTTTACACAGCCTATGAAATGTTTGAAGGACATGGAAAGCGTAAGTCCGCATGGGGCAAAGTCTCCTCCGCTGTCCTCTTATCCTTGGGCTCGCTGGTGTGGAACCCAGCCTTTTCTCTCTCTCTCTCTCTGACCCCTTTTCCACCAGTTGGGAACCAGTTCAGTTCTTTTTGGTTCATATAGTCCATGAGCCAGAGCTCAGAAATTAGGAACGTTAATTATGAATTGAGTGTGCAAAACCATACCTATATTAAATTGTTATCGCCATGAAACTTGCCCAGTTGATTACTTACACAAAGACAGTGAGGTATTGTATTACAAATATAAAAATGAAATATGCAAAAATATGCAAAAGAAAAAAAAGAAAAGGCTACTACTGTGGAACGGTTATCATATATTAATTTACTTATATTGATCCTTTAAACAATTTAACCCATTCTGACCGGGCACCCATTTTGGTGTCGGCATCATGTTATGCTTTAGCTATTGAAAAATAGCAGATCTACAAGCTCATATCGCGCCACCGAGTGGCGCGATACGAGCTTGTAGGTCTGCTATTTTTGAAAAATCGAAGACACTTTTAGAATCTGATCTCAGGTCAGAATGGGTTAATAATGAAACTGTCAGGATGTAATAGACATTTTTAGAATCTGATCTCAGGTCAGAATGGGTTAATATAGGTATGGTTTTGCCCACTCAATTCATATTAACGTTCTCCATTTTGGAGGTCAGGCTCATGGACTAAAAACTGGTTCTGAAACTGAAGCGGTTCCCAACCAGTGGAAAGGGGGTCTCTGTGCCACGCATGCACTCATTTACAGTAGAGTCAGCAGTAGAGCCCATGTACAATCAACCTAGGACTCACTATCCACACATGGAACGGCTGGGAGACGTCATCTGTTCCATATCGCACGCACTCGGGGTGAGAAAGCATCTTTAGAATCCATTTGGATCTAAAGATGGATACGAATCGTCAGAATGTCTAATCTTATCTATACTGATCTAACCTAACACTCCCTCCACCATATAATTTAATTTAAGCTATTTGTATGTTTACCATGCCATGTTTTTCCATTTTCATAGTGGAAAAACATCCTCACTTTTAGTCAAAGCTTATAGATTGTACATGGGCACTACTGGGTCGTTGTCTGGCTCTCTGGGTTCACGAGGGTCCATCTCTGCAGGGAAAAAAAGTGCATGTTCATCCATGAGGGAACCTCCTGTTGACTGTTGGGTCCAGTGACTAATCACCCATACATGTATCATCATTGTAAAATACCACACTCACCAATAACCCTATAACCTTAAACATTTTAAATGAACACACACACACACACACACACACACAATATTTGACGTGCTATACATACTGTACTGTATGTATAGGGAGAGCTAAGTGCTTTACCTTATCAAATACTGCCACTCAACAATCAGAGACAGGAGATGCCCTCTCCCCTACCACTCTCTTTCTCTGTCGGCTCTTTGCCTTCTCCTCAGGAGCCACACTGTACTGGGAAGTAGCTGTCACCTGGGCTTCAAACATCATACTGTGCCTAATACATCTCATCACGCCATCACTACGTTATGTTCTATTATTTGGCCACGGGAAAACTATCCCTGTCCCTATTTATCATTGTGTACCTCACCACGCTGCCGAAACTGTGGACGACACAGCGAATGACATGTATACCACTCTTAAAATAACTCCACGTGTTATTTGTTATAGGAAATGTACTGCTACCGTCTCTGACTCAAGTGAGAAAATGTTGAATGTTAAGTCTCAGTTAAGGCCAGACAGTCTCTAGCTCAGGTCGGCCCAGTTTCGGGCCTGCTAAGCTAAGTCTTGCTTAGAGAGAGAGTCTGATACTCCTCCCCGGCTACTGAAAGAGGGCTTTCTTCCGCTGTCGCCCTGGGATCATATGGGATTGAATACGCAGCCTAGCAGCTAGCCAAATTGGCACGGGCAGCCGAGTGCCCGGAGAGCATGCAGAGACCAACCTCCCACCTCTCGTCTGTGCCGTTTGTTTTGAAGACCTCGTTTGCCAAAGGGGCGGGCGGGCGGGCGAGCGGCTAGGCTGCCACTTTCTCTTGTCTCTCTTATCTGGAACGATCCATCTTTCAATCCAACGCTTCCATCCAACCATAGGCGCCTCGGGGGCCTTGTGTATACATCCAACCAACAATACCAATCTAGTTAATTACTCTTCTTTATCTCCATAAAACTCTGGGGTCTATCGCTCTCTCCACGGTATGTTTGATGTGTTCGCCCTGGTATATGGCGTCTACATCTCGTATGACTGGCGTGTCTTCCTTCCTTTAGCTGCGGAGTCGGCCCAGCCGGTGGCCACGGTCAACCCCGCCGTGCTGACCGCCCGGCAGGGACAGCGGGCGGAGTTCCGCTGCACAGTCACCGGCAACCCCACACCTGCCATTGAGTGGATAGGTAAGGCCTAGACCTGAGATCAGATTCATACGAGGTTTTCCACTGGACACACACTGGTCTGATTAACCCCATTCTGACCTGAGATCAGATTCTAGAAATGTCAGTCGCTCTTCGATTTTTCAAAAAATAGCAGACCTACAAGCTCGTAGCGCGCCACTCGGTGGCGCGCTATGAGCTTGTAGATCTGCTATTTTTAAATAGCTAAAGCACAACATGATGCCGACACCAAAATGGGTGCCCGTTCAGAATGGGTTAAATGAATGCCCTATTTTATAGTTTATCTTATTACAGCGTTGCGCAAAAGTATAGCTGCCCTATAACACGTCATGTTCATATAGGGGTTGTGATGTAGATTGTCACTGTTGGATCTTTTCTGCCTATAATGACCAATGAAACGGAAAGTTTCAACGGACGCTTTGTGAATTGATAGGCCTACTGCAATTACTACATTTGATCCATTTGGGACACAGTCTCTTTCCATTTCCTGGAAAGGTATTGGACCACCATGGTTTCTACCATAGACTGTAAAAAATATGGACAAAGCGTTCGCCGGGTCTAACATGGACGTAAAATGAAGCCTGTTATTCCTGCACTGTAAGTCACCATCTTTCTAGATCCGTTTGGTACCAGCTGGCCATTGGCTGGCTCCGTTTTGGACCAGCTGGCCATTGGCTGCCCAGACAACGAGGCGGGACTTCCCCCCTTCTTCTCCGTTGGTTTTTATTTTGACTCGAGTGGGAGGGGAATCCCGATCATAGACTGTAACGGTAGCCACGCCCCTCAGAACATACGCGATGGTTTTTTTTCTTTATGGTCATTTTTTTAATTAATGGGACCATAATTTTCCAAAAAGAATTGAAAATGAAAAAGAAATTAGAAATGAGACTTTAAACTAGTGACTGGAAGAAGAAAGTATTCATGACCATGTTTATTAAGGTAATACAGTCTAGGTGAAGTTGGGCCAAAATACATGGGCCTCTATGGAGCTATGGGGCTTTTTGGGTCCAGTCCAGCGCCACAACAGGCCATTATTATGAACTACCGATTTCAAATGAGGCTTCACGAAATATCTGGCTGACTGCCCCCCTGGTTTCTACCCAACAGTGACGATATTATACAGTACACATAGGCTGAATGCATGTGTTATGTCTGTTGTATGTTGTATGTTGTAATATGTATGTTAAGTCTGTTACTGCAATTTGTCACCTTTTTACAAATGGAATGTAAAAGTCCACTTCTTGTCGAGTGATTTTGGACTGTCCTTTCAGGAGGCCTGGGCAACAGACTGAGCCCCAGGGCTGTGGTACGAGGCGGCGTTCTGACGTTCACCTCCGTGGACCAGGCCGACGAGGGAGAGTACACCTGCAAGGCTCTCAACACTCACGGCGAGCACACGGCACGGGCCTCCCTCTACGTGCAAAGTAGGCTTTGCTCCGTTTTGCAAGTGTGTTAGCGTGCAAACGTAGAATGTGACACAGTTGTTTATTTATTTTCCACAAAATGTAACTTCCCCCCATCAGGGTCAGGCTCGGGCTCGGTTGGGTCATTCGGCACCCAGCCCCAAGTCCAGGTCAGCCCCCAGAACATCGAAGCCCACGAGGGCGACACCCTGAGGCTGTACTGCCGGGCGTCGGGCTCGCCCACCCCCAAGCTGACCTGGCTGCGGAACGGAGGTCAGATCCCTCCTCAGGTGAGAGAGAGATGCATGGTGGCTCTGTGTCTATACGTGAGTGTAATAATAGCGTTAGCATGGGTTGATTAAAAACTTCAACTAATGTATTTAATTTGGGTGTGCTATATCTGTATCCTGTATCTTAACTTGGTGCTGGTGGTGCCGTGTAAGTTTTTCTTTTGTTTTTTTTGTTTTTTTTTTGCAAATTGAATTTTCTTTACTTTACTGTTTCAGTATTTTGACAATTCTTTCCCTTTATTTTTCCTTCCCTTTTTTTTTGTTTGTTTTCCTCCCTACTTTTCGTCCCACCCTGTTGTTGTTGTTTGCCGTTTTGCTCAGGCCATTCCCTCTCATGGTTTCCATCAGTTTAAAAGCAACAGTCTCGATGTGTTACAGAGACGTATTGAGGAGCTACAGGTCTGTCCATCTGTCCTCTGTCCGTCTGTCCTGTCTCTCACCTCCCACCCATTGTCCTCTACTGACCACGGCTTTTATAATACTGTACACTAAAAATGCATGACTGTGGCCCTTTAATCACACATTTTAACACCCATTAATTTTACTACCGGCGAGTAGTTCTCATGCTCCACTATACTATAGAACCCTGCCTTTAAATGCCATTGAAACCAACCAGTCTGGTTGGTTTCATAGCTTTACTGATGGCATGGGGGTCCCTGATGTTGTGTTGCGCTTGAGTCTTCCCATCGTCCTCCGTTTTTGTTATTGTCCACATCATACCACCCCCTGACATATTTGTGTCCTATAAAAACACAGTTGACCCCCGTCATCATCGTTGAGTGTATTAACAGGACTAAGCATACAGTAGGTACTGTTAGGTATTTCAGACATAGTTTGCGCCGTGCCAGCCCCTCTCGTACCACCCGTTCCCTCGCCCCAAGGGACTTGTTAGTTAGTCCCCTTTTTCTATGCGGGTCTCCCCGGGCCCCGACGAGAGCTTCGGGGCCTGTTTAGTGCTGCTCCAGAGAGCCACTGCGTTGTGTCAGCTTTTCCCAGGGGGAGCGGGGCTCTGCCGTGCGGCCACGCAGAAATTCTGTGTGCACTAGCAAACGGGCTGCTTTGAAAAACCGTCAATGGGTTCAGACACTCATTGAGCCCCCTGGGCCCGCCTGCAGCCACGGCTCAGTTTAGCCCTCCCATCGCGGTTGACTGGGTCGGAGCTAAGCAGCTTTGTCCATAGATGCCTCAACAACTCCCCTACCCCCCCCCCCCCCCGGATACAGTAATCCCTCCCAGAACCAGAACCCCTGCCCCTCCACAGTTTCCCTCCCCCTCTGAGGTGTTTGCAAACTTTTCCAAAAAGTTTCAGGCGTGCAGACTGTGATTGCCATGTGGAGTAGTGTACACATTCCACAGAGGATTTACTCTTGAAAGCAGTTTGTTTTGGAAAGTCATGTGACTATAGTGACTACTACACCATGTTGTGTTGAAACTGCTGCAGAAGAATCATGTCTGTTTTGGTTTGGTTTGGTTTGATTGAAGTCATATTAGTGACACGGTACTGTAAGTTGCTGCTAGTCGGTAAATCTGTTGACTTCTAGAGGCCCCGTTTCTCTACCTTCTGATTATTCTCAATTTGATCAAATATCAGAAAGAGCTGCTTCATTAGTGCTTGTGTTCGGTATCCGTTGCGTCAATGTGTCTGTTTTGTGTCTCAGTTGCCTAACTGCTCATCACCAAATCATATAAATATCACTTCACTCCTTTGTCGTTTCTTGAGTTATAATCTAGTGCCACTGGCAATCCTTCAATCGTAATATATCTTCACATTAACACAATTTAACCACACAAATCATTGTAGTAATGTTAATGTGACAGTTAATATTACTACAGTGCAGTGTTCCTTCAAGCAATGATTAAGCCGTGCTTTGTACACAAGCCCCTGCGTTGTACAAAGCCACACGCTGCTATAGTACTCTCCAACAAATAGCACTGAACTGTAGCAATAACAATACTTGTCTCGTCTTTACAAATCTACCGTGTAGTGCTTTCATGTTGCTATTGCCTATAGTGTCCGTTGATGTCAGTAATGTCATGTGTGTGTCATGTCAAGAGGCTGTAGACTCATACGACGGGTAAGTGGTGCGCTCTACCTGTGCTCTGGTTTCACTGTGTTGGTGTGTGCTGTTAGACATTGAAGTATAATTTTACTGTAGCGTCATTTCATCTCATTTTGAATGTGACGGTCATAACGGGCGGTTTGGCTAATCTTCACACTTGGTCGGTGTGTCCTTTCCAGGCCCGCATGGAGCGCACTGACATCGGGACCCTCCTTATACCCAACATCAAGATGTCCGACGCCGGCACCTACATGTGTGTCGGCAGTAACAACGTAGGCTCTAACAAGTCACCCATTCAGGTGTCTGTGGTCAGAGGTGAGAGGTCACGAATATAATGTTTATATATGATACAATATATAATGTAAAGATACAAGTTACAAATAGTAATGTAATGTAAAGTCTTCAGTTCCATTTATCCATTTTGTAACTCTGCGAGTGTATAACTGTAATCGGGTCCTTTTGAATCCAGTTGCATTTGTACACCGGCAGAGTTAAATTATAACAAGATTACAGCTTAGGCAAATTGGCATTGGGTGAAAAACAAAAGGTTGGGATAAAACTTCGGAATATTACTATGTATGTTAGCGCTTTATGTGTGAAGGAGCTCTGCATGTCATGTTTTTCTTTTAACCCATTCTGACCGGGCACCCATTTTGGTGTCGGCATCATGTCGTGCTTTAGCTATTTAAAAATAGCAGATCTACAAGCTCATATCGCGCCACCGAGTGGCGCGATACGAGCTTGTAGGTCTGCTATTTTTTGAAAAATCGAAGAGCGACTGACATTTCTAGAATCTGATCTCAGGTCAGAATGGGTTCATCAGACCAGTGTGTGTCCGGCGGAAACCTCGTATGAATCTGATCTCGGGTCAGATTGGGTTAAACGTGTGTGTATTTTTTTTGTGTGTTCAGCGGTGGACCACATCTCCACCTCTGCCATCACCATCCAGCCCTCCATAGCCGACGTGCAGGAGGGCCAGAGCCTGGACCTCAACTGTTTTGTCCCAGGAAACCCTCCTCCCCCAGTCACCTGGACAAGAGCCAGTGGACACCTCTCTTCCAACCACCAGGTTGGGACTAAAACACAAGCTCACATATACAGTACACTGTCTAATGTGGTCATGTAATGTGAATGGCCGTAGATAATTCATTTGGGGATATATAATATAATCTTTGTTTTGTACAAACTAATAGCAATGGTGTCTGTTCGTTGAGTTTAAATGACTGAAAAAAATGCTATTGCAGTTCCGAGTTAACGGTGATTTTTAAAATATGAAAGGGCCATGATTGAAGTTTGTTAATTACAGGTAATACAGTCAAAGGTTATGCTAAAAGGATAAGAGAAAAAGACCCATACTAATTACAGGTAATACAGTCAAAGGTTATGCTAAAAGGATAAGAGAAAAAGACCCATATTAGCCCATTCTGAACGGGCACCCATTTTGGTGTTAGCATCATGTTATGCTTTAGCTATTTAAAAATAGCAGATCTACAAAGCTCATATCGCGCCACCGAGTGGCGCGATACGAGCTTGTAGTGTCTGCTATTTTTGAAAAATCAAAGAACGACTGACATAGAAACATAGCTTTTTCAGAAAACTGTCAGGATGTAGAAGACGTTTATAGAATCTGATCTGATATAGAATCTGATGTTTGTTGTGGGGACAGGTCCTGGGCAGTCAGCTGCGCATTCTGTCCGCCTCTCCAGACGACTCGGGCGAGTACATCTGCCGCGTGCAGGGGAACCACGGCAACCTCGGGAACCCAGGCTCTCCGATCCACCAGACCTCCGTCTCGGTATCCGTCACCTCGTCCTCTTCTCGTGAGTCCCAACAATGTGCTAGTCGATGATACCAAAACCACTTTGTGTGTGTGTCGCTCGTCTTGTTTCAGTGAATGGACAAAGGTTTTTTTTTTTTTTTTTTACAATATATTTATTGACATTCTTTTTCAATTTCATAAAACATTACAGTTGTAGCTCTCTTGTTAATGAAATGTCCAGAGAAAACAAACGTAACATATACACAAATACCATACAAATACAACGACAACAAATACATTAAAAAATACAATCGTAACAAACGCAACTCGACAATCAAAAACAAACGTTTTTAATAAAACGGCAGATATGGGACCGCGCTTCTCCACTGGATGATTATTTTCTGTTCTAATCTAGTCTTCTCTGGTTAAAAATGCAATCCGAGGCCTGAGGCCGTGGCTCAGCGGTCCAGGCTACCTTGGCTGGTAATCCAGTCTGGCAGTGTGCCGCGGGTTCGACTCTCGATCCCGACGGCCTTTACTGCATGTCACCCCCCCCCCCGTCTCTTTCCCCATTTCCTGTCAGCCTGCCGTCTGTCCCTCCATAAAAAATATTAAATAAAGGCGAAAGCCACAAAAAAAACATAAAAAAAAAAAGAAAATGAAATCCGATTTGACAGTTATATTTCACTCTTGGCACTGATATCATAATCATAACATCACGCCTATGTGACATGGCTGTCATGGCATGGCGTGTTGTTCTGCGCTAGCGTACAGTATGAATGGCTTTTCCAGTTGTGCTTCCCATCCCGTCCCAGTGTGACATCATCACTGTAGGCGTACAGTACAGTACTTACAGTACTTACCCCCCCACACTACCGTCCCATGATCTCATCATGCTCATTCATTCCTTCCTGGAGGAAGTTCTCACAGCTGCCTGCCAGTATACACCAAAAGGCCACACAGTCACATGGTACAGCAATCTGGCTCCTTGACGCATCAGTGAGCATTTTATAGTCAGCTAAATCTGTGGTTTTCAACCTTTTTCATATCAAGGTTTATTACCATTATTTATTCTGCATTTGAGCCACGGACCACCATTTGATGAGATTTAGCCTATCGGACACAAAACTATTTGTCGTTGGATACGATTTTGTCCACAATTCCATGCTTTATAGAGCGTCACAGTCCCGCCCCCTTTCATGACGACGTCAGGCCAAGGAAATAGTTCCCAATGCATTTTTTGAAACGTAATTGTAGCTGTCCCAGTTATGGGTATGCTGTAATATTTTATTTAGCTTATTTTTCTGAAAATGCATATGGTAAATTGTATTTTTGTTTTGGGCAACAAACTGTATATTTCGGTGTTTGTATGGTAAATACATGGTGAGATAGTGCCATCTACTGTGCTCTGTCTGTCTGTTTCATGGGCAGGTTGAATTAGGCTCACCTGCTCTAATCACCTCATTTCAATCACCTGTTGGGTTTTGGGCATGTTTGAGCAGAACAAACAGAGCAGAGGTGAAGAGAGGAGCTCTTTCATGTCAGACAGTCTCCACAAAAGATAAGAAAGGAAATAAAAATAATATAAAAAAGAACAAGAACTTAACTGAACTCCTAAAAGTATGTGCAGAAGGCGCATACGGTATGTTCCCAGTTGTTTTGTTTGGTGTCTGTAAAAGTTATATTGCCATTGTATCGTGTATTTGTTTGTGTTTGTGACATGCGGACATTTCATCATGTGAGAAAATAAAAGGTCTTTAAATAATTACTGTAACTGCTCCTAAACCGTTTAGGAGCAGTTACAGTAATTATTTAAAGACCTTTTACGCGTCGTACAAAGAATGGTAAATGGTAAATGGTGCATTTATATAGCGCCTTTATCCAAAGCGCTTTACATAGATTGTGCATTACATTCACCCATTCACACACACATTCATACACCGATTGCGGCGGAAGCCATGCAAGGTACCAACCAGCACATCGGGAGCAATTTGGGGTTCAGTGTCTTGCCCAAGGACACTTCGACATGTAGACAGGAGGAGCCGGGATTCGAACCGCCGACCCAAGGATCATTGGATGACCTGCTCTACCTCTTGAGCCACAGTCGCCCTGCCAACTCTTGTCGTGACAAATCATGACAACAAACGCAATATTTTGGACCAAACCAATAATTACAAAGAAGAAAAACAACAAAAAAAAGTTTTGTAACCTGCCGTTTTTTTTTCTACTTTCTAATTCTTTGTTTGGCCCAAAACATTGTGTTTATTGTCATTTGTCACAGCAAGAGTTGGCTTTGTCCAGCAGTGCGTAAACATCTTTAAATAAATACTTTCCGAAAAGTCTGAGGAAAAGAGAACGGGGATTTCTTTTCCGGGGTCTCTCGAGGGGGGGGGGCGGGACTGCGACGCTCTCTACAGATGTGGTACCATAACCCTACTGTAGGAGACATAACAGACTTCAGTAATGCTGATGTTAAATGTAGAGTTAAAGATCTAATAAGGATCCATTTGGTTACCAACTCTTATCATCTAGCTGGGGACCACCTGGGGAACCCCGTCAAGAAGGACCACCGGTTGAGAACCACTGAGCTATAGATGAAATGAGACACATTGTGGGGGTTATAGGGTGATATAATATTAAATGTGATTCTGGCCACTAACTGGTTGGATGCTGGAGCAGGGCTGCAGACCCCCATCATCTCCATCGAGCCCCACAGCGCGGCGGTGCGCCTTGGGGAGTCGGCCAGCTTCCGGTGCAGGGTCTACAGCGGCGCCCAGCCGGTCCGACTGGAGTGGAAGCTGTCCAGCAACCAGCCTCTGCCAGGTGAGTACCGGGAGAGCACACTCACATGCACGCGCATACATTACACACACACACACACACACAGACGTGCACAACTGCGCACACGCACACATCTCTGACAATGTTGTTAATTTTTGTCTGCTTTCTAGGAAGAAAAAGCATGTAGGTTTTTAATGCCGTCACGTTATTCATGAGAGCAAGTACGGTATACATACGATTCACCTCTGCGGCCCTCCTCTATATAATAGTCCCTTTAATTCACATGCAGTATAATCTTCAGCTTACCGACCTTGTTTACACAGGACTCGCCTCACTTAACCCCCAGTCCCTCCAGGCAGCCATTACACAGTGTTTCATTTAACTCTCAGAATATCACATGGATATAAACTGAGGGATTTTATGGACCATCCAAGTCTCCTCTTGCGATATCTACAGTATTGATTGTAGGGCTGACCTCGATTAGTCGAATAGTCGACTAATCGATCGGAACGGGTCTCAGTCGACTGACCACCTCTTAGTCGATGTTCATCAAAAAAATTTTTTTTTTTTTTCTTTTGCCCCAAAAAATTGTATATAAAAATACAATATTTACAAAAATATACAAAAATATTGTATTATTCCACTAGGTCTGTGGGGGACATAAACACATCAATCTGGCTAATGACAAGCCTCTCAGTTGTTAGTTGTTTGAACAGTCAGAATGTTCAAATGTGTTTATGTCCCCCACAGACCTAGTGGAATAATACAATATTTTTGTATATTTTTGTAAATATTGTATTTTTATATAAATTTTTTTGGGGCAAAAATAATAATATATATATATATATTTCGACTATTAGTCGACTAACAGCAAATGTATTCATCTATCAGTCGACTATACAAATCCTTAGTCGGGGACAGCCCTAATTGATTGTATTGTTTCCTGTTTTGTGCAGATAATGTCAAGGTCGGACCGGATGGCTCTGTCATCACCATCGCCAACGCTCACCCTAGAAACCAGGGCACCTACCGCTGTGTGGCCAGCAACCTGTTTGGCATCACCCAGAGCATCGTGTCCCTCATCGTCAGAGGTAATCTCAACTAACCCATTCTGACCTGAGATCAGATTCATACAAGGTTTCCACTGGACACACACTGGTCTGATTAACCCATTCTGACCTGAGATCAGATTCTAGAAATGTCAGTCGCTCTTTGATTTTTCAAAAATAGCAGACCTACAAGCTCGTATCGCGCCACTCGGTGGCGCGATATGAGCTTGTAGATCTGCTATTTTTAAATAGCTAAAGCATAACATGATGCCGACACCAAAATGGGTGCCCGTTCAGAATGGGCTAACCAAGTACATTTACTCAAGTACTGTACAATTTTGGTTTATTATTTTTCTTTTACTTTACATTACTGTGAGTACTACAAATTCTCAATAATGTTACTTTACTCCATTACATCTCAAGGGCAAATATTGTACTTTTACTCCACTAAATATTATTTGTTACTAGTTACTTTGTAGATTTTCATTGTTATTACAAATCAGCCCTTATTTAAACTTTGGCCTATTTGAAAATAGCCGATCTACAAGCTCACAACGCGCCACGATGCAATGCGTCGTGAGCTTGTAGATCTGCTATTTTCAAAAGACTTTTACACATTTTTAGACACGACATTCTGCACCACTAGTACTTTTACTTTTGGTACTTTTAAGTACATTTTGAGTATATCTTGAGTGTGTGTGTGTGTGCGTACATGTGTTTTTGGGGAGATGCTTTTTGGGCCAGGAGGAGGTGTGTCAAATCCTGATCCTGTATTTTCATTGCTGTGAGTCTCCAAAGCTCATAGAGCAACAGTCCTATATGTGACGGGCTCCCCTTAGTGGCCCGACAGGGTTATTGCGAACGCACTGAGCACTAACTATGAGACCCTGCAGATTGTGTCTGTCTGTCTGTCTGTGTGTGTGTGTCTGTCCCGCTGTTACACCACCCGCCCGCCACCAGAGGGCACAGCTGTATCACACAAAACACACGCACGCACTCACACACACACACACACACACACACACACACACACAACTTAACTTAAAAAAAAACTTAACTTAAAAAAAAACTTAACTTAAAATGAAAAAGAAAAAACTTAACTTAAAAAAACTTAACTTCAAAATAAAATCTTAACTTAAAAAAACAAAAAAACTTAACTTAAAAAAAACTTTAAAAACACTTAACTTAAAAAAACGTAACTTCAAAATAAAATCTTAAAAAAACACAAAAAAGAGAACTTTAAAAAGAAAACCTTAAAGTATGTAATTTATTCTAATTGTTGTTATTGCCATTTACGAGCTGCGTTCGCTTCCCGCGTTTGCGCGTCTTACTTGTTAATAATAATGTCCTGACGGTTATTTTTTGGTCCCGTTGTCTCCAGAGTCTCCTGTAGCTACCGTCACCCCCAGTGGGCCCCTGCGGGTCCGGGTGGGTGACCCCGTCAACCTGGAATGCCAGGCGTCGGGAGAGCCCCGGCCCTCGGTCACGTGGCACAGACTGGACAGCACCCGCAAGACCATGCTGACCAGCCCCGTGCCCATGGAGTCCAACGCTGTCATGCAGGTACAGTAACAGTACAGTACTCACACACGCACACCATATGCTCACGTGAACAGGGAGAGTGTCATTTTAACCCATTCTGACCTGAGATCAGATTCATACGAGGTTTCCGCCGGACACACACTGGGTCTGATTAACCCATTCTGACCTGAGATCAGATTCTAAAAATGTCACAGTCGTTCTTCGATTTTTCAAAAATAGCAGACCTACAAGCTCGTATCGCGCCACTCGGTGGCGCGATATGAGCTTGTAGATCTGCTATTTTTAAATAGCTAAAGCATGACATGATGCTGACACCAAAATGGGTGCCCGTTCAGAATGGGTTAACTTAAAATACTATACATTTCAGAAGAAATTTTCATAATTGAAATTCAATCAGAATTTCAAAAAAACGGCTAGTTCTGTCTTCAAAGACACAATTTATAATTGCTTATTAGTTATTATAGTTACAATGGATAATATGCATTACTTAAAGGTATATTCAGTGATTTCACTCAAAAAACCTTAGGTTTCGTTTTTGGCTGTGGGACACAGCCTTTCGTCCAATCAGGATAGAGAGTCAAAAACGAAACCTAAGGTTTTTTGACCCCCAGGGGTTAACTGGGGACAGGGAGGAACTCCTTATATGGCCAGCACACTCTATAGTAGGGAGGATTATCACAACAAAACAAAAAAATAAGTGATATTTGAATTAAGTGAAATCACTGAATATACCTTTAAACGGTCACGTTTCTTTTCGTAGGTCTATGTATGTGGTTCTCAGAATAGAAAAAATGCCCTGAATCATTTCAGCGACAGTGTGAAGATCACAATGTTGAAACATGTGACCGACGATCGTTTTCTTTTTTATCGTCAGATTCTGGCTGCGCGTCCAGAAGACAGTGGCACCTACGTGTGCACGGCTCGTAACAACGAGGGCTCGTCCGAGACCAGGGTGGAGGTCGTGGTGGAGGGAGGGTCCGGGCTGCCCACCGCGCCCCGGGCCTCGGTGCCCGAGCCCCTGCTGATCGCAGTGGAGGGACAGACCACCACGCTCCACTGCGAAGCTCACGGTAAGGCCTGCTCACACTAAAAAAAGATTTGAGTTAAAATGTTCACTCTGGCCCAGGCCGTAGCGTAACGGTCTGGGCACCGGACTGGTGATCCAGTCGCGGTGTGCCGCGGGTTCGACTCCCGGACCCGACACGGCCTTTACCGCATGTCATCCCCCCATCTCTCTCCCGTTTCCTGTCAGCCTACTTTCTATCCCTTAAAAAATCAATAAAGGCGTAAGCCGCAAAAAAATATCTTAAAAAAAAAAAAAAATGTTCACTCTGTAATAGGGCTGACCTCGATTAGTCGAATAGTCGACTAATCGATCGGAACGGGTCTCAGTCGACTGACCACCTCTTAGTCGATGTTCATCAAAAAAATAATATATATATATATATATATTTATTTATTTTGCCCCAAAAAATTGTATATAAAAATACAATATTTACAAAAATATACAAAGTTATTATTATTATTATTATTATTATTGTATTTTTATATACGACTATTAGTCGACTAACAGCAAATGTATTTGTCTATCAGTCGACTATACAAATCCTTAGTCGGGGACAGCCCTACTCTGTAATGATATATATTCAAAGATTTGTGCCGCATTTTCACAATTTTTCAAAAAAAAAGTGGCGCGCTACGTACGAGCTTGTAGAACTGCTATTTTTCAATAGCTTAAAGTATAACATAATGCTTAGTTAAAACACCCGAAAGGGGTTCCCGTTCAGAATGGGTTAAGATTTTCAATATCATTCTGCGTCACCATATATTTCTTTAGCAAACATATATTTTCCTTTTTGCCAAAGATCATTTAGGAACTCATGGTAAATGCATAGAAACCGTAGTCAATTTAATCTACTACTGCATGAATTATTCTATTAAATTATTTCAGGGGGTGCCTGATAGCTCAAAGTAGTTCACTGACCAAAATGTTCCTTGTGAGTTGCGAGGACCCAAGTTTGCATCTGTCTCCCATCTAACCGTCTAAATAAAGCGCTAAATGCCTTGAATAAATCTTAACCCATTCTGACCGGGCACCCATTTTGGTGTTGGCATCATGTTATGCTTTAGCTATTGAAAAATAGCAGATCTACAAGCTCATATCGCGCCACCGAGTGGCGCGATACGAGCTTGTAGGTCTGCTATTTTTGAAAAATCAAAGACACTTTTAGAATCTGATCTCAGGTCAGAATGGGTTAATAATGAAACTGTCAGGATGTAATAGACATTTTTAGAATCTGATCTCAGGTCAGAATGGGTTAAAATATATTATATAAAATGAGATGAATTTATGCTCCCCCTCAAGGTGTCCCTACGCCAAAGATCACCTGGTCTAAGCTGCGGGCTCCGCTGCCCTGGCGACACAAAGTGGTGAACAACAGCCTGGTGCTTCCCGGCGTGGGCCGCCAGGACTCCGGGGAGTACATCTGCAACGCCACCAACCATATGGGCACCAGCGAGGTCATCATCACGCTCGATGTCGAGAGTGAGTCTCACTGAGGGGCCTGTTGTTGTTACCTCACATTCCTTGGGCTTGGGATTTCTATAGGAAAGATTTGAGTTTTAACAGTCTTTCTTGGCAGGGGAAAAAAAAACTGTTATTGTACTGTGAATATCTTCTTAACCAGTTCTGACCTGAGATCAGATTCTAAAAATGTCAGTCGTTCTTTGATTTTTCAAAAAATAGCAGACCTACAAGCTCGTATCGTGCCACTCGGTGGCGCGATATGAGCTTGTAGTTCTGCTATTTTTCAATAGCTAAAGCATGACATGATGCCAACACCAAAATTGGTGCCCGGTCAGAATGGGTTAATCATGCTCCATCCCCACTCTCTACATTATTAATCCAATGCAGATTGGCATTCAAATGTCTATAGTTTTAATTCCAGGCACTGCACTCTCATGCACTCATCTCTCGCTGTCCGGTCAGTTCATTTGGGTCCATAATACAGTACACACAAAGATGCTCAACAGAAAGTGCTCAGAGCAAACAAACAACAGAGGAAAGTTGTCTCCGAGTGGCTTCTTAACCACCTTCAACCTGACGTCCCTGCTTGTCCCTACTATTAGCGATTCACACTAAACACCGTCACTTTCAACTAAACATAACTATGGCTTAACACTTTATATTTTCTCGCGTCTCTCTCAGCTCCTCCCTACGCCACCTCTCTGCCCGACAACGTGGCCGTCCGCGTCGGGGAGGTGATCCGGCTGCAGTGCCTGGCCCACGGCACTCCTCCCCTCACCTTCGCCTGGAGCAAAGTGGACGGCCGCCTGCCCCCCAGGGCCCAGGCCAACGGCGGCGACCTCCAGATCAACCTGGCCTCCCCCGAGGACGCCGGGAGCTACAAGTGCGTGGCCAGCAACCAAGTGGGCACCAGTGAAGTGGTGGCGAAGGTCACGGTCAGATGTAAGTGAACGATGGTATTCGATTGGCTTTACTTGAGTTCGGATGACACGTGACGTGATGCTGGTAATACGTTTTTTTTCCATGTCGGCGTCGCTCACTTCTCGTCGTGCTTTCTCCCTCCATAGCCCCCCTGGCGGTGCGTGTATCCCCCCAGGTAGAGGTAAAGGCTCAGGGCAGCGCTGTGGAGTTCACGTGCTCAGCAGCAGGCGGTGTGGAGACCAAAATTGAGTGGCTGAAGGAAGGAGGCGCGATGCCACCGAACCACCACATCAAGGACGGAGTGCTCAGGTGAGTTGTACACGCAGACAAAACACACGCACGCACGCACACACTGAAGTGACTGAGCACATGGTACCCATGTTTTTGTTTTTATGCCCTTAACTGAGCTGTGTATAATGTATACAGGATCGAGAACCTCGAACAGAGCAATGAGGGCGTCTACATCTGCAGAGCCAGTAGTGTGTTTGGTCAAGCCCAGGACACAGCCAAGCTTACCATCCAAGGTAAATAATATTCTGTACCATATATATACAGTATATCGCTGGTGTAGTATGTTTAAATTACAGCCAATCCATGTAGGGATCATTCTATTCTACTGTACAATTTATATTATATCGTGTTCTACTCTTATTAACCCATTTTGGGGCGGGAACCCCTTTTGGTGTTAGCATTACGTTATGCTTTAGCTATTGGAAAAATACGCTACAAGCTTGTAGTTCTGCTGTTTTTTTAGAAACATCGAAGAACGACTGACATGGAAACATGGCTTTTTCAGAAAACTGTCAGGATATAGAAGAATTTTTTTTAGAATCTGATCTCAGGTCAGAATGGGTTTAACCCATTCTGACCGGGCACCCATTTTGGTGTCGGCATCATGTCGTGCTTTAGCTATTGAAAAATAGCAGATCTACAAGCTCATATCGCGCCACCGAGTGGCGCGCTACGAGCTTGTAGGTCTGCTATTTTTGAAAAATCAAAGACACTTTTAGAATCTGATCTCAGGTCAGAATGGGTTAATAATGAAACTGTCAGGATGTAATAGACATTTTTAGAATCTGATCTCAGGTCAGAATGGGTTTAAATTCCGTCCTCTTCAACTCGTCGCCCTGTTCCCTCCCACCCAGCCCTGCCGAAGGTGATGATCAACGTGCGCACGTCCATCCAGACGGTCATGATCGGCAACTCGGTGGAGTTCGAGTGCCAGGCGGTCGGCGAGCCGCACCCCACGGTGAAGTGGAGCAAGGTGGGCGGGCCCCTGCCCGGCCACATCGTGGTTCGGGGCGGCATGCTGAAGATTGAGCAGGTGAAGGAGGCCGACGCCGGGCAGTACCGCTGCACCGCCACCAACGACGTGGGCTCGGTGCAGTCGCAGGTGGTCCTCAACGTCCAGTGTGAGTAGTGTGACTTCAGCCACATTGTAGAACCCGGGGGGACCGCTGCCACTGTTGAGTTCTCACTATATATAGGCCTGTCACAATTATTACATCATTATTTGAGGTCATTTCAATTATGTTTTGCATAGTCGTCGTGATAATTGTCGACATTTATACAATGAGCAACTTTTTTGTAATCGTGACAACAACCCTATAGTTCTCGCCCCGGCCCGGTCAAAGTCTAAATCAGGGGTCCTCAACTAGAAATGATGAAGGTCCACAAATATTTTTTTGAATAAGACAGAGGTCCGGTCCCATGCGCGGCGTCCATCGGAGAGCGGGGCTCTATGCCCGTTTAGTATGGTCAAGCCAAGCTTATACAAATCAGATCCCCTTCCACCCAACCAATAATGGGGTGCAGAGTGCAGGCCCGGAGTGGAACTCCAAATCAGGCCGGGAGTTATACGCCCTGGCTGGCCACACTGTGCACGCGCATAGCGCGCGCCAGAATTTTGGGGGCCCTTGGGGGACATTTTGGGGGCCTTTGCAGCAATTTCACATGAGAAATGTATACCATCTGATGTTATTTATATTATTAACTTAAAAAAAAAGAAAAGAAAAAGGGTTTTTTCTTTTTTTTTTGGGTGGTCCACAAAGAGGTGGTCCGTGGTCCGGTCGCGGACCGCGGTCCGCCAGTTGAGTACCCCTGGTCTAAATCTTTGTGTATTTTTGCATTATAGCTCTTCCTCAGATTGCCTCCCTGCCAGAAACGAAGGAGGTGACGGTGGGATCTGACGCCGTCATGCCCTGTTTGGCCTCCGGTTACCCTGTACCGCAGATCAAATGGTCCAAGGTAACCAACACTGTTTTACATGTTTTATATTTATCCCATTCTGACCTGAGATCAGATTCTATAAACGTCTTCTACATCCTGACAGTTTTCTGAAAAAGCCATGTTTCTGTGTCAGTCGTTCTTCGATTTTTCAAAAATAAGCAGACCTACAAGCTCGTATCGCGCCACTCGGTGGCGCGATATGAGCTTGTAGATCTGCTATTTTTAAATAGCTAAAGCATAACATGATGCCGACACCAAAATGGGTGCCCGGTCAGAATGGGTTATACTGTAGTACAGTAAATGTCACCCCCATGCCCTTTCCACAACTTGGGTTCCCAAACATCTCCATGCCAAGTACCCCCAAAATAGCTATAGCCATAATACGATAAATACTTTTTTCTTTTCTTTTTTTTATCTACGAGCTTGCAAGCTCAAAGTATTTCTTTACTATTTCTGACAAATATGTTTGAAATTGTTTTAAACATGTCGATAATAATGACATACCCCATAATAGGGATGCAGGGTCGAAAGCAGTCAAAGTGGAACAATAATCACATGAATTCAATGTATTTCTATGATTGTATTTATAATATTTCATAACCCCTCTCTCCTTTCCCTTGGCACCCCATTCACAAACCCGTGCACTATTCCCTGACCTTTGCAGAGGTTCTGTTAGAAGTGGGTGCGTTCTCTCTCTGACTTGCGCGATGTGTGATTATTTCTTTAATCCTAGCTGGGAGAAGAGCTTCCTCCGAAGTGCGTCCAGGAGGCCAACGTCTTGACGGTTCCCGGCGTCAGGCACGAGGACTCTGGGACATACGTGTGCACCGCGTCCAACAAGCAGGGCAAAGTGGAGGCCTTCACGACACTCGAAGTGCACGGTTAGTCTGCTCGCCATGGATGTTTGTCCGGCGCCAATGCTAATTTGGCATCACTGCACTGGCTTCCTGTTGTTTTTAGGATTGATTTTAAAAATCTTTTACTTGTCTATAAAGCTCTCAATGGTCTCGCACCTCCCTACCTACTTGACTGCCTGCCTAAATATGTCCCAAACCGGCCCCTAAGGTCTTCCACTGCTGGCCTGCTCGCTTTTTTATTCTGCTTGTTTTTAATGTCGTTGCCATATTTTATCTGATCTTATCTTTGTACCATTGTCCTATTGTTTTAACTGCTTGCCTGTTTTAATGCTGTTTTGTTTTGCTTTTATTATCTTTTCTGCTCTGTAAAGCACTTTGAGCTGCATTTATGTATGAAAGGTGCTATATAAATAAAGTTTATTATTATTATTATTATTATTAATGTCCAAAATTAGCCATACAGTAGGGATCTGCTTTCATGTGTAGGTGGATGGAATAAATGTAGTTTTCTATTTGCATGAATATACAGTAATATGTTAATAACGGTTTAATTGTGTGTTCTTTTCAGAGAGAGTCATGCCCTACTTTGCCCAGGAGCCTCTGTCCTATCTCACTCTGCCCACCATCAAGAATTCGTACAAGGCTTTCAACATCAAGATCACATTCAGACCCGATAATGTTGATGGTAAGGAATCGCCTTCTTTCATGTACAGCACCAGCAAACGGTTTCATTGTGGTGGTTATTCAACTTTTTGTCTTCTCTTTTTGTCGTTGATGTTTCTTTCCTTCCGTGTTCATGATTATATGTTTGTATGTATTTTTTTCTTCTGTGTTTACGATGTTTGTATGTTTTTTTTTCTCCTGTGTTTACGATGTTTGTATGTTTCTCTTTTTGTTTGTGACGTGTGTTTGTTTTTTTTGTCTTTCTTTCATGTATAATCTTTCTTCTGTCCTCCTGCCCTCCTCCCTCTCCTTCTCACCCCCCTGGTGGTGGGAAGGTCTCATATTGTACGCTGGTGAGTGCTTTGAGAGCAAAGGTTAGCCCAAGTGTGATGCAGTTGCAACGTTGCTTTTGTTGGTCTGCATTAGACTTTTTCCCATTAATGCATCCAAAATGAAGAGCATTTCTCAGTGGCAGATGGTGAATGGGGCTGTCTTCATACAGTGCTTGGCAATCACTATTGCACCGTCTCTTGTCATTGCACTGCAGTCAACAGCCCCGAATGATTACTGGTTAACTGTATGAGGCGTATGCACAGTTAACCCATTCTGACCTGAGATCAGATTCATACGAGGTTTCCGCCGGACACACACTGGTCTGATGAACCCATTCTGACCTGAGATCAGATTCTAAAAATGTCAGTCGCTCTTCAATTTTTCAAAAATAGCAGACCTACAAGCTCGTATCGCGCCACTCGGTGGCGCGATATGAGCTTGTAGATCTGCTATTTTTAAATAGCTAAAGCACAACATGATGCTGACACCAAAATGGGTGCCCGGTCAGAATGGATTAAAGTAACTTCACCATATACCCTTCTATTTTATTCCATCTGCTTCTAGTACACCAGTGAGTAAGTTCTTCTCAGAACGCCTAGCCTTGTATTAGAGAGCCGTATCATTTAATTATCTAGGCTTATTATTGTTTAAGCAATCCTTACTTTATGTTATCTAAACATCGCTACAGTTCTGATAAATAGCGATTACCCCCGTTCAGACCTGGGTGAAATTGTCATGGCGTGTGTCTACCTGCAGAGGGCAATGAAGTAACGTGCTTGAAACTATATTAAAGTCAATTCACATAATTCAACATTTTGATGCTACTTGTGCTGAATTCCACCCACTGGTAGCTATTAGTGGTAAAACATACACGAACATAATAGATCGATTCAGCCCAAGAGCCTAACTCTGCTTTATGTTAACCCTTTTTTTGGGGGGGGGGGACCCCTTTTGGTGTTAGCGTTATGTTACGCTTTGAAAAATAGCAGAACCACTGACATAGAAACATAGCTTTTTCAGAAAACTGTCAGGCTGTAGAGGACATTTTTTAGAATCTGATCTCAGGTCAGAATGGGTTTTGAGGCAGATGGATTGTTATATTGGTGGTGCACATCATTTCACATTTTGACATAATACTTTGGGACATGATAAAAGAAACCCCACCTTGTGTGACATGTTTATACAATACACCTCTCTTTCTTAATCCATTCTGACCGGGCACCCATTTTGGTGTTAGCATCATGTTATGCTTTAGCTATTGAAAAATAGCAGATCTACAAGCTCATATCGCGCCACCGAGTGGCGCGATACGAGCTTGTAGGTCTGCTATTTTTGAAAAATCGAAGAGCGACTGACATTTTTTAGAATCTGATCTCAGGTCAGAATGGGTTCATCAGACCAGTGTGTGTCCTGCGGAAACCTTCGTATGAATCTGATCTCAGGTCAGAATGGGTACTCGCTCAGAACCCTCTCACACAGCAAAATCCAGAGAGTGGATTTTTACAGTGCCTGAGACGGTAATGTTAGGAGGCATGTTTATCAGACCGGCCCGGCTTTGACAGTATCGTAGATGCCTGTGTGGCCCAGTGAGCATGTGTCTCTGTGGCTGTGGATGTGATCATTTTGTCGCCATCAGGCAGAAACCTTTTATCTGCATATTTCATGATTTTTCATAAAATTATACTTTGTCACACGACAACCAGGTTGAAAGTGTGGGTTTTTCCAAAAAAATGTAGCCAATGAAGTATTAACAAGAGCTTGTGAGTTGTGACTAAATAATAACTACATTGGATATATTGGAACACAGGTTTGCACATACAAGGTTTCTGTCCGACACAGTGACCATTTTACCCTGTGGCTGCGCCCAGTGGCTTCATGTTATTCCCCTCGTTATAGCATGTTGCTTCACCGTTCAGCTCAAAGTGTGTTCATGTATGGATGCTTGGGCACGCACACGCCTGTGTGCGTGTGTTTGTGTGCATGCGTGCGTGTGTTAGGGCATTCACTTCTAGTCATTTTGACTAGTTGCCTAGTTGAATAGTCGACTAGTAAACTTAACTAGTCGACTAGTAAACTTAACTTTAGCTAGTTGTTTAACTACCTATTATGTAAATAATGTATTTATTTTGGAAATAAATATTTGTACATTTAAAAACTGTGTACATTTGTGACTATAACTAACGACTAGTTGCTGAATGCCCTAGCGTGTATGTGTGTTCTGTAGGAGTGAGCACGTGCGATTGAGAACCGTATTGACTCTTCGTGTTGTGGTCTCCTCCAGGCATGATCCTCTACAACGGCCAAAGGAGGACGACCGGAGCGGACTTCATCTCCCTGGGACTGGTGGGCGGTCGTCTGGAGTTCAGGTCAGTGCAGGGTTAAACTAGCCTGGGGTTCAGGTCAGGTCAGTTCTGGGTTCAGTTCAGGTCAGTGCAGGGTTAAACCTGCACTGTTCGCTGAGTTCCGCGGATCTGCAGTGACATTTCAGACCAGCGGAACGCAGCGAATCCGGCTGGAACCCAGGCTTAGGGTTAAACCCTAAACGTTTAGACGTGCCTTATATGAGTTAAGGACCCCCGAAATGATGATGTATTTTGCAGCGGACCCCCACCTGAAAAGATTTTATGCCAAGGACTCCCAGAAGGACAGATTTATGTTAAAAATGCTAAAATGTTAGCAAAACAATTAAATATCTTTCCAAAAATCTCTTGGATTATTTTTTTATTTTTTATAGCCAGATAAAATGGATAAAGTGCTTAAAATGATTCTGATGTTAATGTTCTGTTGCTGGGTACCCCCTGGAAACCCCCCCTGTTTCTTAAATCCTGTGACGCTGTTGTTGCGTTGCATTTAACGCCCACCATCAATTATTCAACCTCCTCAGGTTCGACGTGGGCTCTGGCATGGCCACCATCCGTGACCCCAACCCCATCAAGCTGGGAGAATTCCACACGGTGGAGCTGTACCGCAACCTGACCCTGGGCGTCATCATCGTGGACGGAGGGGAGCCCATCAACGGCAGCTCCCAGGTACTGCTGCTGGGTCAGCATGACTTACAGCAGGGGTGGGCCGCGGCGACTGGCGGCCCCCCACCTTCACTTATTAAGAACACTGATATAATATTGGTTTCAGCTGTTACAATTCCACAACATGCAAACATGACCTGCATTAATTACTTCAGTCTAAGGTCAGATTCTCACCTAATACTTCGGTAGACTCAGATCCGTATGGGCGGGGAAACGGGATTCTTGCATATTTAATTGGCTGCGGTTTGCCTTCACACTGTCATTCGCAGCAATTGGAAACGCAGCAAGGGGGACCTTTATCAATGTGTTCCGTTCATAAACTATAGCCTACACAGTGAAATCTATGGTGATAAAATTACACTCATAACGTGCATGTGTCGTGCCGTCTGGGACCCCCTCTCTCTCTCTCTACGCACGCAGCCGCCACACACTGTTCTTTTGGGCATGGAGGCACAGCGCTGCATGAGCGCACTGATATAACTCCCCAGTCCCACACAGTGACAGCACTCCATGTTTACGGCACGCACAGACAGACAGACAGAATATTATGTAGGCTATAATACACTGCAGTGTTTTTATGTGTTTTCTTAAGCAATTGATTAATGTAGCCTACACGTCCTCATTTCGATCAGGGCTTCAGTCTCCTTATTCGACCACGTCTATCCACAGTAACGGGACATCTTTGCGCTGCGTAAAATATGCCTTAACCGTCTCCAACTGTGTTCAGCTCCTCACCCGCCACATTATGTTTGCTTCATTTCCTTTATTTACTGCGGATTGCATTCACACCTGCACCGAATCGTAGTCAAGTGCGATTCGAAGCGAAGCGAAACCCACGTTTTTGGGCGGAGTAAAATGCGGTTATTTGCTGCGCATTAGGATTCGAATGAGCCTTCACACCTGCCAAACGAAGCGCACTTTCTGACAATGCGCAGCAGGATTCGTTTTAATCGCAGCAAAGCTCTCTGGTATGAATGTGACCTTAGTCAGTAGCTCATTGCTCAACACGAGTATAATGAAAGGTTTTTGAAATTACGTAAAAAAATGTTAATTTTCAGGATTCCAATTCAAAAATAACGTATCACGTTGCGACGCGTTTTGAGCTTGTAGATCGCTTATTTTTGCTACGACAGTAATATATGGCCCTAGGGAGTGAGTGTGGCAATCTAGCGGCCCTCTCCATTGTCAAAGTTGCCCACACCTGACTTACAGTATGAAAGGGGGAGGGAGGGGGGTTGGGGGGGGCTGTTTAGAGCAGTGGGTCTCAAACTTTTAATTTCAGGAACTCCGTTTGGTTAGCATGTAAAACACAGGGTTGTTGTTTTTTTTTCATTTGTAGGGTAAATTCCAGGGTCTGGACCTGAACGAGGAGCTACATGTAGGCGGTTACCCCAACTACACCATGCTGGCCAAAACCGCTGGCACCAAGACCGGCTTTGTTGGTGAGACGTTACTCTTGAACACGCCATAATTACGTTTCCTTTAACAGTAAAATGACGTAGAAGTGGTTAACAACCACACATAACCCTTGTGTGACTCAGGATTCATACAACAGTGGTTCTCAAACTTTTTCAAGTCAAGGACCACCGAAATGATTTGTATTTGGCCACGGACCCCCTGTCTGAAAAGGTTTTGTGCCAGGGACACCCCCGGAAGAGAAGATTTATGTAAAAGAAAGTGACACGCTGTGAGCGTGTACACCTGCTATTTTTTAATAGCCAATAAATGGATGAAGTGGTTTTTGATGATATGTTAAAGGGATTGTGACATTAAAAAAAAGGTTTTGGAATTGTTCTTATTTTTTTTAGGTTTTCTAATCTCAATTGCACCCAAAAAACATGAACTTTTAACATTCAGTAGATTTTCTGTGATCTGGGGTTTTCTGGCTCAAACAGGTGCTCTGATTTGCCGGCAGTAAGTGATGTAAGACCCTGCAAATCCCATATATGTCAATGGGATTTGCCAGCAGATGTCACTGTTTTCACTGTTTGCCTGTTTTCATTGTAGCCTTCCAAGGCTTCCAAACCCCAAAGAAAACTTCAGACCACAGAAAATCCACTGAATGTTCAAAGTTCAGGTTTTTTGGGTGTAATTGAGGTCATAAAACCTAAAAGAAAAAAGATAAATCAAAATAAATGAAAATGAATGTCATAAAACCTTTAACTACTTGATTTTGATGATATGTTAACTACTTTTTGCTGTGGGACCCCTGTGGAAACGCCACAAGGACCTCCGGGGGTCCCCGCGGACCCAACTTTGAGAACCATTGCCCTAAAGGTTTACTACTGTCTGTCTCAATGATGGGAAAATAAATATGAAGGGGGAGCGGGCAATCCCCTGGTCCTTGAAAAACAAACATCCTGTGAGTTTGCTCTATTCATGGACCTTTGATCTGCTCTCTGTGCAGGCTGTATACGCCAGCTAATCATCCAGGGCGACGAGGTCATCTTCAAAGACCTCGATCGCAGCTCCACCGGCGTCACAAACTGCCCCACCTGCAAAGACCACCCCTGTCAGGTCAGTCACATCCGGCCAGTTCAACAGGTCACACAGTTGTAGTTTTTGTTTTAATTCTGGACCTTAAAGGTTAATACAGCATATATTGCATGCATTATCACAAATACGTGATAATGCATGCATGTATTTATACATCATCATGTATCATGTACATTGTGCTAATTAGAAGTTATTATTCCAGTAGAACCAATGCCCTTTTTTCCCCCCATGCCCTTGTTTAGAACCTTGGGACCTGCGAGGATTCAGACGCCAGCTTGTATAAATGCAGCTGTCCCCGAGGTTTCACAGGCAGCAACTGCCAGCACCACTCCTCTCTGCACTGTCATTCAGGTACAGAGGACACGCCACACAAACACACCACTGCAGAGTGTGTACTATTAGGGACAGACTGCTGTCAGCATTGGAGCTATGCACCTCATGTTATGCAGCAAATTCCTCATAGTTAATCTAACTCTGAGTTTAACCCATTCTGACCTGAGATCAGATTCTATAAACGTCTTCTACATCCTGACAGTTTTCTGAAAAAGCTATGTTTCTATGTCGGTCGTTCTTCGATTTTTCAAAAATAGCAGACCTACAAGCTCGTATCGCGCCACTCGGTGGCGCGATATGAGCTTGTAGATCTGCTATTTTTCAATAGCTAAAGCACGACATGATGCCGACACCAAAATGGGTGCCCGGTCAGAATGGGTTAACATGGTGTGTACTGTACGCATTGTGTATACACTATACGTGTCTTACTTGCTGGTGCTGTGAACTGTATGCCTCACAGAGGCTTGTGGACCAGACGCCACCTGCATCAACCGCCCCAGTGGCCTGGGCTATGACTGTCGCTGCCACCTGGGCAAGTCTGGAGACAAATGCATGGACGGTAAGACCCGGGGTCCCTCTCAGCAAATTCACTACTAATGCGTTCCCTTTGTAACGTACTTAGGATTAGTATCTCAATTTCACTTGCGCGTTTTCCAAGTGATCAGGCAAAAAATAAACTTCAAAATGGTCCTATATGAGCCAGTGGATTGACATTCCGTCCTTTGCGCCTGCCCTGCAACAGGTGAACTGGTGACCACTCCGCTGTTCGACGGGGAGGAGTCGTACATATCCTACCCTCCCCTGACCAACATCCACGACGACCTGCGCGTGGAGCTGGAGTTCAAGCCCCTGGAGAGGGACGGCGTGATGTTCTTCTGCGGAGGGAAGAAGATGAAGGTGGAGGACTTTGTGGCCATCTCGATGGTGGACGGACACGTGGAGTTCAGATATGAACTGGGCACTGGTGAGATAAACATTAGCCTGGGAGTTAACCCATTCTGACCTGAGATCAGATTCTAAAAATGTCTATTACATCCTGACCATAGAGTATATATATCTATAGAGAAGACACCTGAGTTCTCCTCCCATCCACTTGCATTGAGTTGCTCAAAAGCGCATGAGGCGGATTCACTCCTCCTTCCTGGTAGGAACAGAGTGCATTCTGGGACGGATTGCAATGGTGAGTGGCCCCAAACACATGAACGCGCTGCCGTTGAACGCGCACGAGCGTCGTCCGTCGTGAACATGTACAATGATAGTCAACGGACAGCGCGTTCATGTGTTTGGGGCCAGGCTGCAATACCTTCATTCGGCCACTATGTCCATTTCGCCTCAAGATTTCCTCTTGGTGCCTTCTCTATAAATATATATACTCTAAGATCCTGACAGTTTCATTATTAACCCATTCTGACCTGAGATCGGATTCTAAAAGCGTCTTCGATTTTTCAAAAATAGCAGACCTACAAGCTCGTATCGCGCCACTCGGTGGCGCGATACGAGCTTGTAGATCTGCTGTTTTTCAATAGCTAAAGCATAACGTGATGCCGACACCAAAATGGGTGCCCGGTCAGAATGGAGATAATGAGTGGAACTGTGATGTGTGCACTGTGGCAGGATTGAAAACATACCATTCAGTGGAAACCTAATGGACATTTTTTTTTCTTCTTTCAGGCCAGGCTATTCTTGTTAGCCCAGAGCCGGTGTCCCTGGGCCAGTGGCACAGAGTGGTGGCCGAGAGGAACAAGAGGGCCGGCCACCTCCGACTTGACCAGGGCAGAGTGGAGAAGAAGACTTCTCCGGGGAAGGCCCAGGGCCTCAACATCCACACCCCCATGTACCTCGGAGGGGTCCCCAACATGGACATCCTGCCGAAGCCGGCCAACATCAGCGAGCTTTTCGAGGGTTGTATAGGAGAGGTGAGATGAGATCTGTTGTTAACCCATTCTGACCGGGCACCCATTTTGGTGTCAGCATCATGTTATGCTTTAGCTATTTAAAAATAGCAGATCTACAAGCTCATATCGCGCCACCGAGTGGCGCGATACGAGCTTGTAGGTCTGCTATTTTTGAAAAATCGAAGAGCGACTGACATTTCTAGAATCTGATCTCAGGTCAGAATGGGTTCATCAGACCAGTGTGTGTACGGCGGAAACCTCGTATGAATCTGATCTCAGGTCAGAATGGGTTCAAATATCCTCTGTACACATGAAAAAGACCCATCAATCAGTAACTACTAGAATCGGCAGTTTGTTCTTGTTAACAATATTTTTGTATTTGTAATTGTTGTACAACGAAAAAATCTGGGCTAGCGTCCAACATTCAAACAAAGAAGGAACGCATAATGTGGTCCGCCATGAAGTGGTATATATTATTTACCTTTGCCTGCGCTGTCTGTCTCTGTCACACTCAAGGTTTCCATCAACAATAAGAAGGTAGACCTGTCCTATAGCTTCACAGACAGCAGGTCCATCCGTAAGTGTGTGGACAACAGCCCCTGTGACCGGCGGCCTTGCCTCAACGGCGGCCACTGTATGTCCAGCGCCGAGTACGAGTACCAGTGCCTCTGCAAGGACGGCTATGAAGGTGAGCTCCTCTTCACAGGTAGAATTCACAGAGGGGTGCCCTGGGGCGCGGCCATTACTGAGGTGTAATCCATGGAGGCAGGTTCTCTGTAGGCCAGGTGTAGCTAATCAGTGCTGCTCCGCTTAATTAATGGTACACCTCAGTAATGGCCGCACCCATGAGGCAAGCCTCTGGGAATTTGTATATATACCAGTGGTTCCCAAACTTTTTCATGTCGAGGACCTCCACGTTGACACTAGTAATTATCCCGCGGACCCCCCCCCCCCCCCCATTTGAAAAGACATGCCAGGGACCCCCGATAAGAGAGGATTTTTACGACTCTAGCAGTGATTCTCAACCCGTTTAATTTCAAGGACCCCCCCAGTTTGACATGCATTTAGGCTACAGAGTACAGACCCCCCCCCCCCCCCATGTAATACCATTGCTATCTCTGGGACCCCAATTTATATTGTAAAATCAATGTTAATTTAACTCTGAGAGTGTATACAAACCAAATGGACGCCAACGGGGTCCATTTGGTTCCATTTGTACAGTGTACACACTCTCTATTATTCTCTGTATACTCTGAAAGCCTGACCTGTGGGGCTTTTCCATGAACCTGACACTTTGCCATGTGACCACCCAGGTGAGCGCTGTGAGGTCGTGAGGGACGTGTGTCAGAGCAGCCTCCAGTGTCAGAACGGCGGCAGCTGTGTCGATGGCCGCTGTGCGTGCACCACGAGCCACACTGGTCTCTACTGTGACGAAAGTAAGTGTTGTGATGTAGTATTGTACAGTTCACTCACATTCATTCAACTTTAACACTGATTAATGGACAATCAATCAAATAACCAACAGCACATACGTATACTGTAGTACACGTGGGTTAATTTTTTATAAATGAATTATTTCAGTAATACTAGGTAGACTAGATGCCTTTGGTTTATCTACGTCAGGGGTGCCCAAAAGGTAGATCACAAATCCTGTGCAAGTAGATCACATGACATGCCCCTAAAACATATATAATTTAAAAAAGAATCACTTGAATTAAGGTAACTTAATTGATTGATTAACTTGATTGAAATGAAGAAAATGCCAGCACTCATTGTATGTCCTTTTCACATGATTTTATTTACCTCTGACGAGAGTTGATGACGAACGCGCTTCGGCCTGTGTGGCCTTTATCAGCGTTATGACAAGAAGTGAGGTCTTTATATTATGTGAGATACAATCAACAGTAATTGAAGACAGGTGTCGACTGTTATCCTCTTACACAGTATCAAAAAAGACTAGTTATGGTACCAAGACAGGATAAAAAAATCATGCGAGTATAAATAGGTACTGTATCTAGTAAAATATGAATACATCATACTAAATATGGGGCCGGCCGTCCTAAAGTGCCTGGGAAGTGAATAGACAACTTGATTGATTGACATAAAAAAATGGCCTGTTTTCAAGAATGTTGCGCACAAAAATCAGTAGCATTACAAAGTTATATACAAAAAAAATGCTAATTCCATTTGACACATGGGATTGTTGCAGTTTATCAACCCGGAGGGCAATGGACATCCCTGGAGTTCTTATCCGTCTTCTCTACAATGTGCGTCCTCCTAAAACAGCACACATGTTAAGTGCCAAATAAACGTCTGTGTTCTGTTGACCAAGGCATCAATCACCGTGTAGCTTTATCAGAACCGGACTTAGAGCTTAGCCAGATTTCCACTAGACAGACAGACGGTCAGGAATGGGGCGCATGTGGCTCTAATTCTCAACAGTCTGAAGGTCCTCTTTAGTGTCACACCCCGTCCATCATTTGGTTGGGCCTCCTAGGCCCAAGTGATTAAGTGTGTCTCACCCCCTGCACTCTCATCATGGCTATATCCCGCATACGCAGGCCAGGTCTCCAGCTTCTCCGAGGCCCTGTGGAATATGGAAGGTAGCGGGGCAAATGGTATAGTATCTGAATATTTAGTCTGCCTGACACGACCGTGACTAACAGGGGCCCGTCTGACCGCAAGGGGGCCCCATCCAGCCCCACACGACAGTCTACTGCCTAACACACGCACAAGCACATGTACATGATAAACAAAACCAAACACCACACAAAAGTTTGCCTCTGCCTAACTGTTGACCATGTCACTTATTCTGTGGAACGTTGGGAGAGGGGAATTCTACATGAATGGTGAATTGTATGCTAGTGTTATGGTACAAATGTAGTTGGGATATCAACTGGCTTGAGTCAAGTCAAGACCTGCCGGCACCTTTTTTTCATAGTTTTTGGGAGCCACACAAACATGTAGAAATCCCCTTTTTTCTTCTTCTTGAGCGTCATGTCCTGTGACATAACCACTCACAATATCACAAAATCTTGTCTGTCTTGTTCAAAACTGCCTGTCCAAACCAAGAAGAAAGAAAACCCAGATACAAAACATTCTTTCCTTCCGACCTTATTTTGTAACAACGTGGCAACATCCAATGTATACAGTATACTGTACACATACTGAAACAGCAGGGCTGTGTTGTTACTAACCACTAAAAGTGTTTATTGAAAGTACAATGTGATATATATTGCTGTTTCGGCGAGGTGACGTTATTGTTAATTTATGTATGTGTGCATGGAGATATTATTTTGGCGAGTGTCTGTCTGATGCTTGTCTCTGGGACACTAGTTTGAGCAACCTAGGTTAGCTTTAGACATCCATTTACTGAGGTTAAGGTTAGGAATAAGCTTATGTTTTAGGCATAGTTTCAAAAACGCAATACAGAAGTTCAACAAGGCAGAACTGTCAATCACAGTCCTTATCGGGTCTTGCTCAAACTAGTGGTACTAACGCCACTCGCCTCTGGGAATGGTCAGGGATATTGTATATGATGTTGGCTGATGTTGTTGATATTGCCATGTCAACTGGTTTTGAAGCCTCGTTCAATTTGTAGAAAGAAAATCATTTCTTTGTCTGCCAGTTTGATGTGTTATTTATTTGTCTGTGTATGGATTTTGAGTTGAAGATGTCAAATTGTATGTTTGGCATTGATCCAGGCACGTTCAGCATTGTGTTTGACTGGGAGTAGTCCCAGATTGAATTCATTGAAAGCATATATTTTTAATCATAAGTGTAATCAACCTGGAATATTTGACCAGGGTTTCTTCTTCCATCCTATCGCCACCGGGGGGCGCCGTAACAGTGAGGATCGCAGCAGACTGTATACACAGCATGCTTACCATGGTTATTTTGATTTGGTTTGTTCTAGATTCTCCTTATCAGTATGCTGCACATTTCCACGATGATGGATACGTTGCTCTTCCAAAGACAATTTTCCCAAGAAGGTATGTATGGCATACATGCATACACACACACACACACACACACACACACACACACACACACACACACACACACACACACACACACACACACACACACACACACGGCATACATACATCTCAGAAGTTGAAGCAGTTTTTAAGGACCCACTTTTAGGCCAGTGCAACAGAGCATGCTTTTGCCTTTTTTTAAACCCTACCCATTTTAACCAAATACATACAAGAAGGTATGTATGGCACACCTATGCATATTGACTGCATTAGAAGGTATGTATGGCACACCTATGCATATTGACTGCATTAGCTTAACCACTTAACCCATTTAGGCCTAAGGCCGATTCTAAAAAACGCCTTCTAAAGCCTGACCTAGGTTTTCTGGAAAAACTTCAAATATTTATATAGCAGCATCAATTTTTTGTATTTTTTGAATACTGTAGGCTACATACTGTACAGAACCCCAAAATGGGTTCCCGGCCTGAGGGGTTAAAACACCAAAAGGGGTTCCCTTAGATGTAGTATTTAAAGATTTACTGACGGTGAACATGGCAAGCTATACTTTGTTTTGTTTATTCCATGGTGTTCTGTGTCATAGTGCCCACGATTCTCCGGAGACCATGGAACTGGAGCTCCAAACCAGCTCCGGCGAGGCCCTCGTCCTGTGGCAGGGAGTGGTAGGTTTTGGTTGTTCGGTCCTTAATAGTCTATATAACCTTATGGCAATTGACTATTGACACGATTGGCCATCTTGCCCTTTGGTGAAACCCAACTCTGGGGTATTACTTAATGACAAAATGGCTGCCGTGTCGATATGGTCAGTTATCCCTGAGAGTGGACAGAGATCAAATCCTCAATCCATGGTCTTAAGTCATCCACTGTTCCCCATCTACACCCTAACCATCCCCATCCACACCCTAACCTCCCGGCTCGTTCGCACTCCTAACCAGCACCACCTCCTGCCATTCACAGGTGTCACCTGTGCAACACTGGCTTTCATGTACATGATAAAAAACAGGCACTGACACTGGGAATGCACCGTCTTTCTGAATACCACTGGCTCATCCATCACTACACTGCCTGGTTAAATATGTGTTGTTGTTGTTGTTGGCATGATTGCTGCTGGCCCCGACTGACTATGACACCGCCAAGTTAATGCATGTTTCCTGGTTTGTGCTTTGCCTCTCTAACTAACCGTCCATTTTTTATCAGGAGACCATTGGCGCACGCAATTTGCGCAAGACGCATGCTAATAAAAAGGTACCTCTCAAAAACACCAAAACACTCCGGTATGTTTCAAAACGTGTGGTTTCTAATGCAACGTAAGAATCTGCAGATGAAGGACAACTTCTTAAAAACCACACGTTTTCAAATGCACAATCTGGAAAAGGGCCGTCCACACAGAGAATAACGATGAAGATAACCATAACGATAATGACGTGAGCATATAAACATGAACCATAATGTTCTATGTTCACTTTGTATAATGTTCACTTGTTGAACGTGAGTGAATGTGATGCTCAAATCGCTTGGAAAGTGATCCCAATGATATTGTTGGCAAGTGTTGTCATTATGGTTGTGTTTAAAACACCATATTTATAAATTAGTTATCTTTATAATTGGCATTCTTTGTGTGGTCATGCCTTTTAAGTTTGTAATGCACCATGGCTTTCCATTTCATTTGTATCTTGCATGGAAGGTTTATGTCACATCAGTCTTATTTCATTTTGTTCATGTTGTTCTCTGAATACTGAGATGACAGAATTTTGCTCAGTCGGCAATACTGGCGGACATGTACACACTACACAATGTTTTTTTACCTTGCTACATTTGTGGATTTCCAGGAACTGGGAGAACAAGGCAAAGGAAAGGACTTCATCAGCCTTAGTGTGCAGAACGGACACCTTGTTTTCAGGTGACGTAGTTTCACATCTTCCACATGTTTCTTTAGCCTGGCCACCTATAACGGGAACCCTCATTATTGTCTTCCCAGTTTGATACCTCAGCTACATGCAGGGAAGATGTTTGTAATTTATCTGTACTGTAAAATGTACAAATATCTATTTGGTTACGATTTTATTAACTCTACTCTACTCTACTACCGGTATGTTATATCCAGTTACCAGCTGGGCAGTGGAGAGGCAGTGATCAGGTCCTGGGAGCCCATCAATGATGGCAAATGGCATAAGGTCACAGCAGTCAGGTATGAGGATGAGTATATTACTGCATAAACTCCCCGTTTGACACAGAACGCATGAACCACCGCTGTTATGAATTCCTGTATGTGTATGATTTCTTTTATAATTTGATGCCATGAACACTAGCATTCGTAATTGGCGTTCAGTTTTACAGTGAGTTGTGCATGTTTGTTCCCGACAGAACTGGTAAAGAGGGATACATCCAGATAGACGGAGGACCCATGCGACATGGACAATCCAAGGGCAAAAGCCTCATGGTCAATACTAAAGGCAGCATATACCTGGGTACGCTCAATGAGGAAAACTTTTTTTATATGCATTTTCTTTAAACAATTATTATATTATGAAGAATTCTAATCCAATATAACATTGCTATAATTGCGACAGGGGGAGCCCCAGACATGGCCGTGCTGACGGGAGGAAAGTTCTCGGCGGGGATGACGGGCTGCGTCAGGAACCTGTCTCTAATGAATGCCAGACCAGGCCAGCAACCAGCCCAGGCCATCGACCTGCAGGCCCACGCAGCGCAGGGCGTCAACGTGCAGCCTTGCTCCTCATAGGCACACTACAACCACATCTACACACACACACACACACACACACACACACACACACGCACACACACACGCACACGTATATGCAGACTCACACCCAGAGACTATGGAGTGATGTCCCAGTCACACGCACACACTCACACACACACACAGAGAGACTGACATGCCTAGATCCTGACTAAAAAACAAACATGGTGCTTCGCTGCTACCAAAACAAAAAAGATGAGAGAAAACCATGACGAGGCAAAAAGGATGCCTTTCTCTGTGTGCGTTGAAAAACTAAAACACACAAAAAGAGAGAAGTCATGAAAGCGATATTAACAAGTCTTCTCTTTCTCAGTGTTGTATTGCTCGATGAAGGACTATTAACACAGGAGAACCAGTACAGTTTACATACTCTCTGCAGTAGCTTTAGCCATGGTGAGAAGAGTAAAGAGTAAAATGCTATAGGCCTTCTACGATGGGTCAGATCCTATGGAGTTGGAGATGTTTTTACAGCACTGAATTTTTATTTATATACATATGAATATAGTATATATATTATATTTGTGGGGGGAAACATGCAAACTAACCATAACTGCTCTTCTACTTCTCCCTGGAGTTTATTCTGGGGTTCTAATACAGTGTGTCCAGGTCTTTTTGTTTAGATTTTTTTTTTGTCATGGGCCTAACTGTATTAATACTTGAAGACATTTAGGCCTTCACGTCTGTAATGCCTGGTTTATGCTTCATGTCGTACGACATAGCCGATCTACAAGCCCACAACGAGTTGCATTCGGGACACTTTGTTAGCTTGTAGATCGGCTATGTCTGACACGGGACACCACAGACTTGCGCGGCCAAGTATCAACCAACCTTTAACCGACCTTTAAGGGAACCTTTTGGGGGCGAGCATGATTACGAGTATTTTTGCATCCTGTTGAGAGAGGAGGGGCTGCGCGTGGTCACGGCACGGCAATGCAGGTGAAGACGGAGCGGAAAGAAACCAAAACAGAAATCATAATAGACAAATACAACTCTTAGAGAAACCGGTGGTGCTTGAAGTCTTGTTCCTTCATAGCTTGGTGGCCTCTTCTGTGTCTGTTTTGCTTTTCCTTTTTCCGTTTTATGAATGAAAACTTGGTGCTAACGTCAGACATGAAGACCCACAGTCATATAACTGTCTGTCTGTCGCCTTTTACTGTTGTCGTAGAGTTTAGCTTGGATGTCAGTGTAAGAGGAGATGCACTTGTGCTTCTAAGATTGATTTTATGATGATGTGACGTAAGCTCTGCAGCCTTGTTTGATTGAGTGGATCTCAAAATAGAAGGTTTTATGAGCAGAAAAGGGTCTAGTTCTATAGTTTGCTGATCAAATTGAAGAAATTATTGTTTGTATAAAACTATCTGCCAGCCAGGTAACATTATTGTTGTCATTTGAGAATGTGTGTTTACACGTTTAGACGTTTAGAAGATTTGTTGGTTCTGTGTGTCTCATGGCTTGCCATTTATCACAATACACGTATTATTGAGGCTCTTTATGGTGTTACTAGTGTGTGTGTGTGTGTGTGTGTGTGTGCGTGCATGCGTGCGGGTGCAAGTGAAATCATCCATATCCTCAGGAGGGTCAACGCAGAACTGCCTCAAGTAGTCATTTTGTCAGTATTAGTAAGGTTAGTAGCAATGCATCGAAATATAGCAGTGGTCGTCAAACTCTAAAGGCTACATGTTTTTTTGTGAAATGTGATATACATGTAGGTGTTGTATGCTTCCTCAACATGTAGAGTTCAATAGGACAGACTATGGTAATGTAGAAAGCCACCTGCAGGTGCTGTGACCAGTCGTGTTGCTCCCATAGAACATGCTCCCATAGAACAGGTGCTGTGACCAGTCGTGTTGCTCCCATAGAACATGCTCGCCCACTTTTAGCTGACCCACCCATCATCATCAAGTTCACCAAGCTTCACCTTAAACTTAAACATATTTGTATTAATATTCTAAAAACTAAAAAAAAATGAGCACTATCATTTCACTTAGAGTTTCTTCATTTTTTTATTTATTTTGTTTTTTGTTAGGTCTTTTTTTTCTTATTTTCATCGCTGTCTCCAGGCTTGATACTGCAATGTTTTAGAGCGATCAGAAAAGCTTTGCCATTTCCTTTTCACTGGTTATTGTGTTATTGTATATTGACTCCCACTGCCCACCCCTTTCTTCCTTTTCTTGTTTGAGATTTGAAAACTGTCCCTGTTCCTCGAGGTCTTCATAAATACCCCCAACTCCCATGAAGTTCTTCTGACCCGCCAGTCATCCCCACATCATCCCCTTTTTTAGTGTTAACCTGTGATGCCTGACCGGAGCTACTTGGTCAAGCAATGGGAAACGGGTCTCACTTATTCAGTTTGGTATGATGAAATAAGTCTTAGGCTCCAAATATATAATGAATCATCTTTATCTGCTAAAAAAAAGGTGCCATGCTTTAGTTTTGTGTATTACTGTGGATAGGTAAGAGCCAGTCAACTCTGCAATCAAAGTTTGGAAGACTATGTGCTTTGTCGGGTGCCTCTAATGCTTAATTTATAATCTGTTGTATAACGGAGTTGTGTGCCAAAAATAGCGGATGTACGCATTGTGAGGTTGTAGATCGGCTGTTTTTGTCGCACGACACTGGCAAATGACGATGTATAAATCAGGCTTAATGTATCTGCTTTAAAACTGGACTTCCATATCATGCATATATACACTGTACAGGACCTGCCTCCAAATCCACACTGCTTTTTTGTTTCTTTTCTTACTTTTTTTTTTTAGGTCACTGCAAAATGAAGCATGGCTAAAGGCGTTGACATAGGCACACACTGTCAATATTGATGGAAGTTTTGAATTTCAGATTTATGAAATTGTTCATATTTGTCTTGTGTTTTCAATTTGGAATGACAAACAATGTAGAGATGAATTATCACCGAGGCGAGTTAAGTGAATGAAAGTGCATCAGAATTAATATTGTCCACGTCAGGATCATGACCTGCTTGTGTTCCTGACTCCATTTCCAGTGTTGAAAGAACCCCAGCCCCCTCCCCACCTTTGGTGTTTCTTAATTAAAAACAAAATTCATGTGCTATTTATAATCTCTTGTGTTTACTTATTTTAATTTGGTGACATGGGTTTCTGTGGTTTATTTCCCATAGGTTTGGACAGTTCATCTGCATGATGTGTTCATTTGTTGTCATTCATGACATGTATACTTTATATACGATATACTGTATATACGATATACTGTATACTATATATACGATATACTGTATACTATGTAGAGGCCTTTTAGTCTAAATGCAAATAAAAGAGGCGAGGGTGGGGACAGCTTTGCTGTGAGCTGGGAGTTGGAGGGTGCTGCAACCGAGAAGGCCCCCCCTAGTCAAAAAGTCCTATAGGATCTTCGAAATGTCCAATAGGATCCTACAGGATTTTGAAATCCTATAGGAATCCTATTGTATTTTTACACATATCCAACACAATCCTATAGGATTGTATCAGCACCAATTGGATTTTCCAAAGTGCCAATAGGATCTTATTGGGTTATATCCAACTTTGGAAAGTCCAACAGGACTTTTTCCAAGTTTCAATAGGATTCCATTGAAACTGCAGAAACTCCAGTAGGATTTTCTGAAGTTCGATTTGAACCTGTTCTGTTTCAACAGAACCCTATAGGATTATTTTCCAACAGCCAAAGCCTTTAAACAAAATCATTCAAGTCAAGTGTCAATTAGGAATCTTATAGGAAGTCTATTGGAAATATGTGTGTTTGCTTATAAAAAAATCATCCCCATTAAAACAAATGTAGCATTTTTTCAAATATAGAACAAATACAACTGCTTATCTGTGGCCTACGGTCGCAACTATACCGGTAAGACGCCTGAGGGCGAGGTCGTGTGCACTATATGGAGTGTGTCTTGAGTGTACATGTTTGATGAGGTCAGATCAACATATGGAATGTTAGAACAGGTCAGCTACAAATATGGATATCTGGAGGGTGGCAGCGGGGGCAGTGTCTTGAGTGTACAGGGTTTGAGGGCCCAGGTAGGGCCGGGACTTCATTTCCAGGCCTGTTGAGAACTCCAGTTTTCGCCGGCTGCCGGGTGCGGCTGCACTCATAATTTTGGGGCAGGCCCGTCTATAGTTTGAATGGACAGGTATCAGATAAAAGGGAGACATCGAAAAGGAAGGACGGATGGGGAACGATCAACATAATGTCAGAACCGGTTCTGACATATATCCATTATCCATATACTAATATTGATGACATCAGGATCTCCATAGCAGGTCGCATTTACTATATAATCCCTGATTTACCATCATCCCTGATGATGTCACGAGACCTGGGCACAATGTGGGTTTTCCCCATGTATGGGGATTTTGGGTGACGTACGATTCTATAGTTAACCTTCGATAATCATATAATAATAATAATAATAATAATAATAATAATATAATTGCGACCTTCAATTATATTAGGCCTATATGGTAACAAGAAGACCTGGTGCATGCCCGTTTTTCCTCCCGGAATTTTCCCCAGTGAGGGGGATAACTTTGTAATAATTATGCTATTGGCTGTTTGTATTCTTTTTGGAAAAATATAAAAAGATACTCCTATATATTACTTATATTGACCCTATAAACAATTTAGTATTATTTAGGATATGTAAGGTTTTGCCCCCTCAAATGGTACCTCGTCAGATAATCCCCCACATATCCTACAACAACTTCTGTGAACAGACTTCACTGTAGTAGCTTTTCATAAATTATATTTGTACAGACGGCTGTCTGCTGTCATGAAAGTTTATAGTTCTGGGAAAATTCTGGGATGAAAACAGAAACGGGGTGAGTCTTCTTGTATTCGCCTATATTATGTGTGTGTGTGTGTGTGTGTGTGTGTGTGTGTGTGTGTGTGTGTGTGTGTGTGTGTACAGTGTGTGTATATATATATATATAATATTGGTTATTGTTACAATGGGAGTGATAAATATACACACACACACACACACACACACACACACACGCACACACACACACACACACACACACACACACACACACACACACACACACACACACACACACACACACACAGGCGCTGGTGTTACTATGGAATTTATGGGAGAGGGGGGTGATACGCGCGGGGTGATACGCGCGCGCACACGCACGCACGCGCGCACACACACCTCGTTGTAGAATTTCTCAGAAAACTGTCGCGATTCAAGCAAGACGTAAACTGCTTCTTTGTTTGTTATTGGTTGACACTACGTCACGGTTTCATGTTAAGATCTACAAGATAACAACTCGTCGCGTCGCAACGCGGAGTGAGCTTGTAGATCTGTTCGTTTTTGACAAGCGTACACTGACTGTCCTTAGCGCGAGCTTTGAACTTTCCAGAAGAGAAGAGGAAATAATAAAAACTGCGTCACGTCTTGGACTGATGGACTCCCACTTTCAGCAGTTTATTCAGCGTTCTTTTTAGGTGAGTGTTTAACTGTTTATTAAATGGCAAAGAACTCCGTTTTTTATGTCACAGGGGAAACTTTATTTAGGTAATTTGCTATTTGTTTGCATACTTATACTTGTCCCATAACACATGGAACCGCGGCGTAGGGGCTATTTTGTACCGTGTTTTGGTGTGGTTGCTTTGAAGACGGTGGAAATGGTTGTTTATGGATGTTGAGTATTTTTAATATAAGCCTTCCATTTGGGAAAAACACAGGCTTTAACTATCTTCGGGTGCAGTTGCCCAACGTCGATATCAGGGCAGGCCCATTATTAATTTACAACTGTCATGTCAACCCTGGCGTTGCGACACATGTGACCTTAATTGTAGTTCGGCTATTTTCAATATAGGGCATAATTATAAGTTAAAATATTGAAAATACCCTATTGACTAGCCCTGGTTCTGAGAGTCAAGGCTTAACTGCACCCTGTTTTTTGCGCTCGCTACATTTACAACGTTTACGTATATATAAGCATTCGGAATTCAAATATAAAGTACTCACAATTTGTCCCACGGGTGTTAGTTAGTAGCAGCGCCAGCGATTAGAATTTCTGCATCCCGCGTTGTTTAATAAAAAGCATTTTTATCCGAGGTGTTATTTTGCCATTGGCTTTCAACTACGCGCCCCTATCGGTCGGGAGGATGGTGGCACTCGGTGTGTTCGATATAGGTTCGCTGACCGCCCTGCCAATACAGACTAATAGGCGAGTGCGCTCCCGGTGTGCAACTGTGGATTTCCCAAACGAACCCCGTTTGAAAAAAGTAGCCGGGGAGCTCGGATAAAAATGCTTTTTATTAAACAACGCGGGATGCAGCAATTCTAATCGCTGGAGCAGCAACTAACTAACACCCGTGGGACAAATTGTGAGTACTTTATATTTGAATTCCGAATGTTTATATATACGTAAAAGTTGTAAATGTAGCGAGTGCAAAAAACAGGGTGCAGTTACGTCATGACTGTCATGATAATCATCATGGCAGTCATGTTTCAGGGCTACCTATTGACAAGCTCACAACGCCAACGGTCGCACTCGCATAGTGACTTGTTTAGGGCGGTTGGTGTAGATAATCTATTTTGATATATTAGTCCACTTGCCAGAATGTGAACCCAGGCATATTGAGTACACCAAAGTTGTAGGCTGTTAGAAATGTTTAGTATGGGTCCCCAGCATGTAGAAACTGACAGATGCTAACTTGCATAGGTTGAGCAATTTTCATAATTGGCATAATATGTGACCATACCATTAACAACCTATAAGGGAAACAAATTTTAAATTTCATCATGCTTTAAGGGTTTTCATGATGCTGAATCCATTCCAAGCATTAGGTTTGCACACAATACACACCTTGGGCTAAGAACGGCCATAGCCATCAGCACATTTGGGCAAGTGCTACATAAAGCATGATGACATTTCTTTTTGCCTTCTATATATTATACCAATTATGAAAATTGCTCAACATATGCAAGTTAGCATCCAGTTTCTCCATGCTGGGGACCCATACTCAACATTTCTAACATAAAACCTCGGTGTACTCAACATTTCCGGGTTCACAATGGGGCTCTATGGGCTGCCAAGTAGACTATAGTAGGAGGGCATAATGGTTCTCAAAGTGGGGCCTGGGCTGGGGTACAGGTAAAATAGCAAAGAATCTGTTAGACCACTATGTTATACTTTGGCTATTCGAAAATGGCCAATCCTCCTCAAGCTCACAACATTGCATTGCAAGCCAATTGCATTGCAATAGGCTGTGCGTTTTAGTGAGTTTGTAGATTGGCTATAGCTATTTTGTGTTTACATAAAGATGACCAGAATAGTAATAGCTACTGATGATTTCATTGTAGTTCACCATTTATGCTGGTCATCTCTCTGAGTTATCTGTTCTTCCTCTCATTATTCCCCTTGATTAATTGTCATGGCACTGAACTGTATCGGTATGTAAAGATTAATCATAGAAGTGTCCATGTCAGATGGACCATTCCACCTCACACGGGATGTTGCAAATAGTGAGGAGAGATTATTTTCATTTGAGAGAGAAAAGGTTACATCATCATAACTGACCAGTCATTGTAGGGGTCCATTCATGTACTAAAACAAGGTATATTTCAAGAGCAAGGGATCGCAGTAAACATCCACCCTAAATCATCTACCACACTGGGGGAAAAACAGCATCTGAAAGTTTGATGGGATGCATTTTTACACGTCAGTGCTGTGACCACTTTTACATTGCATATAATGAGCGATTGGTTTCTTTTGACCCCGACCTGCGCGCACATGATACAGGTTCTTAACTTATTATTAGTGTGACCTGTGACGTTGTCTGGAAATGTGTCAATTGTCAGTGTCTAATTATTATGGCTAATATCAACACTACTACTGTTTGATTTTCCTTTTTAGGCTCCCAACTCGTTTTCAGTATGTGGAACTTTCTGTCAACCCTAAACCTGGACTACCCATTCCTCAGGGAAAGCATTGGGTCTGGCTATGTAAGTTTTTATTTGTTCATGTTGTTACCTGCATCGGTACAATTCTATGTGTCGCTGTTAACCACTGAAACTGAGCGCTATACTTGGTAAACTAATACTTGGTAGACTGGGGTCTGCTCTATGCCTGGTTTGCTCTTTTTCCACATTCTACACCAATTCTCTCGACCAACAATAATCAATCAAAATGATAAGCTCACAATGTGTTGTAATATGACACGTTGTGAGCTTGTAGATCTGCTATTTTCAGTGAGTGTCAGAATAGGGGCACTTTTCCCCCATACTTTCTAGTAAGGGTTTTCTAGTAAGAGATGCATTCTAGTGTTTCTATTCATCTTTTACAACTTGAAAAACTTTGTTTCACAGGATGCCATGCTTGATTCACTGCACAATAAATTAAAAAAGAAAGGAAGCTACTTGTGTTTGTGTCTAACAATGAAATGCCACGAATAACAGAAAAATGGACTGGAAGGAAGCGACCTCGTCAGACAGAGACAGCTGAGGTTAATCCAAGCACCATGGTAAAAACTGTCAATCTGTTTTAGCTGAAAACTAGTCTGTGCAGAATGAACGTTAGGACCTTTATGCTGATACATTTAAAGGTCCAATGTGTGTATTTTTCAACAATTGTATGCAATTTACTTGAATCTGTAGAACTTGTTTGATTTATAGATTGATACAGGAGAAGATGACCGAGGCATTAATAATAATAATAATCTTTATTTATATAGCACCTTTCATACATAAATGTAGCTCAAAGTGCTTTACAGAGCAAAAAAGATAATAAAAACAAAAGCAAAACAAAACAGCATTAAAACAGGCATGCAGTTAAAACAATAGGACAATAACGCAGTGTCAGGAGAAGGCAGTGGTACAAAGATAAGAACAGATAAACTAAGGCAACGACATAAAAAATAAAAAAACAAGCAGTAATACAATACAGTGAGTGAATAACAAAAAATAAAAGATCATTTAAAAGCAATGTTGTAGAGGTGGGTCTTGAGCTGAGCTTTAAAAATGTCTACAGAGGCTGCCTGACGAAGGCACAGTGGGAGCTTGTTCCATGCCGACGGCCCGTAGAAGCAAAAAGCTGCTTCCCCGTATTTTTTAGTTGCCATTTTTTAGGCAAAGCGAGCAGGCCAGCAGTGGAAGACCTTAGGGGGCGGTTTGGGACATATTTAGGGAGGCAGTCATGTAGGTAGGAAGGTGCGAGACCATTGAGAGCTTTATAGACAAGTAAAATAATTTTAAAATCAATCCTAAAAACAACAGGAAGCCAGTGCAGTGATGCCAAAACTGGAGTAATATGTTCTCTCATCTTAGTTCTAGTTAAAACTCTAGCTGCTGCATTTTGGACAAGTTGTAGTCTGTCAGTTGTTTTCTTAGGCAGTCCTGAAAAGAGCGCATTGCAGTAGTCAAGCCGAGAAAAAACAAAGGCGTGGATTAGCGTTTTTGCATCGTCCAAGGACAAATAGGCTCTGATTCGTGCAATATTTCTAAGGTGAAAAAAGGCAATCTTGGTAACATGATTAATGTGTGAATTAAAATTCAATTCAGAATCAATAATAACCCCCAGGTTCTTTACTGTACTGTTACTTTAAAAGAACATTTGAGAGTCATGAAAGAGGAAACGGAGAAGGTCCGTCCAGACCTCAAGAAAGGTTGACACAAATCAAATTGTACCGCAGAAACTTTGTGTCCAACCACAGCACAGAAGAGACGCTCTCTGAGTTCCCATGTCTCAGACTATCCAAAATAGTAAGTACAATAATGTGTCAATTGTCTCCTTATTTCATTGCATGAGTTATGACTATATTTTATACATGTTTCTTCTACTTTGCCTTCTAAAGCTCGCTTGGGATCTGAGAGATATCGCCAACATTGATGTGGACCAACAAATCCTCAATAAGCTCGCTGCGATGGCAGAAAAAAGGTAATTGCCAGAATCTAATTTGAACTGGTTAGATTTTCAAGTAACAAAAACTGACTGATGGCAGTAGCACCCTGAATCACTCACTCACCCACTACTACTAATTTGTTCTCGTGATTTTAAAGGATTATGAAAATAACATTATTATAATAAATGATTGTATTTTTTTTTATTAAGGCCTCCAATCGGAAGCAGCAATTCTGCTCTTGCCTGCACTATTCAAGGAGAAACCAGAGTTGCTGTTTGAAGTTGAGGTGAGCCATGAACCGTTCACTAGTGTGAGAAGCACTATGTAATTGAAGCACATTTTATTATTGCATTAGGTTTTATATAATCATATGGTTGTTTCTGTTTTTGACACAGTGGCTCTGGAGGAGACTAGCCATAGGGTGTGCGTTTGTCTGATGGTTAATGGTATTCCCTCTCCCCAGGGCCAAGCTCAGACCAGCACTGAAATGTAGACATCAAAGATGATGATGAAAGGCTGCAGGGAGGGTCACCCCATGAAATATGACCACATCATGCTGTCGATGGATGACCAGGTAATCACAGAGGAGAGTGTGGACATCTCAATGGCACTGGGACTCCTACTGTGCATATATTCTGTGTTCAGAATCCAGTACCCTAAAGGACTGAAAAAGACACTGACCTTTTTGGAGTGTGTTGTTCTGAAATTGAAGGATGCAGGCAAACTTCCTGTCACAGTAAAAAGAGTAGCATGAGTATTAATCCACAACATCATTTCTATTGTTCTAAAATATTAGTGCAAAATTGTTTACCCCTCTATCACACGGAACTATGTTTTTTGTGTCCGTATCACTACGCCCAAAAATAGTTCCATGTGATAGAGGGGTCAAAGTCAAACTAATATTTTAGAAAGGTCAACAATACAAATTATGTTAGTTTTGTGGATTCATTTACTTTTACTGCGTGGCTCCAGTGCCCCCCCAACAAAATGACCGGAACTACTTAATATTGACAAAAACCAGAGCAGAACTCCCACCACGGGACTCAATCGGGCAATCAATGAATACAGTTGCAACCACTATTAATGGCAAGTATTGCATACAGTTTAAGTTAACAAAAAAACTGAATTTCAAGGACCCCCAGTTTGACATGCATATTAGTCTGCAGTCCTATTTAATGACATTTCTATCTCTCTGAAACTGAAATAAATTAGCCTACTGTTCGATTGTGTTTGCTTTCATTTCTTTCAGAATTTCTTTTCAGAATTCTATTGGATTATAGTCTAGGAATCCTATAGGAATCCAGCAAAAGAAACAAATTAAACATCTTAAAGGATTCCAGTACAAGAATCAAATGGGATCCTATTGGATTTCTTATTGGATAATAATCCCATAGAAAAAATCCTATTGGATTTTGGAACAAATCCTATTGGATAATTTCTTATAGGATAATAATCCCATAGAAAAAATCGGATTGGATTTTTTTTATAGGATTATAATCGGAATCCTATTGGACTAGGCCTTTTAGTCCAAATGCAAATAAAAGAGGCGAGGGTGGGGACAGCTTTGCTGTGAGCTGGGAGTTGGAGGGTGCTGCAACCGAGAAGGCCCTGTCACGTCACCCCAGGTCCGTTGCTTTGTCTAGGCCGACCACCAGGGGGTGGCATCACCAGACCTGAGGGAGGGATGTTGTCCTTGTAGGTGGTGAGATGAGTTAATGTACGAGTTCATCATTAATTTAATCGTTAATATGTGTATGAATTTGCATGGTCTAATCGAAGAAGGAAGGTCTGCCTATAGGAGGACGATATCAATCGCCGGAACCAGAGACTTGTTTTCATTGAGTATATGGGGTTTAGAGGAGGGGCTGTGTCTGACCAAATATTTTTCAAACAACTTAAAAACTGTCTGGATTGCTGATAACTGATAGGATTAACAAGGATAGTATGCTTTCAGTGATCAAATAATATTTGCACAGGAGAGACAAGGTTAGAGCATAAGATATTCTCTGCTGGTAATACAAAATGTTCATCAATATAATAGAGACTAGAGATTATTATTTATGAACCCCGGCCCCTCACAATATAAATAATACCAACATGAACCTTGGTGGCAAGGTTGTCTGTGCTGTGCGGATAATGTACTGTTAGCCACAACTTGTCTTTAATAGTCTAGTAGGGCAGTTAAGTGCCCTACTAGACAGTTAAGTGGTTTGAGGGGTCCCTGACTCCCTGCAAACCTCCCAAAACATTCGACTACTTCTCGGCCTGGGGCCCATATGACCCATCTTTTTTAAACCCATTTTGATGGTGATTTGAAATTGGGATTGATATTTGAATTTGTAAATGCAGCTTTGCCCTCTATGCCCTCAGTATCCGCATAAGTAAGTAGCCTTGCCGAGCCATGAGGCCCATAGGGCAGGAGCCTATCTCTATTTCTGTAGCGTGAGGCAGCTTGATGCACAAGTACACCCCCTGGACATGACGCTAGTATGTCGCAGGGACTTACCCCCAATCCAACCCTTGATGTTGAGTGTCTAGCAGGGAGGCATTTTTATAGTCTTTGGTATGACCTGGCCGGGGATTGAACCCTGACCTCCCAGTCTCAGGGCGGACACTCTAACCACAAGGCCACTGAGCTGGTTCCAGTACCTGCATACCTGACTAACTACCTCAAACAAGTGAGCGACACCCGGGCCACAGCCATAGCCACTGCCACAATACTAGAGGAAGCGAGAACAACGATCTAGTAGCACCCACTTTCAAAACAAACATGGGTAAATTCTCCTTCTACAGCACTGCCACCCAAGTGTGGACTGCCCTGACTCCCTCCCTCAAAGAATGAAAATGACTGCCGTCCTTTAACCCATTTAGACCTGAGGACAATTCTAAAAATGTTTCCTGTTTCTATGTCAGTGGTGCTTGACAGATAAAAATCTGAGTGGGGCTATTAAAATAGCCAAAAAGACCAGATACCTCAACCTTATAAATCTTCACTGGAAAAGTGAGAACCCAAAGTATCAAAAACCTCAAAAGATGTACTCTAGAGAAACTTAGAGTAGTGCAAAAGATCTGAAGGGATTTTGACACAAGACAAGTTCTTAAAGTATTTCTAAGTTATCTTTAGTTTTCTTCAGATCCAGAGCGTGTACAGATGTAAAGAATAGAGGAGAGTGAATTCTCCTAAGTGCTCTGAATGAAAGTCACATCATTTTGCACAAAGATGCAGAATTCAGCTGTCACATTTCAATAGGTTGAAAGGTCCCATCAGAGTGAGGTGTCATCAGGCTGTCATGGGCGTCCGATCGTCTGAATCCTGTTTTTGACTTTAATCAAGTTCCGTGATTAGGATTCTGTTGATGACTCTTTATCTCATGGGGTGAGAGTGTATGTTTATCCTCATCTTTAAGGTCAAAGCTGTTGTCATGTTGTTTTCCATTTAATCTTATTTCCCTTTGGTACAATGGTCAATCTGGAGTGGGTGACAGCTGATAGTGGTATTAATACACACACACAAATATTGATATGACATCACTGGGTGACAAGGCAGTCCTGTGCACCAGATACAAGAAGATTTACAAGGTCTTTTTTAACATAGTAATAAGATGTGAACATAAAATATGAAACAATAAATCATAATTAAGAAAAGGTTCAGTGCTCAACCTTATTCAAGTCAAGGACTCCCAGAATTATCTGTATTTGGCTGCGGACCCCCATCTGAAAATATGTTATTCCATGGACCCCCAGAAGCAAAGATTTGAGTTAAAAAACGTTTGCTCTTAAAGAATATATATTCAAAGATTTGTGGCACATTTTTAATATTAATAAGAAAATAGCAGATCTACAAGCGTGTAGCCTGTATCACCCATATTCAGGACAGCTGTGACACCTGGCTGCTGACTGAATAAAAGGGAGCCACGCCTAGCCATCAGAGTAGCTGGCTGCAGGCTTGTTGTGTTTGTGTGTTGGTGTTGCAAGAGAACATTGACGGCATACCGCCACCTTAGTGGAGCAGATAGTGATGCAATCTTTCAGGTTGTGATAATGATGTGTGACCAGGGCCCAGGGGTCGTCAAAACGTCCATATGTCCAGTACCCAGACAAACGTGTCCATGCAGGGCAAGACTTGTCTATTATGTCTGTGGCCCATTTTATTGAGTGGTGCAACCACTCCAAGGAACGTGTCCGTGTTCACCTATGTGACGTTAACCCACCTATGTGACTATGAGCACCAGTATGACTATTACTACCAGTAGGGGCTGCACTGTTGCCTGCTAATGAGAGAGAGAGGAAAGGGGGGGGGGGGGGGGGGGGGGGTTGCACCACTCAGTTCATACATCTACATTGCAGCAGTAGTACTTTTACTTAAGTAAAACCTTTGAGTACTTTTTCCACCACTGACCATGGCGTGACAACATCATACCCCTCACTCAGGTGACCCAGCCGGGGTGATCAAGTCCCGACTTACGTCCCAGTAGCTACCCTCGATCAGTCCCATTAGGGAATACAACATACAACATTAATATCAAAATAAATAATGTAAAAATAGCATCAGCTATACAACAATCTGTTGTGCAGGTGTGAGTGAGGCCTTAGGCTGGGTTCATGTGTTTGGTCCGACGGAACATTGGTCCGAACGACAACCTATCACATGGTTTGACGCAACATTTTTGTTGTATGAGGGGGAGGGGGGCAGTCGAAACACAGCCGAAAGACGTACAACAAAAATGTTGTGTCAGACCATGTGACTTCCATTGGAAATGCATTGGGGCGGCCATGACACTTACCCTTTGTTTACATCTACCATGCAACATTGTTGTATGCTAGATGTCTACATCACACCTTCACAACAGATTGATGTATAACTGATGAATGAGACTTGTTTACTGATGCAAGCTCGCAATGCATTTCCAATGGGAGTCACATGGTTTGACAAAAAAAATTGTTGTATGAGGGGGAGGGGGGCAGTCGAAACACAGCCGAAAGCCGTACAACAAAAATGTGACTTCCATTGGAAATGAATTGCGAGCTTGCATCAATAAACAATTCTCATGCGCCATCAGCTATACATCAATCTGTTGTGAAGGTGTGAGTCAGGCCTTAGGCCTGACTCACACCTTCACATCTAGCATACAACATTGTTGGATGCTAGATGTAAACAAAGGGTAAGTGTCATGGCCGCCCCAATGCATTTCCAATGGAAGTCACATGGTCTGACACAACATTTTTGTTGTACGTCTTTCGGCTGTGTTTCGACTGCCCCCCTCCCCCTCATACAACAAAAATGTTGTGTCAAACCATGTGACTTCCATTGGAAATGCATTGCGAGCTTGCATCAGTAAACAAGTCTCATGCATCAGCTATACAACATTCTGTTGTGACCGTGTGAGTGAAGCCTTAGGCAGCGTAGTACTAGTAAGTCATGATGGATGATTGATGATTTAGCGACATCACAAGCAGGCTCAGCAAGCCAGAAACACCTTACAGAGGCTTAACAACGTCTGGAGGTCGGCCCAGTACAGCACCAACACCAAACTTAGACTGTACCAGAGCTGTGTCCTGTCTACCCTGCTATACGGTTCTGAATGTTGGAGAACGACAGGAAATGATCTCCACACCAAAAGCTTACGGAAAATTCAACTAATACTCTGGCCCAAAACCATCTCCAACCAACACCTTCTTGATCTGTGCAAACAAGAAACCATGGATACCATCCTTATGAGAAGACGGTGGAAATGGATTGGGCATGTCATACGAAGACAACAGGACAACAGCACCAAAACTGCACTTCACTGGACACCAGAGGGCAAACGCAAAAGAGGCCGACCCAAGAACACATGGCGTGACAGTGGAGGGAGAGTTGAAGACCCTGAATCACACCTGGGGATCTATAAAGACTTACTTACTTACTTCTCTTCGCCCCATAAGGCTTCAATGAGCACTCAATGAGCGACATCACGGTGAAATATCCATATAATGTTATATAATGTCATATACTGTTTGTGCAGGTCAAACCTTCACTGACTGAGTTTCTGCATGTGAGCTCTGAGAGGCTTGATATTAGCTGGCCCACAGACACATTCCAAGAAGGGCCTGACATTGTAAAGGCTATTGAATTGGGCAGTGGGTACCATTGTATAGATTTGGCTGCCATTGTGTTAAATTAAGGCCACCTTTGTGATGTGGTCCTGCTTCATTCTCAGCACATGTCTCAGCACTATAGCCATCTCAGGCGTCGATGTGTAATCTCCTTGGTGATGCTCTGGCTCCCTGTTTATTTAAATACAGTTCATTATTAGAGATTTTATTTGGCCAAAAGATCTGGCATATTCGCCGGAGGCATCGGTTGTGGAACACTTCAATTTTCCTTAACGTCTGATTTCAATTACTCTGTCTCGGAGCTGTATACAGCAGAACAGACTTTACATTGCTGTGGTAAAGGATGGAACGGAGTTGGGCAAAGGCACCCTGAGACTTTCCCAGTCTTTTGTGTCTTTTATGTCCTTTGAGTTTGATCTATGAAGACGCTGGCCCAGGACAGACTGAAGTGGAGATCCTTTGTTGCTGCCTTACATGCCAGCCGGCATAAAGGGCTGTAAGTAAGTAAGAACAACCAGACATGTTTCCCGTGGTTCTCTCAGAACTGGTCAACTATCCAGTCTCAGTTCTGATGGTCCTATCGTCTTTCCGTCCTTGCAGATATGTGCCAAGTTTCATCCTTGTATCACAACCGGAAAGATTATATCTCACTATCATGCTCACTACCATAAGAGTGGCCCTTACAGTGTAATTGTGCAAAATTTCATTCTTGCATCACAACCATAGACTGTAAAAAAAAATATGGACAAAGCGTTCCCCGCCCCGGGTCTAACATGGACGTAAAATGAAGCCTGTAATCCCTTGCACTGTAAGTCGCCATATTTCTATAGATCCGTTTGGGCCCAGCTGGCCATTGGCTGGCTCCGTTTGGGCCCAGCTGGCCATTGGCTGGCCCAGACAACGAGGCGGGACTTCCCCCCTTAAGGTCATTACACACTGGCGAATTAGCGACGCGATGCGAATAAGCGATCTGAAAATGCGAAATATTGCATGTTGCAGTTCGCCTGCGAATCTCTGCAAAATACGACACCAGAGTGAACAAATAAAAGCGAAAACGGTCGCATTTTCGCACATTCGCCACTGATGTGGAAGCTTGCATGGACTTCAATTGTTTTTTTTTTTATGCGAATTATTCGCACAAATATATCGCGTCGCCAATTCGCCAGTGTGTAATGACCTTTACTCTTCGTTGGTTTTTATTTTGACTGAACGGGGGGTGGCTCCCGATCATAGACTGTAACGGTAGCCACGCCCCTCAGAACATACGCGATGGTCCTTTTTTTTATAAATGGGACCATAATTTTCCAAAAAGAATATTATGACATGAGAAATGAGACTTTAAACTAGTGACTGGAAGCAGAAAGTATTCATGACCATGTTTATTAAGGTAATACAGTCTAGGTGAAGTTGGGCCCAAATACATGGACCTCTATGGAGATATGGGGTTTTTTTGGGCCCAATGACAGCGCCACAACAGGCCATTATATGAACTTTCAGGGAGTCCCGATTTCCTTAGTGGCTTCACGAAATATCTGTCTGACTGCCCCCCTGGACACAACGTGAACCATTATGTCATTAAGCTGTTCCGCTATAGAGCACAGAAGTCTGGCTAGAGGGTGCTAAGTCCACGGGTCCTATGCAGTATTATGATAATATTCAGAGAGACCCGGTCCTGGTGATATCAGTCAGCCATCTTTATTATAGAACTACCTGCCTCCCCGCAGGGGGCAGTCATATCTCTTATCACAACATCTCCCCTCTAAAAAATAACAAAAACTCAAGTGTAACAACAAAGTCATCAACTTTGGGAGAAAAAGGTGGGCACACCTTGAGATCACTCAAATGGTAGAAATTGTAGGCTTATGCTAAACAAAATAATCTGAGATAACCTTTAACCTGTGTCACAGAGAACAAGCACTCATAACAACACTAGCATCAATCAGTACAATGTTGTCATTTTCTTTTTTGTTTACTTTTTTTTCCTTTTTTTTCTCACAACCATGGCCTAAAGAAAATTCTCCTAGCAGTGAATGTTAATATAATGTATTGAAAGGTTGCATCTTTGTACAGGAATTGTTCGTCTTCCTTCAGACAATGCAGCAGTGGTGATAATAATAAGTAAATAATGACGACAGCAGACACTGGTGATAATAATAATACTTTTCAGCAAAATAATGACGAATTAGTGTCAAACTATTTTGGCCCTTCACTTTTTGGATTCATTGTGCAGAAAAGGGTAAGAAGCGTTCCTTGTGGAGACATGTGCCGTTTCTGCACCGCGGTGGGAGTGTGTGACCTCATCTCGGAGCTACAGACTGAGTGTAGGGAGAGGGCACATATGGGGCTAGGAACAATGCACTGCATGGTCCGACAGCTCATTATTCCGACCCCAAGCCCTAACCATAACTGCGAACCCCTTGGAACCAGGGGAAGAGCGAGTGACGTCAGGACTTCGGCGCTCATGTAGTTAAGTCAGGACAACTCAAGAATGGATGCAATATATATTTATTGAATATGAGCAATATATTTATTATGGTTTGGCGATGAATTGGATCTGATAGGTACTGAGATCAAGCGCATCACTCCAACCGCATAGGGACTCCGAATCTCCCGTACCTAAACAGCAGATCCAAAATGATCTTTCTGTTGTATGAACACAAGGCTGCTGTGCTTTATACCTCATACTAAGTGTAGTAGGTTGAGCTTTCCTAGTCATGTGACGCCCCAATCACCCATATTCAGAACAGCTGAGACACCTGGCTGCTGACTGAAGAATTGGGAGCCACAGCCATCAAAGTAGCTGGCTGGCTTGTTGTGGTTGCCTGGTGGTGAAATAGGAAGTGCGGTAGGTTACGTCATTTCCTTAAAGGCAACCCGCCTGAACTCTTAAAGTCACAGAACACTGGATCACAATACAATATAATGCCTGGGCAAGTGGAAGCACTATTAACCATGTTACACTCTCCCCCAATGAATTCCACTTGCCCTTTCAATCAAACAAAATACCATTTGAGGCGTGCAGTTGCATAACATTTCGACTACCATGTACTGCGTGGAATGACAGCCCCGGTGTTTCTTGTCCGTAGCGTCGGAAGATGTCTTCTTCCAACGCCCAGTAACAAGAAGACCGTCACGGCACCAGTGTAACAGACGTGATCTTGCGTTGTGTTATATGAAGCACCATGGACCAGGATCTCAGCAGTGAGTAGATTTATTCTGTACAAAAGACAATGAGGCAATCACTGCTCTGCTCTGACGTATGTTTTCCACATTACATTTGCTGGAAATAAAGCAGATGCAGTACCATGAAAACCCAGTATGTGTCTTAACAACTTTGGGTACATATATGTAAATAATCTGCAGAACAAAATAAACACAACCTACCGCTTTCAAAGCCAATATGAAATAGGAAGTGCAGTAGGTTACGTCATTTCCTTAAAGGCAACCGCCTGAACTCTTAAAGTCACAGAACACACAGATCACAATACAATATAATGCCTGGGCAAGTGGAAGCACTATTAACCATGTTACACCTATACGGCTTCGGAGCTGCTGCTGGTATGTTAGCTCCTGATCATTAGTGGCTTCACTGGCTTGCTGCCCCATGGACAGTGGCGTGCACAGACATTTAGAGGGGCAGGTGCTCAAGTGAAAAAAGGGCACCTTGTGCAGCGTGTGGAACCGGCCTGTTGCCTTAATAGTGTGAGATTTATAGATTTTGGGGCCTAAATAATATATATTAGAAGCTTTTTTATCAAGAATTGGACAATGTCACCATGGTCCACATACTGTACAGTGTACACTGTAAAAGAAAAACCCTTTTTATTTTTTTCCAAAAGGGCACCTTTGTCCAGAGGGAAAAGGGCAGGGGGTGCTCTAGCACCCCCTAGTGTGTATCTGTGCACGCCACTGCCCAGTGAGCCAGGGAGTACTGACTGCGTGGCATCTCCACACCATAGCCTCGTATGCAAACTGTTGGTTTGGTGGTGTTGCTTCATGGGACCAGAGTGCTGATGACAGCATGGCCTCTCATTGCCTAGTGTGGCATTCTTAAATCTGAGGAGGAGCTCTGCCTCTGCTGTTTTTGTCCTTTCCTTTTGATTTAAGTTTATTTGATTTAGTTTAGGTTTATTATTTATGATGCAAACCAACATTGTGGCTTTAGAGGGTGTAGTTATTAGGCTGCTATCTTCCCAGTTAATCGGTGTGCCATAGTCCTACAGGTGGTTGGTCACGGGCATAGGCTGGTAATTGGGGTTAGTGCATGTTAACTCTTGTTCTAACTTTACTGTGCCTGCATGCTTTTGTGTATTTTAACCATATCTTTGTGCTTTACAGTGAGTATGAAGTGTGACTGTGCGCTCATCTGGTGGCAGTGAAACTATTAGATTCCCCCTGACCTCCCTCACTCCCTGACTTCCTCCTGTGTGTGGACACCGTACTGCACCCCTGACTGTACTGGTAACATTATAGAGTTCTAGTGAATGACATTTTAACTTGGTTTTGATACATTTTTCATTCCTTTTAAATAGGTTGTTCACAGAACAACAACAACACATAACACTTGCTTCTTTGTTATATAAACAGTTATCTAACGGTGCATGGTGCATTCCAATCGGGAACGCAGCATTCCTAACTCAAGGTTAAATTTAGTCCATTCACCCAGAGCCTAAATAAAATATTATGTATTTGTACTGGAACCACACGTCTCTGCTCCTCCTTATCTCAACCCTGTAAGTGTATCATTATATATTATCATATATTCTCTGGGTGAAACTCCCAGGGTGACGTAATCTGGTGGTTCTGGGCCTAATGTGCCCTGGTCACATAAGCATTTAAAGTATGAGGTATAAAGTACAGCAGTCTTGTGTGCATACAACAGAAAGATTGGGTATTGGGTAAGACTGACGTTATGTACCTTTCACTGCTTCGTCTCAACCATTACACTATGGCTCTAAGTTGAATGTTGCCACTACTGTTGGAGCAGCCATAAACTACACAGGTTCATCCCGATGTTCTGGGCATCTTTGTAAAGTTAGTGTTTGTAAAAAGCAGGTAAAAGAGTAACATTTGAGCAGACTAACATCATCAGTCACTCTATACCATTCAATGTAGTAGAAGACGGCCCAGGCCGTAGCGTAACGGTCTGGGCACCGGACTGGTAATCCAGTCGCAGTGTGCCGCGGGCTCGACTCCCGGACCCGACACGGCCTTTACTGCATGTCATCCCCCATCTCTCTCCCGTTTCCTGTCAGCCTACTGTCTGTCCCTTCAAAAAAAAAATCAATAAAAGGCGTAAGCCGCAAAAAAATATCTTAAAAAAAAAAAAAAAAATGTAGTAGAAGACACCGCAGATATGTCGTCTCCGCCTACAGGAACTGCGTTCGCTGCGACCAGGGGACCCGTTTCTGAATCGTATTAATTTCTGAATTGTATAATTCTATAGGAAGGGCCGGCCCTGACCGGAGGGAAACATCTTGTCTATGGGGGTTTCTCTTGGCAATATCGGTAGAGGGTATTTTTCTTCTGAGAAAAAAAAGTCTCTTTCTAGTCAAAAAGTGCATTTTATACATGTGGTGGGGGGCTCAGAGTGCGTCCACCAAGGAAAGTAGGCTTTCTAATAACACAAGCCACTTTTGTATTGGTGAGTAGCGAGGAGACAGATTCCGAGACAGAGTGGATAAACGCTAGACGCAAGCCAACCTGACAAGTGGGGCAGTAGAGTAGGCACCTTAGATTTTGCATTTGTACATGTTCAGACTAGCTACACCGCGGGTTCTGCGCTCAGGACCATGATACCTTAGGCTCTCGTAGATTGAAAATGTCAAAATCGATAAATACATCTACGAAAGTCTAAATCTTAGGGGTGATTGTCCAAGTCCATGTGCGCCGTGAGACAACCGCCATACGACCTCCTCTCCAAAGACTCCAGGGTAGGCGACCCCCCCCCCCCCCCCCCCGGAACCTACACCCCCCTTCAGCTCGAGAGTGCGTTTGCTGTTATGGCTGCATTCTTCACTACTGCTACTGCTTCCCCCTCAGAGGAACTGTATGAAGAGCATGTGTGGAGGTCCAGAGCTGAAGGTCAATCTATGGAGTGTGGGCATATCGGAGGCCGCACTCCTGTCCAGGCACGTGCAGAGGGGGGGGCTAGGGGGGCTTGAGCTGTTGAGCACCTGCCCTTTTGCAGAAAGTGCCCTTTTTTGGCCACATAAGGACATGTGGGGGGTCAATACGAGCTTATGTGGGGGCCAATAAGGGCAGACCACGAAACACCTGGCGCCGTGACCTGGATGCAGATGTGAAGAGATCTGGCCACACATGGGGACAGCTGGAGAAGATGGCCCAGGACCGGGATGTCTGGAGAGCTCTTGTTCGTGGCCTATGCCCAAAGTTGGGCTATAGGCGTAAGTAAGTAAGTAATAAGGGCTTGTGGGGGGGCAATAAGGGCTTATGTGGGGGCCAATAAGGGCTTGTGTGGGGGACCAATAAGGGCTTGTGTGGGGGGCCAATAAATGCCATTGGCCCTTCAAGACGAACATTTGACAAGTAATGATAAATTCCACATAATTAATTATCTTTTAATCTGCCATCAGTCAGTTTTAGTTTCAGACTAATGAGAACATTGCTTATTTTACTGTCCAATGACATGAAATGGCACAAGGGAAGGACTCCACAAAAAGACCACACCCCAAAATCGGCGCCCACACATGTGGAGTTTGAGCCCCTGCCCCCCCAGTGCTCTGCACGGCCCTGCTCCTGTCAACCTCCATCAGCTATACCTCTTGTGTGAATTGCTGAGGAGCCGTGCCGAAGGTGTCATAGGCGTCATAGTCACACTCCTTTGGGCCTGTACCTCAGTACTGTGCTGTGTAACGTGTCAAGTTGTGATTGTGTTGTGTTTGATGTATTGTTTTGTGACTGTATTTTTGTGTATTGTAACCTCGGCTATGTTGAAAATGAGGGCTTGTATTTCCCTCAACTGTATTTCCGAGTATAAATAAAGGTGAGAAAAGAAAGTGTAATGCTTTATGGCAGGGGTGTCCAAAGTGCGGTCTGCAGGCCAAATGCGTCCCGGGGACAGATTTTATATACTTCCCTCTGCTTCATACCTGAATTGTATTACTGCAACATTTTTACATTGAGGTTTTTGAGGGGTGCAACCACTCCAAGGAACAGCAATGTCTGTCCCCGCAGGCACACCTTCGCGGACAGTTGAAGTTGAAGCCTGACGTCATTCCGGCTTTTTAGACAGCTGGTGGATGGAAAAGAAGCTCCACCTCCGTGGCTGCACTGACGCAACGGACAGATTCCCGGAAACGCTCTCCTCCGCGTCAGCCGCAGGGGTGGAGCTTCTTTTCCATCCAGCAGCTGACTAAAAAGCCGGAAATTACGTCGGGCTTCAACTTCAACTGTCCGCGAAGATGTGCCTGAGCCCTGTGTTAACCTATGTGACTGTGTGTGGCTATGTGACTATGAGTAGCAGTAGGGGCAAAAGTGGCACTGTTGTGCCAGAGAGAGAGAGAGATAGTGCTGCACTGTTGCCTGCTAATGAGAGAGAGAGACTCAGTTCACACATTTTATTTATTAACCTAGGCATTTCCCAGAGTATAATTTGTCAGGATTAATTCCTTGTCTCATTCTGAAGGGGTCAAAGGCCATTTTATTTCATTTTTTTACCTTACCTGGCTACATTTGGTAATGTGAAAAAAGGCTGAGTTATTTTTGTGTTTTGTTCACAGCACACCTAATTGATATTAAATCTTGATGATAGTAACATAAAATTGTTTATATGAGATGCATACTTTGTTATAGTCCAAAGGTAGCCTGATTATAAGACTGTAGCTTTCTTGAAGGAACACAATTTACAATTTAGGCATTTGTGGTATCTGATGGAACCACACTTCACATTAATATAGCATAAATAACTTAGGCCAGACCCCCAGCTGCAGGCCCTGTAGGAGTCCCTGTATGCTAAATAGATCAGCTCGCTGATAGCAGCACTGCATGTGCTTCCTTCTTGACCTGTCGCCTGGACACACAACATATGTTGACCACTTTAGACATTAGTGGGGGTTGGGGAACCTGAGAGACTGCATCTTTCCTTTGAAGTCTTTGTCGTGTGTTGTATAACAAGCCTACTGAAGATGTCTGTATATGTGTTTTAGTCCCACAAGCCTTCAGGCTGGTGGGGTGAGGGGCCATGCCAGGAGCCCATGACTTGTAGCCTACTTTGTCTCTGAAAATAAATGGAACTCCGGAACCTTCTCCGTATTTTTGCCTAAGTATTTAAGTCAAGTCTTCATGTCTGTTTATGGGCTATAGAGAAAACAGTCTCTTCTCTCTCTTTAGTTCAGTTACTTCAAAGACAACGCTCTTAATCCAGAGCGATTTACATTAAGAAGGAACAAAAAATACTAAATACAATACAATTCAATACTAAAAGGCCACCATGAAAAGTAAGAAAAAATATGAATTTAGAACTTAAGCTGTATAAATGTCTCCACTGCTCATCAAAAACAAATAGTCGTGGATAACTTATCGATTTAATTAATCGAGTGATTGTAGTTAGTAGTAGGTTATTTGCATGCATGATCAAAGGGACAACCCATCACGGCCGTAATTGTGGGGGAGGACTAGAACGCACGGTGGCGTCATTTCCGCTGGAATGTTCCAGCAGCGGATTTATCCTTGAGCTTTAAAAAGGGACGCGCTGAAAAGTGACAGAGATGAAGGTTACTGAATGTTATTCGTAAACATGCAGGTGGCAGTTTGATACACAATTTACACAAGGCGCTCACGGAATTTCGGAAATAGTCTAATCCTAATTACGAAAGCCTACGTGCGTGTGACCGAGACACGTCTCCATCATTCTATTCGCACAAAACAATCTCATCTTGGTGGTCCTTTCAGGTAAGGCTTTTTAATCATTATCATTCATATTTTTGAGGTGTCGTTGCCTACAGGGCTACAGCATAACGTTAGCCGACTGTGATCACATCGTCATTTTCAGAGCTGTGTCGCAGCATGCGTGTTTTTGTCTGTCCTACAGAAATAGTACAATTTTAAACATCAGCATCCACATCACATATAGCTATGCTTCTGATCCATCATATCCATATGTTCAGCGCCGTATCCCTTATGCAATAGACAGCCTATGGTGCAGTGAGGATGGGGGTACTACACCGGTATTTTTTTTTTTTTTATATAAATAATTATATAATAATGATTGTCGCATGAAATTTCAGAATATGAATTATGACCAATAGCCTATATTTATGTATGGCCATTTTGTTTATTTGTTTATTTAACTTCTTAATCATTTTAACAACAATGCCATAAGAAAGATTATAGACCATTTTCACCCTTGGCATCAAAACATTCAAAATGTAGCTGTTCCATAGCAATTCCACAGACCAATGTTACTTTGATTGCTGATTAACTGCCCGATCTTTAATAGCCAATTACTTCCAGCTGATATTGGTGTTGCTAAATGGCAAGTCAGTGTAAATGTATCAGAATCAGGTTTCCTGTATGACTCTCTTTGGACATAATTGACCATGTGGTAGGTCTGGTCAAGCTATGGTAGCTCTGGTCAAGCTATACCAGAGCTAACCATGTGGCGGCATCTTGAATGTTTCCTTGCAGTTGTCTGGTATACCGTAAGCTGTTTTATGGATGGCCATGGCTATAAATGCTGCTGAAGCTAGTTTGACATAAATTCTGTCTGCATACAATATACCAGCATACATCTCGATTAACTTCCTGTTGCTGCTACACAGAAACACCTACATTTTAACATACCCAAAATGTTTATGACCTGCTGTGTTGTCCTCTGGTCTAGGCCTACTTATTTGTAGAAAAGTAGCCTATGCATGATGTGAGAATTTGCTGAGGCATGTTATCACAGGAAATTGGTCAGAATGTGTCAAAAGATCAGAAATAGCTGATTACACGGTCACAACTGCCATTTTGACAACCTTTGACCACTTTTTAAACATTTTGACAACACAGCTTGTGTTTAACTATAAAAAAATACTTTTCCTTTGTACTATTTCAGTCGCTGTGAGCTGACCAAGAGACAATCATGATCCTGCTGACTCCCTGCTCTGGTAGGTTTGCTTCTCAATCTTTCTTTTTTATAATCTGAATGACCATATACTCCAGTACATGGACAAAGGACATGGGTGTAACATTTTGATGGAAAAGAACCAATCATGGGGCATGAGAGTGTGTAGATGTTTTTTGTACTTAATTAATACATTTATTTATTATAAGGGTATGATTGTATTTATAACAATCATACATATAATAATTTCACAATATTACTTATTGCAATGGAATTCATTGATTGATTATTTTATTAGACAATAAAATACAAAACAGTACATGGTACAGTCAAAGCACATTGATCCAAAAGGATAGCACCGTAAAAAGACCTCGCGGTCTTGTTTCCATTCGGGTCCCATGCATTCATTCACAACGCAATGACGACAACGATATGTCAAAAACATGATAACTATGTACAGGTGGAAGCATAAAAAATATAAAAACAAATAAATCACTCGGAGGGGGGTATACTGTAAGGTAACCTGAGTCCACCAGAGGGGGCATCAGAGAGTACGCTGGGTTCCCCCCCTCAGGAGTCAGGTTTCTGCCCCATCTGGCTGAGTCAGGTTAGGTATTAGGGGGCTGACCTGCTGACAGTAATAGGTGACTTCTCAGACCGGTTTTAAAGGAAGCCAGTGATTTGTTTGTTTTGAGAGAAAGGGGGCAGGGCATTCCACACCTGAGTGGCAGATTGTGTCAGATACCGTTATTATTTGCCATTGTGTAAAACACATGGGAATTTGTTTTGACATTGCGTGTGTGCATTCCTTATTCCTTTTTTCCACATAACAAAAATAACAACACAAATACAACACCGTGCTGTGGAAAGTGAATTTACCCATATTTACCCATATATGTTGGTGGCACCAGATCATTATTTAGTATTATTTAGTATTATCTAGTGTTGTGGCTGTGAGAGTTGCTCACCTTTGTGTGGTAATCAGTTAAGTAAATGGGGACTGAGGGCACAGAGGGCAGGGCTGAATTTACTATTTTGAATGTCAGCCCCATTTTCAACTGCTTGACTCTGTCTTCTAAGTTCTACCCGGAAGCCATCCTATGCCATCGAAATGCGTTGCATAAAGGTGGGTCATGGGCCCTAGGCCTAGAAGGAGTCGGTTTTGGTTAGTTTTTTGTTTAGTTGCATTTAGTCTTTTTAGCATTTAGTCTTTTTTGCATTTAGTCTTTAGTCTTACATTCCTGTAAGCTTTACAAGATAGATCATCACAGGTCTCAAAGCACATTAACCACTTCAGTCTCTCGAGACTAAAGTTCCCAGATTGGAGCCACTTGAAGCAGACCCAATATTATTAGTGTTATGAGTTGTCCATGTACTGTATATCAAGTCTGTGTACTTGAACTACAGTCTACTTGATATGTGTACCGCCTACTATCGTAGCCTACTTTATATAGGCTACGAGAGACATCTTGGCGCCAGTAAGGTCATAGCCTTGCTGCATTAGAAATGCATTGGGACTTACCCTTTGTTTACATCTACCATGTAACATCGCTGTATGGTAGATGTAAAGGTGTGAGTCAGGCCTAAAGAAAGATACTGGTGCGGAAAGCACAAAGGAGACGATGGAGGCCGGGCTCGTCTGAGATTCCTCCCGACCTAGCTGACGCACCCCCCACATGGAAATATAAATTGCATAAGCTATATAGAGACATATATTTCCCATTTATCCACATAAATGCACATATATGAACCTGGATATGGCTATATGCAGCATAGGCTATATTCTGCACATACTTGCCATATATTGGCATAATATGTTAATATATTTCAAATAAAATCGTAGCACCACCCTAGTAGGTGCCCACGCACCAGAAGGGGTGCACGCACCACAGTTTGGAACCACTGTTCTAGATCATAGTGACGTGACAAGACATGAGACACAAACGTGACATGATAATGACTAATGCGCCAAGATGTCTCTCTATAAAGCCTATCTAAGATGTCTCTCTATAAGCCTATCAATAGAGTACAGGCAGTACACATATCAAGTGCACTGTATCTCAAGTTCAAGTACACAGCCTTGATGTACATGGACAACTCATACCAATTAGGTCTGCTTCTTTGTTCTCTCCAACTCCAAACATTGTCACTGAAAATATCCTGCAGCCTGCAATGGTCTTGAAAGCCTGTAGATCTGTTCATTTTGCTGAGTGTTTTCCCGAGAATAGGGATGCCATACGTAGGTTCACGTGGCAGTAGGTAGAGTTTCATGAAGCCTGTTTTAAACTACTTTTAACTAGTACAAAAAAAACTTGCACAATGCACCCAATCTGACGATGGGAGCCAAAGTGAGACAAATTAGGAAAAATAAACAGAAACTGCAGCATCAGCAGGATACAGTATCTACAGTAGTAGGGATGTCCCGATACACATTTTTTTTGTTTCCGATCCGATCCCGATACCACAATTTCTGTGTTAGCCGATACCGATACCAGAGAATAATATTTATAATACAAAAATTAAAAAATATCTTATTTTGAAGTCCACCGACTGGGAATAGTGTTTATAGCTATATCTCCTGTTGTGTTTATAGCAGACCCCTGTGTCGGATCTGTGGTTAGACTGGCATATTTGCCGATACCGATATGAACCGATATGACCAAATAAGGGCCGATCTGATACTTTTCTTATACTGATACAGTATCGGGAGTCGGGACATCTCTAGTATCTATCTAGAATGTACAGTAACTGGTTATTACTTTTTTGCATTACATTATTTTTTTGTTACAGATCAGCCTTGTTTGTTGACATAATACTATTGGTATTTACTCTACTTCACATGCATCAGCTATAAACCACAACTGATGAGAATTTTATAAACGTTATCAAATGTCTTGTCTTGGCCTATAGAACCTTTGATGTCCAGTACTACGATAAGAATATTACTCATTGCTGTTTATTCTCATTTCATTAATATTAAGGCCCGAACCGCTGACCTAGTCCAGTCACCTATAGGCTACAATGTAGCCTGACAGCGGGCCGGGTTCGAGTCCTGATTCCGACTGCCTTTTTGGCCCCAGTTCCTTTTTTTGTGCCCAAAAATCTTCAAAAAATACATTAATATTAGCAATCAATAGCCATGGGCAGGTACAGATAAATTCCCCATGTTGGGAGATTTTTGTTTGTTGTGTTAGTCTCTGTCTATTACCAGGTAACATTTTTTTTTTTTACCTAACATGGGCTTTCCCATCATGCCATGCACTCATTGGGCAGCAAACCAGAATTAGACCTGCCTGAAAATGTCAGTGTCATGTGTCTGTCTCGGTCTCAATGTTTTAATTATGAATGACTGAGACGTATTAGATGCTTAGCGATTTCATTTGGTTAGCAGCACTTGTTTGACAATTTGATCTGGAATCCCCACAAATGTATGTGTCCCTCTATTTGTGAGTTGGTGATAATTCAGAATTCTCTGAAGAAGAAAAAAAAGTCACTTTGTCTACCATTGGCAATGGTATGGATTTTGGTTTGGTACACATCTTATATGCAGAACGTGTCTGCATCATTCAATGGGTTGGTTGATTTAGGATTCATAGCTACACTAACAATTAATATACCAGGTTGAAAGTTGTGTAAAATCATTCAAAATAAAACAGTAGAAATAAAAGCATGCCGTCAAGTAAAGTACAAGTTATTGTTGGCTTTGTGCTGTGCTGTGCTGTGCTGTTTTCTTTCAGATGAAGAGTCTCTTGAACTCGTCTGGCTTTGGAATCACAGGAAGTTCAGGGTGAAAAACATAATAGTAGGAGCATGACTTTAACACTTTTCACAGTTAGATTAGCTGAATCTCTTGAAGGGGTTGCCACTGCAACATTTTAATTACTTTTTACAGGTCTTAATCTTTGCATACACTGGGATAATACTATTAGAAAAAAGGGAAGAAAAAAAAACTTCTGTGGGAATTCTAAACTCACAAGAGAGGAGGCAGAGAGAAACAAAGATTGCTTTGTCTGTCTTCATTAAAAAACACCACAGCTTTTTCGGAGGCACAAGCAGTTCTGGCAGGATTGAGGCAGTGTCAGCAGTCATTCCATCTTGCTGACGACAACCTCTGTAGCCACTTCTATGGTTACTGTCTTAGCCTTACACTACGAGTCAATAATAGGGTTTATCGACTCATTTTCTCTGACTTAACCAATGCTGTACCAGTTGACTGCTTTATTTTTTTTACCAGGCATTCTCATTATAATATATATATATATATATATATATATATATGTTTTTATTTGGAACCATTTAAAATCACAGCAAGTTGTAGTTTTATTGCTTTCATGGCGTGCTCCGTTGAGTACCATTAAGGGCTGCAGAGGGATGAGGTGTTTTTAATAGATCTGAGCAGTTAGCCATGCGAGTTCTGCTGCCTCGTGCCTAATTCACAAAATTCAGGGCACTATGTTTTATTGGAGCTACAGGCTGATGGATCAGAAGCGTTTTAATTGTCAATACGCAGTGTAGGCCCTTCGTCCATAGTATTTCCCCCAGACCAGTCTGCGTGCAGTCGACCCCCTGACTAGTCGACAATCGAGTGTCAACATGTGCATAATGTTCCAAATATTGGATTTCTTGACAATAACGTTTCATTACATGTAGGCTATGTCTTTCAATTAATCTGTGCCAGTAGTAGGTGTCCTCTACTGTAGCTAATTAATTAATGAATAGGTATTAGGTAACTTCCCAATGTTTCGCCCTTTTAGGATGTACTGAATGAATGTATGCAATACATTCCTACATGTTTGTGTTAAAAAAAAGGACTAGTGTATCATATCCAAATGAACATACATCTTGGTAAGTGATGCTATACTAGGTATGCTATAATATTGTGCATTAATAGACTCCCCGCTAGATTAGACTGAAATGATTAATCACACATGGCTGATTTTCATAAAGCGATTTCATTATTTATAGTCTGACCACAACGACAACCTTTCAGTAAGCTGTAATCTATGGTTTAAAACTTGGGGAGGTTTGTTTTTGACCACGGAACCTTTGGTTTTGTCAACTACGGTATAACTGTTGCTGTCGTCATGTGGTCTCAGGTTTCTTCCAGCATACCAACAAGTTCTTTGGTATAACAAGTGAGCAAGCCACGGGGCTACACATCAAGGAGTTTGCGCGTAAGAATGCTGCCAATGCTCTCTCAGTGGCTAACATGGTGATGGGCATGGCTTCCATTCTTTGCAGTATTAGCGGGTGAGTGTATTTGTGGGCCTTAATTGGTCTGCCTTTTTGGGGTTTGAAGCAGATTGAAATCGATTTTCAAAATACTCAGTGTTGACTCTGAAAGTGTAAATGTAACCTGTTATTACGGGTCCATTTATTCAGCTAATAATGCAGGCTCTTTGTGAGCACATTGCTCAACTTTTTCCAAAGCTGACGATCACATGCTGTCCAAAACAGCTGATCTGAGGTAGGCAAGAGGAGAAAAAGCACAGTTCAGAATGATCAAAGTCACCTGGTGTTTAACTTTGTCTTTGAGAACAGTAGGCCTATAATGTGCCAATTGTGGATCTTTATCCAAAGCACTTCCCTATGACTGCATATTGTAGATCTTTATTGGAATGAAGCCCTTTGGCTGTTAGTGCAACGTTCTACCAAAAAAATAGTTATTTACTTATTGTACCTCGTCATAGAGAGATATTTATGGAACAACATCAAAAATATAGCCAGCTTTCACCCGTTTCCCATAAATGTGTGTGCAAATAGCTTAAGCTGGGTGCTCTCTGCTCTTTTGTCGCCAAATCAAATATATTTGTTTCCCCTTTGCTTTGTCCAGGCATCAATATGCAGCATGCTGGCTGGTCCTGATTGGCTACCTTCTGGATTTGGCAGATGGAGCGGTTGCCAGGCGACTGGATGCCTGCTCTGCACTGGGTGAGTTCAGTGTTGTGCTCAGGGGCACTCACCAGTGATAAATGTGTACTGAGATATTGGCAGGACTCACTGCCCGCACTGCCCTAGCCCCTTGTCTGGACTTTATAATTTGGTCAAACAAGGTCATAGACAAGAATGTACTATTGAAAACAAAACGCGCCATGGGACACAAATGGGTGGTTCAAATAAAAGGAAAGTATAGATATTGACATGATCATTTTTCTTCAAAAAACGTGGTATAAAATATAGCCCAGTGGGTTTCAACCTTTCACCTTTTACAATACATTTTATGTTTGGATGTATTTCAGCAAACGTCCACAGGTTTTGCATTTTTTCCTGAGTTAACCCATTTTGGTCGGGAACCCCTTTTGGTTGTTAGCATTATGTCATGCTTTAGCTATTGAAAAATAGCAGATCTACAAGCTCATAGCGCGCCACCGAGTGGCGCGCTACGAGCTTGTAGCTCTGCTATTTTTGAAGGTGTCATGATGAGGTGGTGAACGTGGCCTGGCTGACATCCTCTTTTCACTCCCTCCATCAATGGAAATGCCCACTAAGCTAAACAAGATGCATTCAAAATGTAACAAGACTGGCACCGTTTCAAAAGATAAATGGCATCATATACAGTAAATCAGAATGCACCAATAGCTTTTCAACATGGCCGATTGTCAATGGTTTCTCGGCAGCCCAAAAATAGCTCCCCAGGTGCATGACAATGCTTCGTTGCCCCACACATTTCAGGAGGCTTTGTTTCCCCCGACTGTGTTTTCTGCATGACTTTGCGGGTGTGTGTTGTTATGCCCCCCCCCCCCCCCACACCATCTTTTTTTTTGTCAATTGAACAATCGCTTTCCTATTAAGCACCCTAATTCCACAGGCTCACGCTCCAATTGTCTATTTTATCCCTTTGCTTTTGGCTCTCTGCATATCTGAAATTGCTCAAATTGTTCACACTGGGCTGCGGAATTCCATGTCGTTCATCTAAGCTTGTGGGTCAGAATCACCTCATCCGCTGAAAACATGTGCTGTGTGCCCCTGTAGGATAAAGAGAGCAAGAGTTTTGGGAATGTTGTTTACAGAATATTGACCTGTTGGGCTGACAGTGGAATTTCCACTGCACATAGATGCATTGTGCATTGTGGATACGGATACATGTTTATGCATATACAGAGACACACATGCAGATGTGCGTGTGCATGTGGACAGAAAGGCCATGTTACACGCATGTGCTATCACTTTTCAGAAAACATTGGACATTGCCATAATGGGCCTTTGATAAACGCACAGTATCTAGACAGATTCAGTGAGTTAAATCATTGTGATTCTCATCTGTGGCACTGCACGACTTCACAACCCATCACCACCCACCTTGCATAATGTTGAGCAATTTTCATAATTGGCATAATATGTGACCATACCGTTAACAACCTATAGAAGGCAAAAAAAGTCAAAATGTCATCATGCTTTATGTAGCATGTGACATGTCAATCTAGGGGTTTTTCATGATGCTGAATCCATTCCAAGCATTAGTTTTGCACAAAATACACTCCTTTGGCTAAAACGGCCATAGCCACGTGCTGACATCATCACATTTGTGATGACGGCTATGGCCGTTTTAGCCCAATATGTTTTTTTTGCACATTTCTTTGTCACATATTATGCCAATTATGAAATTTGCGCAACATATGCAAGTTAGCATCCGGCAGTTTCTCCATGCTGGGGACCCATAATCAACATTTCTAACATAAAACGTTGGTGTACTCAACATGTCCGGGTTCACAATGGGGCTCTATGGGCTGGCTACTAGACTATTTCACTTTGTTGCGTTTTCACCTCCTGAAAACACCGTTCTCGTCTAAAGGGACACCGGCAAACGATACTTTATGTAATGGTATTTGTCGGCTTTCAAGTAAAACAATTTGACAAACCCATGATGCACCCAGTATATGGATGTAGGATTACGCAGGCATGAAGAAGTCCAATGTCCACAAAGTTGCATTCGTTTTGTTTTGCTTTTACTTCAAAAAGGGTGCATAAATACAAACATGAACATTCTCCTGTGCTACTGGTAAAAAACCGTGTCTCCACATAGGTGCATGATTCCCCCCCCCCCCCCCACACCTGTCCATAGTGCCTAGGCCTGGGAGGCGTGGCCGTTTGTGCCCAAAACAATAAACCAATTAGCCAATAATCAACAGAATATTCTCACAACTAATAAGGCTAAATGGCAGTGAAATGGCTTCTACACTTTATTTTGAAGTTTTCTATGAACACCATTCTCGTGTAAAGACCACCTAAGACCACTTTCGCAGAGGTTTGGTTGTGCCATGATGTAACTCCAAATGTGTACAAGAAATAAAAGAAAAATTGCTCCAGTGATTAGAAATTGATAATTCAATATTATGCTCCTCATTGACTTACATTGTATGCTGAAACAACTCTCAAAGTCACGCTTTTAGCACGTAAACAAACACAAACAAAGTTGATTCAGACATTATAGAACTTCACCAAAACTCATGTGGTTTAATTCTTTTTGGGTATATTCAGTGATTTCACTTAATATAAATATCACTTATTTTTGTTGTTTTGTTGTGATAATCCTCCATACTATAGAGCAGGGGTCCTCAACTAGAAATGCTGAAGGTCCACTAATAATCTTTGAAAAAGACTAAGGTCCGGGCAGGCATAGATCGGGGCTCTATGCCTGTTTAGTACAGTCAAACCAAGGCAAGCTTATACAAATCGGATCCCTTCCCAACCAACCAATACTGGGGTGCAGAGTATGGAAATAAAATGTTTTACAAATATTCCCCTCCAAAGATTCACAGCGAATGAGAGGTATTGTGTTGAGGCACAAAGAACACTTTCTTTTGTCAAGATTTGCCTGCTTAATAATAAGAGAAATAGACCCCTTTAATAGAAATAGCACATTGGTTACAAAGACTAACTTTTTTTTCTTAATTCAACCAAGATCAGACCCATCTGAAGTGAGTGGCACTGTACTGTACTGTACTGTACTGTACTGTACTGTACTGTACTGTACTGTACTGTACTGTACTGTACTGTACTGTACTGTACTGTACTGTACTGTACTGTACTGTACTGTACTGTACTGTACTGTACTGTACTGTACTGTACTGTACACTGCCTGTGTGTATCTGTGTGTTAGGCTGTGCAACAGTGACACTTGGTGGTGAACAAATGCTATTTTCGTGCTCGGACACAGGGAGGCACACACACACACACACACACACACACACACACACACACACACACACACACACATAGCTGTCTATAGGAGTGGTTGCACCACTCAAAAACTAAATTAATACTCAATAAACTCCCTCATGCCCTCATCATAATAGCTCACATACACCAACTGACCATTATCGCTGGTATCATCATAATACCTCACAAACACCACCAACTGACCATTATCGCTGGTATCATCATAATACCTCACAAACACCACCAACTGACCAGTATCACTGTTGTCAGTGGACTTGTCCACTGCTGGGGAAATGCATTCTGCATTTTATATTCCCACAAAGCTGTTTGGACAAATCACCATCCAGTAATTCAGTACTTCTGGTTGCTGTGGTATCTGAGAGTGGCATTTGCTTTATTTTAGCTGTCATTTCCTCTAAACATGTTGTTCATCACTTCATTATGAACAGCATTATTTTATTTCAATTCTTTCGGTCCGCGGTCTGGTTGTGGATCGCGGTCCGCCTGTTGAGGACCTCTGCTATAGAGTGTGCTGACCATATAAGGAGTTCCTCCCTGTCCCCAGTAAACCCCTGGGGGTAAAAGAAACCGTAGGTTTCGTTTTTTGGCTTGGTGGCCCAGCCTTCATCCAATCAGGATAGAGAGGGGCCTCCGGCCTTCCGCCAATCATGATCGAGTGGGGGCGGGCCTTGGTGTGTGTGCTGTTGGCCTGTTGCACTTCCCCCCCACTGTAGTGCGTGCATGTGCACATCTTGTTACCGGGGCGCACCGGGGTTTTTTCAAAATCACCCAAATCACTGAATGCTCCTTTAACTTCCTGTTGATTTTACTATTTGAAGATCTGGATCCGGATCCACGGATCCAGTCCAGGTTTTCTTCCTAATAAAAATGGACAAATCAACAGGAAGTTCACATTTTTATAAACATATAAAACTACATGGGTTTTGGTGATGCTATATACTGTCTGAATCAACTTTGTTTGTGTTTGTTTATGTGCTAAATGAGTGACTTTGAGAGCTGTTTCAGCGTACTACAATGTAAGTCAATGAGGATCATATTTTGAATTATCAATTTCTAATCACTGGAGCAATTATTTAATATTTATTATTTCTTGTCCACATTTGGAGTTACATCATGGCAAGGTAACTACACAACCCAAACCTCTACAAAAGTGGTCTTACCCTTTTAACCCATTCTGAACGGGCACCCATTTTGGTGTCAGCATCATGTTATGCTTTAGATATTTAAAAATAGCAGATCTACAAGCTCATATCGCGCCACCGAGTGGCGCGATACGAGCTTGTAGGTCTGCTATTTTTGAAAAATCGAAGAGCGACTGACATTTTTAGAATCTGATCTCAGGTCAGAATGGGTTCATCAGACCAGTGTGTGTCCGGCGGAAACCTCGTATGAATCTGATCTCAGGTCAGAATGGGTTAATGAACTGGTTTGCGTGTCCGGCATGTTAACAAATACTGTAAACACTTTTTTGAAACAAATCTTCCTTGTATAATAATACTTGATGATCATGTTTTAGGACACACACACATACATACATACATAAATACATATTATATATATATATATATATAGCATTAAATAATACACAATGCCTATTGGCCATCACTATAATGAAATGCAGCTTATTCAGACTGCAATCCTTTTTGGAAAATACAGTGGCAGTGAATAGAGGGTGGGCATTGAAGTCTTAAATTGAATAATGTACTTATCTCATCTTTTCAGTTTCATATTAGTACCACACGTTGCGTTTCTAAATGGATCATCTTGTTATGCTCAGGTGCCAAACTAGACGACTTTGCCGACTTCACCACATTTGGGATCGCAACGTCATTGCTGCTGAGGACGCCTGACCTTATAGACAACATCCTGTGCATGTGCTACGTCATGTCTGTATTCGTACGCCTCTGCTTTTTCTCAAGTGGTAAGTGAACGTTTCTGGAATTCAACGCCATACTCCATATGATATGAATTAAGTTTCATGTGGAAATTGGAATGATTTTGTAGGGCCGGGACTAATTGCGATTAATTTAGATTAATTAACTACAGAAAAATGTATCGCGATTAACTACAGATAAATTAATCGCACCTTTTTTTTTCAACGCGGAACGTTTCTCACTGGGCGCTTTTCTATAGTACTGAAAACTGGAAATAATAAAAAGTCACCCCATTTTGTGTTGCCTAGAACTGGAGGTCTGACAAAAAACAGTAACAATATGAAGTAAGTACAGCTTTGTGATGTCACTGAGATGTACTTGTTACTGTTACAAATTTTTTTTCAGACCTCCAGTTCTAGGCAACACAGAATGGGGTGACTTTTTATTATTATTTCCACAACAGGTATATTAATGACAGTAAAATGTTGAAAATGAGTGGTATCCTGTAGTCACTATTCATTGATTCACTGGGATACCAAAAACATAAAAAAAAAGGTTTCTCGCTGTTCTCGGGTTGAATATTGATATGCGATTAAAATGTGATTAATCTAGATTAATTAATCGCAAAGCCTCTGATTAATTAGATTAATATTTTTAATCGAGTCCCAGCTCTAAAATGTTGTCAACTTTGTTTTTGCATTGGATGCACAGGGATCCCGTTTGTGTATCGTGGCCTACCCTGTATCTACTCCTCGGCCATTTTGGCCAGTGCTGCTCTCCTCTCCGGGGGGAATATGGCTCTTCTGCGGGTCCTGGCGGTGGCCATGATCCTCTTTATGATCAGCCAGAACTTCTACCCTCATGACAGGGTGCTGGAGTCCCAGGCCTGGAAGAAGGCTGTCTATGCTGGAGGTAAACTTAACGTTTTTTTTACAACAGATTTAAAGATGGAGTGCCACCATTTTTTTCCACCCTAAAACATGATCATCAGGTATTATTACAATATAAGGGGGAAGAACTTTTTCCAAAAAGTGTACAGTATTTGTTAAAATCATGCTTTTATGTGGACACGCCCACCAGTTCATTAAGTATGCCTTGTTTTCCTGGTGGGTGGTGATGGGTGGTGATCCACCTGAACTGAAGCCGCACCCACAGCTGTAGTTGTATGATAAAGGGGGAGGGGTTAGGGGAGGGGCTGATAGTGTGGTGTAACTATATTACTGTTTACTTCATTGGCCCGTTTGACTGTCAAGGGTTCAGCCTCCAGGAAGAAACCCTAAATACAAAGTCAATACACAATTGCACATAAAAACAACTCCAGTCTGTCTAATTAAGTACTGTCACCTCATAGACACATGAAAAACTGGAAAAAATTCAAAAAATTTGGCACTCCATCTTTAAAATAAATCGGTGTGGTGCATTTATTGTTATAGTTACTGTACTGTACTGTGCTCTGTACTGTACTTTGATTATTTTGGGGAAAAATCGAAACATGACAGAGTTACTATGTGGGGGGTTCCCGGGGGGTCCCTGGAACATCCAGACCCCGGAGGCACCGCTCAAAAAATCTTACCAAGTTCAAGTGAGAGGTTTCTGGTTGGTTAGTATGGCTGACTTTCGAATATGCAATATGAATGTGCAATTCCTCTCAGTACAGTCAGTGCATACCCCCTACAACACCATGTAAATATGTAATTTTGACCTAGAGTCAAATTCATTTTCCACCTGAATTTTAATCATCTCTTGTGCAGCCATGATTTATTTGGGCCTTTGACCTTTTTAAGAGCCAAAAGCGAATAATCCCTTTGGTGTACTGTGATCATAACTACCAAGGTTCATGGAAATCTGCATAATTATTCACAGTCATTTTACTAAAAACACGTTGGAAGAGCTATATATCATACTGGTGGTAACACAAGGAAATTTGATTATGCAGGTATTATACATTATACAAGGCAGGAAGGAAACCTTTATTATCAGTTACTAGTCCATACCCATTCAGGGATATGACATGCCCAAAGTATGTGCAGAGTTTGGGTTATGTAGTGTGTGTATATATACATGCATTGCATTTGTATTGCTAAACATCCCAAAGTAGTAGTAGACAATATTGGCACCTTTCAGGAGAATGATTTTTACTTTTATTATTATAACACTCATATGATTGGACAATATAGAGCGTCGCAGTCCCACCCCCTTTCATGACGACGCCAGGCCCAGGAAATGATTCCCAATGCATTTTTCCCCATAGACATTTCAAAAGGTATTTATTTAATGACGGTTACGCCGCGGACAAAGCCAACTCGAGTCGTGACAACTCATGACAACAAACACAATATTTTGGACCAAACAAATAATTACAAAGAAGAAAAACAACAAAAAAAAGTGTTGTAACCTGCCGTTTTCGTCTTCTTTCTAATTATTTGTGTTTGTTGTCATGATTTGTCACGACAAGAGTTGGCTTTGTCCGCGGCGTAAACGACTTTAAATAAATACTTTTTGAAATGTCTATGAGGAAAATGAACGGAGAATCATTTCCTGGGCCCTGGTAGGGGGCGGGACTGTGACTGCTCTATACAGTGACGTCACAATATGTATTATAACCGTAAAGTTTAGTGGCACATTTCAATAGCGAGCTCCACCAAACATTGCTGTTTACGCTTCAGATTGTGGGTATACATGACATCGCAAATAAAACTAGGTAGATCTCATACAGACTTGTGGCTTCTACAGGAGCTTAGACATCGTTTCACAATCTCGTAAGTCTACCTGAGATGGTTAGGAAATTATGGTTATTAATCAAAATCCTCTATTCAGAATATGAATAGGATTTCAACTCACTGTTGAGCTCTATTAGCCCATTCTGACCGGGCACCCATTTTGGTGTTGGCATCATGTTATGCTTTAGCTATTGAAAAATAGCAGATCTACAAGCTCATATCGCGCCACCGAGTGGCGCGATATGAGCTTGTAGGTCTGCTATTTTTGAAAAATCGAAGAACGACTGACATTTTTAGAATCTGATCTCAGGTCAGAATGGGTTCGTCAGACCAGCGTGTGTCCAGTGGAAACCTCGTATGAATGGTGCCAGTGATGAAAGCAAGGCTTCTGAACATTGCGCAGAAAGGAGCACATGCTCACAAATGAAACAAAGCAGAACTAGAAAAAGTGCCCTTCTGGGCACAGGTCTCCACCAGGAGGATAGGAGTGTGTGTGTGATTTTTGGCAAAATGTTTAGGTGCAATATAAACTGTGTGTGTGTGTGTGTGTGTGTGTGTGTGTGTGTGTGTGGGTGTGTGTTTGTGTGTGTGTGTGTGTGACGCGGCTTGGCCTGTTGTAGCGCCACCATGAGGCTGATTTGAAAACTGTCAAGTGGCATTTCTTCCTCAGCCTAGTGGGAATATGCATGCACAGTTTCACCACAATCCGACACTGCGTTGAGTAGTTGTGGCGATGTGTACAAAACGGGTACAAAGCGGGCTACTCCTGAAAAGTTTAGAAGCCAATCGTAGCCAATGAGGGTGGATTATGAGAAATCAAACAACCCCGTCTTGATCACATGACTATGGGAGAGCACGTGTACCGATTTTGCGTGAAATTTGGATAAAATCTGATGGAGTAATATTAGAAAATGAGGCCGAGTTGAAAATGTTCACGTGGCATTTCTTCCTCGGCCTAGTGGGAATGTGCGTGCACAGGATGTGGGGTACGTGACACAACCCCCTGAACATGACAATTAAAGGCTCACTTTTGTTTCCTTTTTGTTACTTTGCAGGAGTCATCATGGTGCTCTGTTCCTCCTTCCCATCAGCATGCGTGTACTACCTGCTGTGGTCCGTGTCCTACATTTTGTTCCCAACATCGCTTTGGAGCTGCAAAGTGTAGGGCGGGGGGGCATGGTCTAATCCCATGCTCCCACTTTAGGCTCGCTACTGGCCCGTCCGGGTGAACGAAGGATATCAGTCTGCTGCTGCCACCTACTGCCATGGAGGATCCAAGCTCACCCATCTGAGGAGACCACACGTTGGTTGTGCTTTCCATTTATTTAGATGTGATGACTACGACACGTTGATTGACTAGAATTAGTATGAGGTATGAGAAGGACTTTATTCATGTTGGTAAGGATAAATATTTCATGCTTACTTGATGTAACGGCCTTGATGTTTTCATTCAAGCCAGGGGGTTTGATTGGCTCATTCCAAAAACAATCTTCAGCTGCTCGAGGATTGTGTGATTCTGTCCCTTAGCACAATAATAACCCAATCTATAGCAAAACAGTAAAAAGAAATGTTTTGTTTTTACATTAAATACCTTTTCTCAGTATTACGTCATCTGGGCAACAGTATAAGCTGTACATAATCACTGAGATGAATGAATGACAAAAACATGACAACAATCATTATGGAATGTATAGGATAAATATATCAAGAGAAATGTGTTCTTACCAAGTCCGAAGCTGTATTTATACTATATTTGGATCTGTAATTTGGTTTTTGAAATGTTTGTGTGACATAACATTTGTCTCCCATTGTTATGCACAGCTTAATAACTATTATTGAAGCATTATCTTGGTACGGCTGGTATTCTATGAGTTAAGTGTGTTTCTACAGCATCTTTATTCTTGTAGATATTAACCCATTAAGACCGGGACATTTTATTAGATTTGAAGTCTTAAACCATTATTTTATACTTTTGCTATTCAAAAAAAGCAGATGCACAAGCTTGTGAGGCGTCACTTCGAGCCACACCATGATCTTGTAGATCTATTTGTGAAAAGTCTTGAGAATTGTTGTGCAAATCTAATATATATATATTTTTTAAAGCAAATATAATTTTTATCCTACGATTTTGCAACCCATTTTTTCACCCAGTGTCAATTATCTAATGTAATCCTGGGCGCTACACTTCCTCTGCCAACCTGGGGGGGGGGGGGGCAGCAGACTGACCTCATGGTTCCTTCCATGCATGAGGAGTCCAAGTTGCTTCTTTTCACCTGGCAGGGGGGGAGTTTCCCCGGCCGGACGTAGCGCGTGCAAGGAACACGTTATTCCGACCAGTTTAGAGCCCAGGATTACTGAGGGTACCTACCGTAGGGGACACGGGGAGAACATGCACACTCCACACAGAAAGGCCCTTTCGCCAACCCCGCCTCGGGTAAGGGCACTGATCATGTGGAGGAGAGAACACGCCGCCTGTGCCACCTTGCCCTTTAAAAAAAAAAAGCAAACATTTTTAACTCAAATATTTGCTTCTGGGTGTCCCTGAAACAAAGTATTTTGAGATGGGGTCCACGGCCAAATATTATCTTGGAGGTCCTTGACATGAAAATCAGTTCACCACATACTGTAGCAACAGAATTCTTCCCAGAAAACTTTCCAGAAGACCTTTTAAGAATCGACCTCTAGGTCTTAATGGGTTACGTTTGCCTCTGTTTTAAGAGGCTATTTCAGTCTCATTTCCTAACACGGCCAGTATTCAGTCTTGGCACATGACGTTGTTGTAGACCAGTCTTATTTAGATTGGGGCACATTTTTAGTATGAAGCAGCTTAAAATGGCTGTTTGTGATTCTCCCTGCTATGATTGTATACAGTGAGTGGCTAATCAGGGAATAGTTTGTTTTCTTATAATGTCTCGGTTGGAGATTCTGCTGAGGGAAATAGTGCAGAGTAGCAGTTAAAATGTCTCAAGAGCCCATGGATTTCTGACATCCCATATTTACATGTCAACTTGATTCGTTCAGTAAAAGTATTCAGAAGTAAAAGTATTAAATTATGGAAATACTCCATTAAAGTAAAACACACCTCAAAATTGTACAGTGCAGTACTTAATTATACAGCATTATACAGTATTATACAGTATTTACAGTTAATTTTCATTGCCCAGAGATAACAAGAATGGTCTTACGAAGATCTGTATTTTTAATTCTGTACATTTTGACAATAAAAAAAAGATGCATCAATAAAACGGTTTGCTTTAATTGTTGACAACAATACTTTAAAGGGTATTTGACTTATTTTACAAATGTTGGTGTAATCAGCTGTTAGTCTTCTTATTGCTTTCAATCTGCAACACTTTCGTACACACCAATCATACCTCATTCCCTCTGGCCGCTGGCAAAGCTTTGCCGTCACCCAGCCTCCACCTTATAGTTCAGACTGAGTCTCGCATTACTCGAGACGTTTAAACTGAATGTTGAACTGAAATTCATGTGTGCATGGCTCTAAAGAAAACTGGAATTCAATGCTGCATATAGCTCTAAACGGATCCAATGTTTTATCTATGGCTATAATGGCTTTAATGTTCAAATGCATTCAAGATTGCATGACTCAAGTTAATCTGATTAAATGTCTTACTATGACCTGTTCTTGAATACCCATGGGGGGGGGGGGATAGTGTGGCGGAGTCTTTAACGCCAAGTTTAACGCACTGTATTCCCTTTGTTGCAATAAATGGTTACTTTGACGTGAGTGTTCCTGACTGAACTATCTCAATGTGTAGTAATGCTTCAGTCTTGTACACTCCATACACTGTGTTGCAGTTCACCCTGCCACTAACGGCACATAACACTACAATACACCATCACACAATAGCCAGGTAGCATGTTCATTAATTAGTTTGGTGGGTGCACACACTAAACCTATATTCAACATTATTCCTGTGCTGTTTTCCCCATAAATCAAAATGATACCATAAATAAAATCACAACACAAAGGTTACAAGTCATTTCCTCATGGCTATTTTACTTTATTGTTGTACCACCATACAGCATTCATAATCTGATAGTGTCGAAAATAGCCTACGTACATACCATATTTTTTAATGGTAGTCCATAAATGTAACACGCCATTGTTTTCATAAAGGAACCTCCCTGCATACATGTGTCTGACAATTAGATACTGACAAACTCACTTTATATACAGGTATATACCCATTAAAATGTCCATCCTTGGCAGATGGTTTCCTTGCTTCAGGTAACAACTGATTATGGACACAGTCCTGCTGCCTTGTTGTATTCAAAGACGTCTATGGTCTCTGGGCTGTGAAGGGATGCAGTAGCAGCCAGGTATGTGTAGGACTCCAATAGCTTTATGATGGAGGAGAATGTAGGCCGGTCCTTGAAGCTCCACATCCAACAGTATTTCATCAAGTCATATCTACAGTATGAGCATATACAACAGCAATATGGCATTTGTCAGAATGTCAGTTAAAAGGTGATAGAATAAAACGAAACTTCTCACATGTACTACAGACTAGCCCATATCTAAAGAACAATATCAGTTTTGTTTTTCATATAAGTGATACGTGGCTTGCAGAGTTAGTTCAGTCAGATGTACTCGAGGGGTTTTATGCTACAGTATGCTCATGGGCGCATACATGCGTATTACAATGGTACTACCGCACTACACTACATGCTACATGCCATTCGCTGAAGTGACTGCCAGCTGACCAATTGCCGGGTTATTTAAGCTCACTTCAGTCTCTGTTCTTCCTGCTGTCATTTTGTCCCTGGACTGTTAGTATGCGCCTGTTTGCTCCCACCACCTCCCCAGCACCAATCTGCTATTTGTTTGTTTCCCATGGGTTTTTTTTATTGTATCTCTATCTCCCTGCTCTTAATGTTTTATGGTGGTGGTTATTTGTGCTGAGCAGGGAGAAAACGTAGCAGAGCCGAACACCAAGATAAATGTTACATGCACTCTTGTATTCATTCTTAATAAATATCGGTTAAATCTATTCGTGAGTTATCTGACTGAACTATAATGGAAATTTAAATTTGAAACTTGAAAAGTGGAATTGCACAGTGATGACATGAGTGGATGAGTGGAGGAAGCTGTTAGTCGTACATACTGTAATGATAGCTATTTTTATAGTTTGCTCGCTCACCACTGTGTTAGCATAATTAATCACGTACTGTGTATATACAGTAGTTCATACAATGTTCACTTACAGGGGAGCTCCACAGGTCTCAGGTCTTTTCATTCGATAGTGTTTCTGTAGTTGTGGAAATACAGACACAGGCTCCAGCTCAGGATATGGAGGAGCACCTTAGATTACAAGATAAAAAAACATACACTAAATTATGTTTTATCTGAACATTCACAAATCCAAACCCTGATTTTTTTCTTTTTACTTTGAGGCGGTAAGAATACCCAGAATGTACTAGGTAGATATTGAATTACGGTATACATCATATAATATTATTGATTACAGACAGTAGAAACTGGTGCATTTACCTAAGGTGGTGAGTTCATACAGTAAGATTCCATATGACCATCTAGGAAGAACAAATAATAGTTGATTGAAGTTGATTTACGACATGTGCACAAAGTATCAAACTGTCAAAGACTAATAAACATGTAAGTACATCCAATATAAAATAATAATAATAATAATAATAAAACTTTATTTGTATAGCACCTTTCATGACATGAAATGCAGCTCAAAGTGCTTTACAGAGCAAAAAGAAAAGAAAAGCAAGGCATAAACATAAAAAAAAAACAAGAGCAGTAATGCAATACAGTGAGGACATGAATAACAAAAAAAGATCAAATTAAAAGAGTACATTGTGTGACTGTTAAACTGTTAACCCATTTTAGGCTGGAACCCATTTTGGTGTTAGCATCATGTCGTGCTTTACCTATTAAATAGCAGATCTACAAGCTCATTACGAGTGGCGCGAGCTTGTAGGTCTGCTATTTTTTGAAAAATCGAAGAACGATTTTTAGAATATGATCTCAGGTCAGACTGGGTTAATCAGACCAGTGTGTGTCCTGTCCAGTGGAAACCTCGTGTGAATCTGATCTCAGGTCAGAATGGGTTCAAGTCAAACTCACACATCACTCCGGCTTGTAGTGGGCTGTCTCATAATTCTCTCGGGGGCCTGCCATTTCAGAGGCACGTCTGCTGCCCTCTTCCTTAACTCCAGATCCTGCTGCCGGCGTCCCGCAAATGCCACACCCAACCCAGACACCCTGGCAGTGAGCCCTGGACCAATCAGGATGCTCCTGGCGGCGACGTCACCGTGCACCAGCCTGTGCTCTGACATCAGGTAATCCTGAGGTCGGAACCGATTAGGCCCCCGAAAACATTTAGAGCACAGACAGACCTGTACAGTACATCTAATCCACAAACATTATCCACACGCATGGGTCTGCTCTTGTTGTAATGATTTGGTGCCTGTGATAACTATTGTCTGCCTTTTTAATATGTATTTATGTACTGTATGGATGTATTTCCTGATTGGGAGTCTATCGAAATTCGAAAGCCACTTATAATAGTGTTGTGCCTGAGCTGTTTTTCTTTTCTTTTCTTTCTTTTCTTTCGTTGTTTGTTATTATGTTCTTGTTGTGTAATGTCTGTTTGTCTTAAAAAAAAACCCAATAAATATACTTTATAAAAAATAAAATAAAATCCACATAAGGTTTTGAAATAAGCAGTATTCAAAGTATTGTGTTACTAGTGGTACAAAGTAAAAAAGTCAAATTAATTTGTTCAATTGGTTACATTTATGCAAGTTAAATTTATATTTTGCTGTATGCCAGCCCACCACCAACTAGCCACCAACAGATACTCTATGGCCAGCTTGGTCTGCTGGGGGCCAGAAAAAGCAGTACAGTACAGGGACCAGTGGCGTTTCCAGGAATTACATTTTGGGCAGGCAAGATGTTTTAATTGTTGTCCCCCCCGCGCACAATCAGTAGCACTAAAGGTTTTCAAAGAGATATACCTGCCAGACACAGGACACAAAGGCTGAAAGGCAGGCATTTGCATTCCAATGGGTGATTGCTCTATCTATACGCACAATGTCCGCTGTCCACTAATAGTTCTCAGGTCTTGTTTTTGTCCTGGTGTATGGATTTTGGCCAGGCAGAAATGGATTTGGACAGGCAGTCCGTCCGCCTGTCCTCGCCTTATTGTAGATACGCCACTGACAGGGACCACATTAACCCATTCTGAACGGGCACCCATTTTGGTGTCAGCATCATGTCGTGCTTTAGCTATTGAAAAATAGCAGATCTACAAGCTCATATCGCGCCACCGAGTGGCGCGATACGAGCTTGTAGGTCTGCTATTTTTGAAAAATCGAAGAGCGACTGACATTTTTAGAATCTGATCTCAGGTCAGAATGGGTTCATCAGACCAGTGTGTGTCCGGCGGAAACCTCGTATGAATCTGATCTCAGGTCAGAATGGGTCAAAACCCTCCTGAAGTGTGACATCAAACCACCAGCTCTTCTCTACCTGTCACCAGGGAATCACTCGTCTTCAGGAAAAGTTCATAGAGGGGAGAGTACAGCTTAAGGACTTAAAATTCCTCTGTGCCTCACATCACTGAGAAACTCACCGGGGCGTGCATATACCGACCAAGTTGTGAGGAAGGCTATCTCAGGTGACTGAGCAAATAAATGTAATCTTACAGTATGTACCCGTATACAAGAGCAAGATGTAACAAAACAGAAACCTTGAAATTCACAATGTCAATATGACATTTTAAATATGATGTCCATCCACTTTGAACCCATGCTGTTATTAGACCCTGTCTTGTTATTGGTCAAAATGTTATATGTATAGTAAGGAATTGGTCTCCCATAGTTACAGTACTCACCAGCCCAGCTGCTACCTGTCTGGCCACCAGAAACACAGACCTCTCACTGAAGTGCTGCAGTTGATTCCCAATATCCAGATCCTTCTGCAAGAAGAGAGGATTTTTTTTCTTTTCCTTTCTTTTTAAGAATCTGCACACTATTAAAAAGGGGAAAAAAACAATACTAATACTACTCTGTATATACACTTGGATTTCAAACAGCACAGTTTACAATTTAGGCATTTAGTAGACACTCTTACACAGCATCATACAAGTTCAAGAACAGAGTAGGCCTAATGCATTTTTCCATACAATCTTTAAAAAAATCCCAGATAGATAGACCCAGACCATATAGCCTACTGGGAAATGCTATTACATTTCTGATTGTCCAGAGGAAATGCAGTAGGTTCCCAGGACTGTAGGCCTCTAAGACCAGGAACATGGGCACCCGCTGAGTCTGACAGCACAGCATCCGCACCACATTCTCATGTTTACACACAGTAGCGTGGAAGAGGACCCACTCCACAAACTCAGTGGCCTCTGGCTGGTTAGGGCCATCTTTACAGGAGGAGATTACAGAAGGGATGAAAGTCATTAGTCTCCAAGTTAAGTTGTGCCTCCTCGCAAATTCAACGATACAAAGATTCAGTGAAACATTTATCACTCACAAATGCCATGATAATTCACCTATAGCCACGTGACCTATACTGTATGTCAAAATCCATACCTCGGACTGACTTTACCACCACAGGAATGGAGGATCCCTCTCTCTTAAGCAGGCCATTACAGATGGGACCATAGCGGCCCGTCTGCCAGAACTCCAGCCCCTCTAGAGCACACTCTCCCTGGGTCTCCCACAGATGCAGAGCCTCTTTGGTCCCTAGAGGGATCCTAGATAATGCTGTGTGGGAGACAGGCACCTCCTGGCCTGTCAAGAACAATTGTACATGAAAGATTATCACAGGGCAAAGATAAGTGAACAGTTTACATTACCATGATGTCAAGCTAATTTAATCAACACGATGCTCACACAATGTACGGTAAACATATATATGAATACACGCTAATCACGCGCTCAAGCACTGATGTAAGTGAAAATATCCCTTTAACACTGCTAATACTATAACACCCTTAAACCCACTAATAACATCTTAATACTTTTTAAACACTTTTAACAAAACACTATCAATACTTACATTCTTAGTGAGCCCAGTGCCCATGTGCTGTTTCTTAGGAACAGTATTTTCTAGTTTTGTTTTTGATTGATTGATTGAAATATTTATTAACAGTTTGCAGAATTTACAGTACATTTCAAGCACAAACTCAATACAAAGACTGTTAACTGTGAGTGGACGACCCAATTAAGCATTACACTTGTTTACAACAGGGTCCACATTGTTCAATTCATCAAAACATTTAGAGACATACAAATAGACATTTCTATGTAGCTAAAGAACAGAACAGGAATTCATCATATAGGAAGCAAAAAGGGAAAAGATACATATACAGTGAGGGGAGATGGGGGGGGGGGGGGGGGTTGGGGGATTCAGATTTTACAGAGGCCAGTTTCGAATTGCAGCCATCCGTAGGTGCCCTTTGAGAGCGGTTTTGAAGGAGTCAAGGGATTCACATGTCTTAATGACTGTTGGTCACTTGTTTGTCAATGTTCTTACCATTGCGGCTAGCAGCCAGAGCCAGGGGCCATCTCCTTTCTCCTGTCAGTCTCCTCCTGAGCAGACTGCACAAGATGAGAGCCACCACAGCCACTGTACTGAGAGTCAGTAAAGAAGGGATGATAATCACAGCAAGATGTCCTGATGCCTCCTCATCTGAATGAGAAGGGAGTCATATCAAAACTGATATGAAATACGTAACCCAAGTATGAATGTATATATGTATATTATGTAACGCCCGGGATTCGAACGCCCGGGATTCGAACACACACGCACGCACGCACACACACACACACGCACACACACACACACACACACACACACACACACACACACACACACACACACACACACACACACACACACACACACACACACACACACACACACACACACACACACACACACACACACACACACACACACACACACACATTATGCAACAAGATTAATGTTTATGGTAGCTATACTCACAACACATGGGGTCCGAGGTCTTATTGCTACAGCTATTTGGCACATTCAAATCCATGTGGACATATGGTGTTAAAAACTTTTCTAAAGACTGAAAGAGATCAAATCAGTTGGCATAATTATAGCCTACCAAAGTATATTCACAATCACAGGCTTAGCCAAATATTAAAAAGGTATCATACCACTGGTCATCTAATAGATTTAAACTGACCATACTGTACCTGTCATAATGTTCCATAATTACGCCCCATTATTTTCCGACCTTAAATGATGCTCTGAAATGGTACAGCTTGTGGGCGTAGACCGTAGAGGCAAAGACGTTATAATTCAAATCAAAAGGCTATATTTTCAGGTGAATTCAAAAACTTGAGCATACTATATTTATGTGCAAGCCCGATGACCGGTGACTTGCAAAGTTGACTGAATGTTAATCATTAACGGAGCAGCAGCAGTAGTAGACTAGTGTTTACTGTAGTGCCTCTCCAGAACACACTGTGCTTAGATTCACATTTTTCAATTAGCCTGATTGATGCATTGCACACAGGGGATGTGACTGACTGGTACAGTGCATGGTGTATCCGACTGCAACATTTAGTTGCAAGTTCTTGCAGCACACCACACAAATAAATACATTATAATTTGTCACAAATATACTGTAGGCGCAAACTGTACAATTTATGCGACTGCAATTTGTCCTGAGCGTTTCAACCACAAGGTGTCACCGTTCCGCCAGGAATCGCATGTTTGTGAATTGGCAAGAGCTCTCATGAAACATGTTTCTATCCACTCGTATTTTTGTACAGCAGAATTCGCTGGACGAAAACATGGTGTGCATATAAAATTGCCTTATGTTACAAACTTGCAAAGTTGTGTGCTCTTCCCATTTTGTTTTGGGTAAGGTACCGTAAAACACTAGAGTGGGCACTTAACATCACATCAAGTAAAACACATGAGAGCTCCGCCTGGCTTACTCTCCAAGGAAAGCAACACTTCCATTGAGATCCTGCAGTCACAAGACCCGCCCTTATCGCCCTGCCGTTCCCCATTGGTCTATTGTCAGCGTTTCAGCGACATCCCAACATCTGATTGGACAACAGCCCGTGCAATCAGGAAATAAACACGGAAAATGATTAGAAAAAAGAAAAGAAAAAAAAAAGAAAAAAGTTATTGAGTATTGCCTAATCGGATCAGACTGCTTATGCTCGCAGCTGCGTAGTTTTCAGAGAATTCCTCACTTGTGCTTCTGGAAAGGAGAGACCACATGGGACGGCAATATAGTGAGCGGCGGTCGAAGGCTTTGATACAGCGAGCATATTAACATAACAGGCCAAGCCGGCGGTGGTAAAAAGCAGGGCCAAGTATGTTTTCGCGTTTCTAGGGAATGCCTTTGCTGATGTCATCTCTCGGAGGAGGAGGAGGAGGAGGAGGGCAGAACAGAACAGGTGCGCGGAGCGAAGTACCACCGATAGTGGCTGGTGAATTTACGCAACGGTTGATCATTGAGGAGCTGGTTTTTACTATTTTGGCTTTTTTGTCTACATGTGTTGCCATGGACATCTGTGTTGACTGGCGAGCTTGCAGAGCGGGCACGCTTTCGGGAGCACATAAATAATCTACTACTGTATACAGTTCACCCAGAAGATCGGGATTCATTCACTCTGTGAGGTAGTTTTTTTTTTTGCTTTGGAAAGTCACGGGCTGTTATCGTTCCATACATAATCTTGCGCACAAGGACGCATGGACTGTTGCGGGACTGACCACTCCAGCAGCATCCCCACAGATCTCTCACTCTATGCGACACAACGCCGGCTGACGCAGGGCTGGCATCCCAATTACACACAGGTGATGCCTGAATAATTCAATGGAAGGATTACTCATCAAAAAGCCACTTTATTATTAAAGGGCTGCCCCTGAGATGGGATACAACAACAACAAGAACGCGGATCTCCTGAAACTCCACTGTCTGCAATGATTTTACTGCGCACCATTTCGTGTTAGGATTAAAATAATCTGGTCAAAAAGACTATAGTTTTCGGACTCCCCCCTCTCTGGGTTTTACAAGAATAGCGAATAATGTCCAAAACACTGAAAAAGAAGAAACACTGGTCTAGCAAGGTACAGGAATGCACCGTGTCGTGGGGAAGCGCCGGGGAGTTGGGCACCGTGGTGGAGGTCCAGGGCGGTGCTGAACTGGGAGAGTTCCCGTACCTTGGCCAGGTCCTTTCGGAAGCGATGGTTTGCCACGCTGGGAGGTTTCCCTGCAGCGGGGACGTCCTTCTGGAGGTGAACGGCACGCCGGTCAGCGGACTGACCAACCGAGACACCCTGGCTGTCATCCGACACTTTCGGGAACCCGTCCGGCTGAAGTCTGTGAAACCAGGTGTGTGTTCGAGTACTCTTCCACCACAGTCCATCCACCACCACCACCACCACCATCACTCACACACACACACACACACACACACACACACACACACACACACACACACACACACACACACACACACACACACACACACACACACACACACACACACACACACACGTTGGGGGGGGGGGGGGGGGTAGATATTGGAGTGCTCTGAGTAACAAATGATACCATGTTTTGTTTTGTTTCTATTCAGTGTCAAATATATATTGTAACAAAGTTCAGTAGTAAGGGTGTGTGCTCCATGTGTTGCATACACAATTCACAAAGAGCGTGTAGTAGTGTGCACAGGTCTTTACAATACAGTCACATTTACATTTCACTGCTTCCTCCTTCTGTTATAAACAAGAACAAAAACTTTTATATATTCAAGAGGTCAGCGTTTTGTACCAAACTTGGCAGTACCTTGCAGAAATGGTACTGTAGATGTGTACAAAATTTGCATTTGGTACACGTCAGACACAATTCATCTGCAATTTGCAAACGACGCCTATAACTTTTGCTGACCTATTCATTCCTTCTATTCAGTTCGCTGTCTAACAATCTTTACTGAAGAGTAAAGACCCAAGGGGAGGTACTACTAATGTAATAAACCTTGGAGAATGGAGATGGTCTTGTTTAGCTCCACATAAAGGCCTGTGTGTTTCATTGTGTTACATTTCTATAGCTTTCGACTATGTTTCTTTCGTCGGAATCCAGTTGAGTTGTATTTCAGTGACGGCAGGCAGGACATTGAAACTGTGGAGACTGGACTGTAGCCATAGTTCCTCGGGTTCTCACTGTGTGGTTTTTTATCTCTGTCCCCTTCCTCCATGATTAATTCACACAACATCCATCATTAATGCTCCTCCTCACCTAGATTAGGTGGCTGGGTGGGAGGAGGATCGGATGTTAGCCGACCGATGTTGATGAAAAACCTGAGTTGTCATGAGAGAACAATGCTGAGGGGTTAAGGGAAGGGTTACGGTTTGCGTTCAGGTTAACCACACCACAAACCCAGCATCCATATTCTCGTGACGATGCATGAATATTCTAATGAAGATTTCTCTCCATGAGTCGCGTTGCGACACATTGTGAGCTTGTATTGTATTGGCTATTGTTAATGAAGATATTTAGTGGGAATAATACAGGTATAGGACCGATGGGAATACGGTCAACTAGATTTGGGCCCATAGTGCTCAAAAGCTGGTGACATACTTTAATTTACTTCTAGATGTCTTGGACTTCTGTTTGCATAGCAAAATCATTATCCCTGAAATTAAAGCAATTTACATTATTTCAGCATATTAATGCCCTAAATCACACATTTCTGTCCCTTTTTCTCACCATAAACCTTCTCTTTATCTTCTTTCCATTAAACCCTTCTGCATTTGAGGTCACTGAATCATGCATTTTCATCATAACTCCTGGTCTCTGGTGTTTCCTAGACTTCACTTCACCATTCCCTGCTCAACTCTCCTCATTCTCACTTTCTGTTTTCCGGTCTGTTGTGTTCTTAATATCCTCCCTTTTTACTTTCTCACCGCTCCTCGCTACACTATACTACTACGTTTCACTTACTTAAAGTTTACTGTGGCATTGTGAGTCTAAATGTAAAATATCCATTAACGTTTGTGCATTTTGAGCTGCTGATTTAAAGACGCTTACAATTCCCAAATGAGCAATCTGGGATGGCCCACGTCCTTTTAACTAGTACACTACATTACTTTGCCATGGAAATTAAGCCAAATCGAATTGAGCCAGTGTAACTAAGGCCACTCCACACCACCTCCGGCATATCCAAAAGAGCAAAAAGAAATATGTCCGGGCGGACTCCAGAGTGCATATCTGGCTCCAGACCAGATCGTGTACTCAGGATGCTGTGCCCAACTGCCTAGAGGGGGGAACTACACTAGGTAATAGACAGACATGTCAGTAACCTTGAACAGAAGCCCTGAGGTGGAATACTTAGTGATATTAGACAGTAGACAGTCACACCTATTGTTGTTTAGAGTCTTGTAAGAGATGCTCATTGATTAATGCTGTTTTTGCTGACTTTGGACTGCTTGTGTTCCTGTCATTGGGCTTAATGGATGGTCCATTTAGTACTCCTTTCCAGCCATAAAGCTTCACACAGACAGACCAAAAAAAATCGAAGGGCTATGGTGGCATAGAGCTGTCCATCTATCTGAGAATTCCATTTTAGTGTGAACAGTGCATTCTAAAATATTTCTGTTATTTTTCCCCACCCCAAAAAGCCTCGGCCAGAATGATGAATCAATATTGGCGTTATAACTGTTATTATCAATGCGACAATCCCCTTACAACTTAAGATTTAATGATCATCATAGATTAAGTAGACAGACTTATAGGATATGTAATATATGTACAGTATATCTTGTGGCCTTGTGGTTAGTGTCCACCCTGAGACTGGGAGGTTGGGGTTCAATCCCTGACCCAAGTCATTCCAAAAACTATAAAAATGGTACCTCAACAATGCCCCCCTGCTTGGCATTCAGCAGTGTCAAGGGTTGGATTGGGGGTAAGTCCCTGTGACACACTACACCGTGTCCACTGTCCAGGGAGTGTGCTTGTACATCATGCCCAGGGGGTGTACTTGCTTCACGCTACATAAACGGGTGATAATACTCTTGACCTATGGTCCACATGGCTTTAGAACCGTCGGTTCGAAGGCATCTTGCTTATATTTCAAAGTAGATATAAAAAAAAAAAATGATTTAACAAGATCCCACCTAGCTCAACATTCGGATTTGCAGATAAAGAAATATCCTTTTTTATTATGTTGTTTGTGTGTGTGCGTGTGTGTGTGTGTCACTGCTATATGCTGTGGGGATGTGGCAGGGGTGGACAGTACAGTGAGAGATAGATGGACCGATTAAAGTCATAGTGACCATGTATGTATTGAGACACCATTACATGATTAGAAATGCAATATTCTAATTAATAACATAAATGATGTCATGCATTATAGTAAATATCTATACTTGTATACAGTAGTACAGATATTTAGATTTATCCACTTCTGTTATGCGGTGGCAAACTTTGGCACATTAATTTAAACTGAAGGTTCCAGTTAAAATGACATTGACAGGCCAAATTGTTGTCATCAAGGTCATGAAACCTGTCCAATTATTTCTCACACGCGTGCCTGCTTAATTCCCACAGATGGAAGAGGCAATAAAAGTGAATTGCCTTGACTCTTTAATTGGACAAAAGACGAGGGGAATCATGGATAACTGTATTTCATTCCAGGTGTCTCCACATGGGTCTACAGTATGTATCCACACTGAAAACTAAATTATTCAAAAGCGATTTTCATTTTGTGTTCTGGTCATGCCCTCAAATCCATATAAGCAACTCGGAGGAATTAATATAGGATATACAGTAGGTAGGAGATACAGTATATTATATACAGTAACTGCCAGAGATCCTGCACTGTGCCTGTCGTGTTCCTGCGATGGGGACACGCCGCAGATCCTGTAAAAGTATAAAAGCACTTTTTTATATTTTTTTTGTACCTCGAGAAGGATCTATGGCTAAACAGGCCGTTCCACACTCTGTTGCTCCTCTGCTAGCTGGTGGTGTGATAATGAGCTGAACACCTCACACTTCTCCATCTGAGGGAACCATTAAGCCAGTCAGTCTACCGTTAATGTATTTTTATCTTTGCCCTCACCGTGTAAAGACTGTAGAGTAGACACAGCTTTTATGACTATGAGCTGCTCAGAACCCACTGAGCGGTGCTGATGGGGTGTCTCTGGAACTGCAGCTTCTTTCCAGATGACGCAACAAAGAGCCTGTATATAGCTTTTGTTCTACTAACTACCTGTCTAATAACTTCTACCTTAAAGCAACCCACGTTCATATCTCAACCCCTGCCTGCAATAGGCCCAGAAGAACTTCATAGGAGAACTCCCTCCCTGCCCACGCAGTGCAACAAGAAACCACTACAAAAGACAACAGCTGCAATGAAAGCTATATTGCTCTTGTGTTCTCACTTAGTAAATTACCACAGTCTCATAAAAGCTGTAGTAAGTTTGCTGTGATGGCAGAAATGATGCATCCCCTCTCAATCCTGTCTTTTTCTTTGATATTTTTATGACTTCAGCAAAAATAAATGCATGTTCTATGTCTATGCCACTGTTTGAGACAACCAAATGAACTATGCTTCACTAGGAGAGCAAAGCCATGCTGAGCATCATTCAGTCAGCCGAGTGCATCAGCAGATCCAGGACATACGTATACGATGGACGTTGTGTCAGCAAAGCCCTATAGGCTTATCAAAGATCTTAAGCTAGCCATCCCAAACATGGACTGTTTTCAAATGCTACCAAGTGGCTTTGTAGCCATGCACAGAACCAAGGACAGGAGATTGTTATATCTTCTTCCCCTGGCCCTGTGCGTGCGTGCGACCGTGCATGCGTGCGTGTGCGCATTCCCGTTAATGTACCTGCACGTGTGTGTTTTTGCATACATGTGGTTATTGTGACGGTATTATCCCATTCTGACCGGGCACCCATTTTGGTGTTGGCATCATGTTGTGCTTTAGCTATTGAAAAATAGCAGATCTACAAGCTCATATCGCGCCACCGAGTGGCGCGATACGAGCTTGTAGGTCTGCTATTTTTTTTTAAATCGAAGAATTACTGACATTTTTAGAATCTGATCTCAGGTCAGAATGGGTTCGTCAGACCAGCGTGTGTCCAGTGGAAACCTCGTATGAATCTGATCTCAGGTCAGAATGGGTTATTCACCCATCATTCCCACCCACCGCTGGCTGCTCTCCAGGCTCATTTCACCCGCAAACCTGTCACACTCCTCCGCCCTCCATCCCTCCATCCTGCCAGTGTGTCAGTGGGGAGCGATGGAGAGCACGGGTGGCTGCGTGCACACAGAGGCCCCAGACGGCAGCAGCTGCCCTGAATACTAAAGTGACTTTTTTTTCTCCCCTCTCTTCCTCATCTTCCCATCAGTCCCCTACATCTCTTTGCGATCTCCTGAAGTGCAAACTCAATCCTGCTCACAGATGAGAAGCACATAGTGGGGCCTGTTATGCTCTCCTCCTGCTCCGTTGCTCATCACTCCACACACACAAAGAATTGACTTGTCCTGAGTGTCCTTCCATAATTCCCCCATCAATTCTACAGTACGTGCGCAGGCCACAAAATGGCACATTTCCCCCACGAGAAGCCATGTTGGAAATGTATACCCCCCAGAGAAGGTGTGACACAAGAACCATCCCATTGCCTTTTCTTCACCGTCGACGTTGTCGGGCAATGGAGTACTGAATGGGGGAATGCACACGCAGGTCCGACGCGCCAAAGGTCCGACATGAGAAACGGCGGTCGTCGGACATGCGCTGCTCCTGTGCGTGCGGTTATGGTTGGGTTAGGATTTGAGGTATTGGTTGTTGTTCTAATGACAGTCGGACCAATGGCCTGTACCTGTACTGAATGTCTTGTCAAAACCATGCCGCCTGGGTCATAAAGAAATGTTCCCGTTCAAAAATATCATTGACATTTTATGGTGTGGCAAAGAAGGGTTCAGCCGCCTAGAACAGGGGTCTGCAACAGGCGGCTCTAGAGCTGCATGCGGCTCTAGAGCACACCCCTAGTGGCTCCCTGTAGCATTAAAAGTAGCAATAAATTATTTTTCATTTATGGTTTCTGTAGGAGGCCAAACGTGACAAGCATTCTTAATATTTATTCTACACATTTTTACAAAATTGGAAAACTTAACTAAACTAAAATTTGCGTCATAGCATGCGACACACTCAGTGCCGTGCCAGCCAGGTGTCTATTATAAACAAACCGGTGGGTGTGTGAGGCTGCTGCCTGCTATGCTATGGCTTCTACAGGGAGAGAAATAAAGATAGCTGACGAAAAACAGAGGATTTAACAGTTCGTGGACAGAGGCTTTTGCCTTCACAGCCAATGCAGATTGACTGCCTGCATGTTTAATCTGCAGTGAGAAGCTATCAAACAACAAAAAAAGTAACGTTGAAAGACATTTCCAGGGAAAGCATGCTAAATTCTGCTAGTTTCGTTGCAACCCGGGAGATAATAAAGCTTGGCAAGCTGCATTATAATGCGTAATTTTCTTTGCGGCTCCAGATAGATTTTGAATATATTTTTGGTCGAAAATGGCTCTTTCAACATCTTGGGTTGCAGACCCCTGGCCTAGAACTATATATATATATATATACACACACACATTGCTCTAGTATCAGTAAAATTATGAATATGAATGATTCCTTTTTTTTATTATTGTTGAATAAATAAAAAAGGGTATAATGACGACATGGAGTGTAAAATGTACATTTTAAAAAGTTACAAAATATTTCAAAAAGTATAAAATAAAAACAAACGGAGGATGGATTCACACAGGCATACATACACTCTTCTAGATGGCTTGGCCAATACTGTGCTGCCCTGTAAAAAAAGGCAATGGGCAATTTATGGAATGGAAACATTTCTTTATGACCCAGGGGGCATGGCTTTGACCTCAGGACTTTAATACTCTAGTTGCTACATAGGCCCGGCATCAATAATGATGTATTCTCGATCTCATAGCTTTTATTAGAAAAGTGAAGCGCTGTGACTTGGCGGGCACCTTGACAAGGAACGCAGTCGAGATGAGCGTGCTCTGATTCACCAAACATGAATCATTCTCTACTGTACCAACGTTGCAGTCATACCTCTCGAGGAGCAACGGCCTCCTCCAACAGTGAAGCAATGCAAAGCCAACGCCGAATCAATGGGTCCCGGCCGGAATGGCAATTAACCTCCAATGTTGACCCAAGTTATGCTTGACTTAATCAGAATTGGCGGCTCAGAAGTTTGTGGTGCAAGTTCTTCTGGAATCACAGGAAGGATCAGTAGGCTATTGTCACCTGGGAAGCTTTTCCCCACCTGTCAGCCGTGACCACTGGCATTGCTATTGCTGTGTCAACTATGACCGTGGCCGTGAAAACTGTGCTTTCAGAGTGACCGGACCATCCTGATGAGTGTCAGGGGTCAGGGCACACTGACCACACTAGTGTGCAGATAAGCTTAAATGATCCCACTTTGTGCTGCTCTTGAGCGGCTGCCCAGACACGCTTAAATTTGAAAGCTGGAATTCAGATCGGGAGGAAGAGGATGAAGATGGGCTTTTGTGATGAGGTGCACAGGTGCAGAATGCAGATGTGGATAGTGGCAAAAACGGGATTGATTATTTGATAGTTGTGGCCCGTGAGGTGATTGAAACGACCCTTTTTTCCAGATGAATACATGGTACTGTATACTGTATACGTGCCATTCTCTGCAGAGAGCCTATTTGGTGACTCTGGTTCCCGTCTGTGTTCGAAACCTACCCTATGTGCAATAATGGAGACGCACAAGCTGGCACAGAACCACCACCTATGGGCATTTCCTTGAGAAACATGTTCTCTTTTAACCCATTCTGACCTGAGATCAGATTCATACGAGGTTTCCGCCGGACACACACTGGTCTGATGAACCCATTCTGACCTGAGATCAGATTCTAAAAATGTCAGTCGTTCTTCGAAAATCAGTCGATTCGAAAAAATAGCAGACCTACAAGCTCGTATCGCGCCACTCGGTGGCGCGATACAGTGATGTAACTAGGGTGCGTTTTGCGTCCAAAAACGCACTTTATAGTTTTGGGACGCAATAGACCATCAACCTGTGCGTCCATGGGATGCACTACTGTACTCCCACTGAAAAGAAATCGCGGGGGGAAAAAATGCGGTAAAACAATAATCTACGGAAACGATCATTTTGTATGCCCACATCCGACCTCATCCTATGTTATAAAAAATAAAATCCATGTAGAAATCGTTGTAGAACCACTAATTTGTTGTAACTACATTGTCAACACAGCGCGCCGCCATGTTGCTCAGGCGAGCTCTGACCGGGGAGCGGAGCGCTCCGAGCGCAGCCTCTAGAGTAGACTAGAGCCGTTTAGAGAGAGAGTGACGACAATTGAGTGATCAGTGACGCTTGCAGCCCGTTGCAGCCCCACGAATAAGCAGTGAACGGAGATGTCGCAACTCTCTCAACTAAACCGCGCTGCCTCCGACAGAAATATTTAGGGGAACATGTTTTAGCGTGACAAGCAGACCCGATTCACAAACAGACAATGAGTCACTTTAAATGAGCTGTGCTGCAGTGCATTAAATGCACCATACTTAAGCTCACTGATTGCACCACATTATTATTATTATTTATATATTTTACATTATTTTGCTGCCATTATATTATTTACTGTTCTGCATACGTTGCACTGTTGTGTTGTTCTGTTTGCATACTTTGCACTGTTGTTGCAAACATCTTTGCAAATATTAAAGTTTTCAGATTTGGAATTGTATTCACTTCTTTCATACATTTCTACATGAATATAACCACATTATAACAATCAAAAATGAAATGATAGTTTAATGCTGCAATTTGTAAAAATGACAAAATGTGACTGACAAAACGTCGCTGAAGTGGGACTCATCAAATGTCCCTGGGACTCATCTACAAGACCATCCCTGCATCCTGGGACTCATTACATTGGAAACCTAATTACATCACTGCGATATGAGCTTGTAGATCTGCTATTTTTCAATAGCTAAAGCATAACATGATGCCAACACCAAAATGGGTGCCCGTTCAGAATGGGTTAATATGAGGCAGGAGAAAGAGGAGGAGGCACAGAATATAGTGATGGAAAATGGAAGGAAGTGCGAAGGATAGGTAGATGAGGTGAGGGGAGAGAGAGAGAAGATGTGGAGGTAATAATAGAATCGGTTCCAGGGCTGACAGCAGCTACACAACCATTAATCAATATGATAGTATCCATGCTCCCAGTGGGGGCAGCTCAAATCAACAAACTCTTATTATTCCCGACGTAGCGCGGGCGGATGAGAAGAGTTGGCTTCTCTAATCTCTAATATCTGCAAATAACCTGCCCGCAGCTGTGTGTGTGTGTGTGTGTGTGTGTGTGTGTGTGTGTGTGTGTGTGTGCATGTGTGTGCATAACAATGAGAAATTAGGGCACATTGCAGCTTGTTCACCACCACTTCCAGTGGCTTTTTGAGGGGCAGCGCAATCACAGGACAGGCCACTACGCACTCCCCTCTGCAGGCTGCTCGATGCTTGCCGCCTTTATTTTGCTCACATGGCCACAGATGTCGCTTGCCATCTCTCTCTCTCTCTCTCCACTCCAGTCGGCGTATGTATAAGTTGGAGAGAGAGAGCTCCTTTGTTTTCTTTGATTGATTTCGTATCCATTTCGCCGGTGCTCATGGTTTGCACAGTGGAGATTGTGGGCCATTTGCACGTTTTGTTTGCGTGTGTGCTGTGCGGGCGGGGGTGGTGGTGTCACTGGCGTGTATATCTTTGTTCTTCCAGCCATGCTCTGTGTGTAATCTATGGGTAATAAAGCCATCTCAGGGTTCAGTCTCGGCGCAATCAAGATTTGGCCCGGTGCCCATTCTGATGGGGCCCTTCGTCAGTGCTATCTCCTACAATTGTGCCCACTCACAATTAGGGATGCACCGATCCGGCTTTTTGGCATTCGATACCGATTTCGATACATGGGGGTCCAGGATCTGCCGATAGAGTACCGATCCGATACCCCCCACAAAGAAACGTAATAACCTATTAAGCTGTATGCCTCACTGTGTGGAGTCTGGAATCATTATTTTGTGTAAGGCAACATCAAGGCTTGACTTAAACATTACTTTCCCAACTTTGTAAAACAAAATGTAACAAACACAGATATAAATGCACTGAATTATTTATTAAATAACTGTGCAACAATTAGACCAGGTTAATGTGTGCGCAGGCTAGCCTGGCTGCATTCCACATGTTATACTGTCAATACTACACTGCTGTGTCACAGAGGTAATTACTGTAATTACACATAATTATCGGATCGGATCGGATAATGGATCGGCCACCGATCCGATACCCGATCTAGAATTTTAGCCTGGATCGGCGCCGATCTCCGATACGAGTATCGGTGCATCCCTACTCACAATAACAGAAGGAATAGTGGAAAAGAAAAACAAGATAAAATCTATGACAACATCTATCAAACGGATGTAAAAAAAAAACCCCACCAACCCTCACACAGTCCGCTCAGCTCCTGCTGTGGTCCCGTCTACTACGGTCAGTTTTGGTTTACGTGTTGGCGTTTCTGCCAAGCCTTCTAGAAACTACTTTTAAACATAGTCATTGTAATTACTTTCCTTTTGAGCAATGTGCATTGATATTCTGCTTTTACAATAATATTGATTCAGTATAAGCACATACAGTGTGTGCACCCTTGGGAAGATGTGATATCACTATTAAACTGTACGATCCATCATAGTTACAGGGTGAAGTCGGGTTAATGCTGCTGCTGGCTGAATTGAGTTTTTATCATCAGTCTGACTTAACCCATTCTGAACGGGCACCCATTTTGGTGTCAGCATCATGTTATGCTTTAGCTATTTAAAAATAGCAGATCTACAAGCTCATATCGCGCCACCGAGTGGCGCGATACGAGCTTGTAGGTCTGCTATTTTTGAAAAATCGAAGAGCGACTGACATTTCTAGAATCTGATCTCCGGTCAGAATGGGTTCATCAGACCAGTGTGTGTCCGGCGGAAACCTCGTATGAATCTGATCTCAGGTCAGAATGGGTTAAGTGGTATACAGGTTAATGTTGTGTGTGTGTGTGTGTGTGTGTATATAAATGGTCAGAAGATTGCCCCAGCCAGGACTATCTGGAGGCAGAGCTGTCAAATGCAGATTGAAAATAAATCCTCCCTAGGTCACTGGTCACTGCTGGTGACAGTCTGGAGGAGATGTAATTGTCCCTAGGTGGAAGATGGGGTTTAGCGTTTAGCCACATCTTTGTGTGCGTGTGTGTGTGTGTGGCGTGTGTGTGTGTGTGTGTGTGCGTGTGTGTGTGTGTACGCGCAGAGACGTCATGCTTAGTGGAGATGAGCCTCTTTTGAATGTCCTCATTAGAATTCATGGATGTTAGGATCTGTGCCCGGACAATTTGGTGCGCTTTACTCGTTAGCTCTCCTAACAGGTTATTGATCGGCTGCAATCTCAGGCCCGTTAAGTCTGAGCACAGCTTTCCGGAGCTGCTTGGTTGGGCCCAAAGACCTTGATCTTTGTGGAGAGAGGAAAGGACACAGAGGACATCTCGTTTTCACTCACTCACTCACTCAACGGCCACATACCGTATCGTACTCAATCAAGTTACACCTGGAATACCTTTTTGGTGCCCAGTGTCTTGCACAAAAAAAAAATCAGATCAACAAGCTCACACTGTGACGTGTTGTGAGGTTGTAGATGCGGCAGTCAAGTTTAAGTTCAAGTTCAATTTATCTTCTACTTTTTTTTTAACCCATTTTGGGGCGGGAACCCCCTTTGGTGTTTTAAACATGTTATAATTTAGCTATTGAAAAATAGCTTGTATGTCTGCTATTTCTCGTGAAAAAAATTCCGAGGTCAGGCCTAAATGGATTAAATGATAACTAGGATGCTTCTCCCTCATTAGTGTTGTGCTTGTGCCGTTGTGCGGGCACTAGACAGTACACACACTATGCTCGATGAGCCCATTCCTGCTCACTGACCGCGCTCATCCATTGTGACAGATCGTCCCCTCTGTATTCCTTTTATGTTTTGTTTCATCCTATTTTCCGCTAATAAGCTTGGCAGTCTCTAGTAGATGAACCGAAGGTTGTTTCTCCTCCTGAATAAGGAGCAGAGGTTTTGTGTAATCTGACGACGGCACGGCTGGCTGGCTTGTGTGTTTTTGTTGTCGTGGTTTTGTTGGCAAAGCAACACGCAACAACACACACACACACACACACACACACAAAACAAAACACACACCCCCTAGGCCCCCTAAGGCCTTGGCAACAGCTCCTGAGCGAATGAACTATGGAGGTCGTCATTAGTCACTGCTCGAAGCAGGCCGAGTGGTTTTGTGTCTCCTTGCAATGTTGACCCTGTGACGATGTGACTATCGGAGCGTCCATTAACAGATTGTTAGCAGCTGAGTGGAGCTTCAGTTCAGTCAAAGGATATTTATGCCATGCTAAAAATTACCTCAACCCTAACAAAGAGTCAAGAGTCTATACTAGTGAGTATAGTGACTATAGAGAGAACAAATATACTGATGGTGATCCAGTGGAGCCTTAGTTTCTACTCTAACCCATTCTGACCTGAGATCAGATTAAAAAAATGTCAGTCGTTAGCAGACCTACAAGCTCGTAGCGCGCCACTCGGTGGCGCGCTATGAGCTTGTAGATCTGCTATTTTTCAATAGCTAAAGCATAACATGATGCCAACACCAAAATGGGTGCCCGTTCAGAATGGGCTAACGGAGCATTGTTACAGTTCCTGCTGTGACCCTGTAAAGTGATATTTTGCTGTACCCGATCACAGTCAGCGCTCCCCCATACTGTTGTTGGTTTTTGTATTAGTAGAACATTAGCAGTAGCTTGACGGTATGTCATCTGACATTTCACACATACTTCGTCACATACTCGGCGTTCATTGCAAGAGTGCTGGCAGAAACGACACTTTTCTCTGTATGTAGTTTATTTGGCATTGTGTATTCGTTCGTAAATATGTCACTTGAACACAATGACGAGACATGTCTCTCAAACAGACGTTTCATGTGGTTATAAATGAATTCGGCACAAATGCAAGAAACTGGTTCATAAATAGGGCTAGATAATAGAGTAGACCTGCTGATAATAAATTGGTACTTAATTATGCCATAGTTGTAAGCACGGCGTCACTCCCTGTAATCTGTCATGAGCTGATAGTTGAGCTCTTAAGAAATTACTTCATTTAAATTACTTCATTTAAATTCAAATTACCCCTCTCTCATTTCTGTTCTAATATTCCCATAACCCATTCTGACCGGGCACCCATCTTGGTGTTGGCATCATGTTATGCTTTAGCTATTGAAAAATAGCAGATCTACAAGCTCATATCGCGCCACCGAGTGGCGCGATACGAGCTTGTAGGTCTGCTATTTTTGAAAAAAATCGAAGAACGACTGACATTTTTAGAATCTGATCTCAGGTCAGAATGGGTTCATCAGACCAGCGTGTGTCCAGTGGAAACCTCGTATGAATCTGATCTCAGGTCAGAATGGGTTAAAGAAATTATATATTATGCAAATAGCCTGCATTCTGCATTCTTAGACTCATTAAATTGATGCAATCATGTCATGCAATACTGTACTCTGTACTGTACTCTTAACGTCGTTGAAGTAGGACTCATAAAATGTCCCTGTGACCAATCTAAAAGACCACCCCTGGGTCCCGGGACCCATTGCATTGAAAACCTATTTACAATACATCACTGTGCTTCTCATTAGATTTCATTGCAACTAAGTCTTGTGCTACAACCTTTCCCAAGCCAGACCCTTGATGTACAGTATTCCCTGCTGCTTTGCTTGTAATTTTTGCAATTTCATTGATTGTACCCTTGCACTCACTGTACATTGCTCTGGAATGAAAGTATTTGATAAAAATGCCTAAAATATCTTAACCCTTTTACTGCTGCCATTTATTGAGAAATTAGGACCTAATTCATGCCAGCATTTTTTTAATTTTAGCTCTTATTTTGAAAAGCCACATTTTGCCTCAACCGGAAGTGAGCTTATCCCTGCCAGCTTTACGTTGCCAAGACAACCTTTGTTTACATGATCGAATCATGCCGGTACATTTTAGCACTCCACAACGTCGGCTCGTGCCGTCAAAGAAACGCTGTTTTGACCAAAAATGCCATCTGGGACAAGGAATAGGAGATACAGGCGATTGAAAGAAACTGATAGAATGGATTCTTATGGCGACGGTGAATTAATATGAACGATCCAGTGCAGTGCTAAAAACACTGCTAGCTAACCGGCTAACGTGAGTAGCATTATGGCTTGATCAATCATAAGCACTATAAAAGAGCAATTGCCGAAGGGCTTCGGCAATGGCAGCAAGCGTTAATATCAAATTAATGCTTCAATTGCCGAAGGGCTTCGGCAATGGCAGGAAGACGGTTAAATGAACAGATGTAATACTTTTGGAAGAAACCACTCCAATTAATGCAACCATATCGTACTTTGCACAGAGACTCGGATGCTGGAGGTTTGTCACGGAACTGTAGTCATGTGTGGAATGCAGATACTGTAATTTTGGTTTGTTGCGTACATTGCGTCCCAGTGTATCGCAACAGGTGCAATTTACTGCTGGCAAATCCATTCCACATGGTCTACAGCTACATGCGGCCTCCTCTTCAGATGTCTTTCACCACGGGAGCCTTGCAAGATCTTCCCTCCCCCTCCTTGTCTCATCATGTCACTTTTAAGGAGGGGAATGCGCCAAAGCCACCGTGTAATATTATTCAGTATGATACTTAGTTACAATACATTTAGTTTTACCTTTTGATTCTCTTTTCATCAACGTGTGTGTGCGTGTGTGTGCGTGTGGCTCAGGTAGAGTGGCCACCTGGGAATCAAAACTCGAAAGATAACCCGGTTTGATTCCCGGCTCCTCCCTGCTTTGTATATCAAGGTGTCCCTGAGTCACGACACTGGACCCCTAATTGCTCCCTGGGCTGCACTGCTCCTAATAGGATGGGTACAATGCACAGAAGTCATTTCTCCTTGGGGATCACTACACACACACACACACACACACACACACACACACACACACACACACACACACACACACAGAGAGTATGTCACTGATCCATCAAGTAAATGACATTGCGCATCATCCAAAGGCTGTCATCACAAACCCCACTCATCCATTATCCCATTCTGACCTGAGATCAGATTCATACGAGGTTTCCGCCGGACACACACTGGTCTGATGAACCCATTCTGACCTGAGATCAGATTCTAAAAATGTCAGTCGCTCTTCGATTTTTCAAAAATAGCAGACCTACAAGCTCGTATCGCGCCACTCGGTGGCGCGATATGAGCTTGTAGATCTGCTATTTTTCAATAGATAAAGCACGACATGATGCTGACACCAAAATGGGTGCCCGGTCAGAATGGGATAAGTCCCTGACATATCTGTAAATGAAAAGTGGTCTGAAGGTGGCACAGCCTCTCCGGGCTTCACAACACATTACGATTGTAGTCAAGCTGTCACGCTGAAAAGGTCTCTGGGAAGTGTTGTGGCACTCACACAAAGAATGCACTACGCCTGCCCTGCATTCATGAGATGAGATGAGTCTCCGAGTTCTAAGGGGAATGCGGTCCAACAGGTGTTGTTTTTGCGATGTTAATGCACAACCCCATCGCCTTCTCTTTTTGTCTGTGTTTACTAATGGGGAAACGCGGCAAAACATATTGAAATTACTCACCATGGTGTTAACCAATTCTGACCTGAGATCAGATTCATACGAGGTTTCCACTGGACACACACTGGTCTGATTAACCCATTCTGACCTGAGATCAGATTCTAAAAAATGTCAGTCGTTCTTCGATTTTTCAAAAAATAGCAGACCTGCAAGCTCGTATCGCGCCACTCGGTGGCGCGATATGAGCTTGTAGATCTGCTATTTTTCAATAGCTAAAGCATAACATGATGCCAACACCAAAATGGGTGCCCGTTCAGAATGGGTTAATGAATAGCACCAAGTCAAATCAAATGTTTTCGGTCTTCCACTCCAGTTCCGCCACACATCTTACTCGGGTAGATGAATCCCAAGCCCTCGGAGACTCGCACACTCAGGGGGTTGAGACTGCGTATAATCCTTTTCCTTCCTTCTCCTTCGCTCTCTTCCGCACTCTGCCATTTGTTGCAACTAAAGCCTTGAGGTATAGTGTCATTTTGCTTTGGCTGAGGATAGGCACAGTGAAAACCCAAACGGAGGAATTTGTTTGTTTTCAAAATGTGTTGCTTCTTTTAGGACCATGATTCTGCTCAGGGGAAGTGGTTGCCTGGAGCAAGTGCTGCTGGCCATTCAGGTAATGCTTGTCATGTCCAGACAGAGTAGACGGGGCCCTGCTCTCTCATGATATCTATAGCTTTCTGTGGTCGGTGCAACAGGCTTAGCAGAGCTATTATGGATGCAATGCACTGTTTGTCTGTAAAGGCTGCCCGAGGCAGTGTGTCAAGGGGCTCCTTCAGGCTCTGGCAAAGAGAGCATGGCAACACTTATGCTGACGAGCAACAGCCAAGCCGAGAGGACAAGCGAGCCCACAGAGCCCACACACAAAGAGAGACACGCAAACACATCATTGCTGTGCTTTTAGCAAACGGATACACGCGCGTGTGCAGTTGTGCGCATACAGAAACCACTGAATGACGGATACATTTGAGATCCTTGTTGACAGTTACCCCCCCCGCCCTTTCCTTGACTCACAGGATGTGGGTTCAAATGGACATGTAGGACAGACCGAGGAATTAGATCCTCTTGTCATGTTTGTGCTCCCAAGTCACGTGTTCACGGCCTGGCCTTCATGATGTGCAAGTTGTTTGTTTTATGCAAATGTATGTGTGCTTGCTTTGCATATTTTTTCCCACACGTGATTTTGAAATGAAAGATGTTGTGTTGACGCTCCTAGATCCGAACTTGGCAAAGCGGGAACATCCAAAACTGTGATCTGTTGTGGTCCATAGCCCATCTTGCCCATCTAAGAAGAACACAGCTTAAAGCTCAAGTTCAAGGTTTTGTCTAGGATATGTATGCAGTCAAAATGTTGCGTTAAGACTATGATAATTACATTTGATATTGTTTAGCTTGTACTTTGTATGCATTTTATGCAATTTGAATGCCTTATCTCTTAATTCATTTGTGGAGTAGAAGGTCATTATGTCTTGCCACAAGGGGCAAAGTATAGGTGTCTGCAGGGAGACTGTCCTAACTGCATAACAAGATGACAACACCTCTAGGGCTGTCACCATCATGACATTTTACTTTGAACCCATTCTGACCTGAGATCAGATTCATACGAGGTTTCCACTGGACACACACTGGTCTGATGAACCCATTCTGACCTGAGATCAGATTCTGAAAATGTCAGTCGCTCTTCGATTTTTCAAAAATAGCAGACCTACAAGCTCGTATCGCGCCACTCGGTGGCGCGATACGAGCTTGTAGATCTGCTATTTTTCAATAGCTAAAGCATAACATGATGCCAACACCAAAATGGGTGCCCGGTCAGAATGGGATATAGCTCAAGTTCAAGGTTTTGTCTAGGATATGTATGCAGTCAAAATGTTGCGTTAAGACTATGATAATTACATTTGATATTGTTTAGCTTGTACTTTGTATGCATTTTATGCAATTTGAATGCCTTATCTCTTAATTCATTTGTGGAGTAGAAGGTCATTATGTCTTGCCACAAGGGGCAAAGTATAGGTGTCTGCAGGGAGACTGTCCTAACTGCATAACAAGATGACAACACCTCTAGGGCTGTCACCATCATGACATTTTACTTTTAATTGTCAGACAAATAATTGTGATTGACACATATTTATCGGGGACCGCATGTAATTTCCGACGGAGCATTAGTCTGACATGCGCTGCTCCCGTGCTTGCGGTTATGGTTAGGTTAGGGCTAGGTTAGGGCTTGAGGTGGGTTGTCGTTTGTCGGACCAATGACTAGTCTGAAGTTACTACGTACTGCACCCATATTTATGAACTTCATACTTTCAAACTTGTATGGCATGACATTTATGTATAATTATTTTTCCCTTGTATTATTGTAAACTGTTATTTTCAATGATATATATATGAGGAATGTTCACAGAAACACTGCACCTTCAAGTCATGTGACAAGGTTCTTCACAGCTGTTATCTGTTTGGATAAATTACATGCATTTTGATTGGTTGTTTACACTTCCTGAAATGTATTTAGTGACAATGTCAGCCCATTCTTGAATTAAGCCTGAGGAAGGTCGCAAGACCGAAACTTTGCTCAATTAATAAAATTGCTCTGAACTGGCAAGTGGCAGTGTGCGGATGTCCCTTCTTCCACATTGTATACTCTTTGTCATCATCGCACCTGCTCCAAATTGCCTGCCGGGTGTGCGGAAGTCTTCTCTCTACACATACTTTCAAACTTAAAAAAATATTTAGTGAAAATGGCAGATCTATACACTCGACGAGTCGCACAATTCGTTGTGAGCTTGTACGTCAACTATTTTCAGGTGAGCTGACAAACACGCACAACTAAGTACAACTTGGCCTTAAAGGAATATTTCACTTTCAAAACCTTTTGGTCATTTCATCGTCTACTCGGGCTTATGTGAACACCCCAGACAGTTTTTAAAGTTGCTCGATTCAGTATTTATTTATATATTTTATATTCTTTTTAGCTGCCCACACCCTTATACAAACCCATTGTAACTTCAAACTCCATTTTAGATTCGTCGAAAATACCCATCCTTTTTCTGGTGACTGACCTTGTCCTTCTAATACGTCAGGGGCTGTGTTTTTTCATTTACAGTTTTCATTCATTTTTGAGTGGTGCAACCACTCCCTTACGGAGCTGTGTGTGTGTGGGTGGGTGGGTGGCTGTGTCTGAGCACGAAATACCAGCATGGTTGTTTTTCACCACCTGTGCGCAACCTAACGCACACACAAACACACACGCACGTTAAACTGCATATATGACGATTTCGGGTGACAGTACAGTAGAGTAGAGGGTACAGTAGAAGGTCACTCTGTCATTTCTCAACCGTTTCGGACGCGGGACGGAGGTTAGGAGTAGCCCACAAAATAAAGAAACTCGGGTACTAGGCAAACAGTGGAAAGGCTCATACATAGTCTGGATTTTCGGTGTTTAGGTGACCACCGAACTACAACATGATGTCATGAGCCGCCGTGAAGAGCAAACCACCGCCACCGCTCCAGCCCTTCTCTCTGTTTTTACTCACCACCGCTCAATTGTTATTTTGCGGTGGTCAGCGGTGGTCAGCGGTGGTCAGCTCACCACCGAAAATCCAGACTATGAATAGGCCTTTAGTCCTTGAACGGTGTTTAACCTATTCTGACCGGGCACCCATTTTGGTGTCAGCATCATGTTATGCTTTAGCTATTTAAAAATAGCAGATCTACAAGCTCATATCGCGCCACCGAGTGGCGCGATACGAGCTTGTAGGTCTGCTATTTTTGAAAAATCGAAGAGCGACTGACATTTTTAGAATCTGATCTCAGGTCAGAATGGGTTCATCAGACCAGTGTGTGTCCGGCGGAAACCTCGTATGAATCTGATCTCAGATCAGAATGGGTTCATCAGACCAGTGTGTGTCCAGTGGAAACCTCGTATGAATCTGATCTCAGGTCAGAATGGGTTAAGTTGTACTCTCATAGTCTCCCTCGGGCCTCCCAGGACCCAGTCAGTCAGGCAGGTCATTCACATTGTCAGACATGCAGCTTTCCCCCGCTGGCTTTCCACAAATAGCAGCTGACGACTTCCACGTCACTGCCATGAGTCACACATGGTAAAAATGACCGCCACACGTGGATAAAAAGAGACTCCTCATGACCAAGCAAATGAAAAAAACCACAGTGACTTGGGAATTACAAACCAGAAACTCATTCTGACAGGTGGTGTACAGGTACTGTATACAATCTAGCTCTGGTCCCCGATAGCAATGTTTTCTCGTCTGTCTGTCTGTCTGTCTGTGTCACTCACTCTCTCTCGGCTGTGTTGGTTCCAGCTGCCTGTTTTGTTTACTCTGATTTATTGTCCGTTTTATATCACCATGCTTCAGCAAGCACCACCGATAATATGCAAATAACAGAGCTAGCTTTGTCTCCGGCAAATAACAGCGCATACACACCCACATTTGCATGCATAAAATGATGATCGGGAATTGTAAACAAGGGCCCGCCCGCGACTCCCACGCGGAGGACGTCTTTGCTTGATTCCAGTATGGATCGACCTGAGAGGGGGAAATGGACAGACAGAGAGAGAGAGTTGGAAGGGGAGAGAGAGAGAGCAAGGGTTTAGCTGAGCTTCTCACTAGTCCTCGGGCATTGAAATTGTTGTCTCGGACAGTTTCCGCTCGGCTGCCAGGCCC
>NC_139705.1:6920841-7165841 GCF_964188405.1 Protomyctophum parallelum
CAGCTCAACTGATTTAGTCCTCATCGTGATGTCATCAATGTCACCCTACTTTGTATAATTAGTTCCAAATTTGCATTTCCACTTTGTTTACAATGTCCATTGTTGTTGATTTTCTAAGCTGGCATGGAATGGAAACAAGCCTGGTTTTATCTAGCATCAGTATTATAATGACTCAAATATTAAATAACCTGCATATCAGCACCCTCTCCACCTCAGGACATTGTGGTACTGCAGCTAAAACTGCTTTCAAAGTCCAGAAAGAAATGACAAGGAGTGGTTATATCAGAGTGGTGATTAGATTGATGCTCAAACCAGTAGAAATAACTTTGAGGGACATAGACAATATGATATTAAAGCGCAAATAACATGCATTTTAAAACTGCTTTTAATATTTAATAATCATATTGTCTATGTCCCTCAAAGTTATTTCTAATGGTTTGAGCCTCAATCACCACTCTGATATAACCAGGCCTTGTCAATTATTTCTGGACTTTGAAAGCAGTTTTAGCTGCAATACCACACTGTCCTGAGGTGGTGGGGGTGCTGATATGCAGATTATTTAATATTTGAGTCATTATAATACTCATGCTAGATAAAACCAGGCTTGTTTCCATTCCATGCCAGCTTGGAAAATCAACAATGGTGGACATTGTAAACAAAGTGGAAATGCAAATTTGCAACTGAAGACTGAAGAAAAGGAGGAATTATACAAAGTAGGGTGACATTGATGACATCACGATGAGACCAAAATCAGTCGAGCTGTTTCTGAGAGCAATTTCCATTAAAACACCCATATGATATGAAAGCCTGATTGTTCAAAATTGGTTATTTGTGGGGATAGAAAACACACATTGGAGCCCCAAAAACACAAAAGAAATTGAAAAAGTTGAATTTGATGTTATAGGTCCTTTAAATATTAAAAGTTGTTTTAAAATGCATGTTATTTGCGCTTTAACGTAGCTGCCAATCACGATAGGTTACCTGACTCGTGCAGCACAAATTCAGCATGTATTGTAGACTAAGGCCCCCTCTGACCATGCTTTATTCGCATTTGTCAACAAATAACTTGGTATTATGTCAATCTCCAGCACTCCTGATTTCTTGTCTCGTTGAATGAGAGCAATAACCGAATGCTTGCCTTTGTCTTTGAGCAAAGCTTTCGCGCTTCCCAACCTGGAGTGAACGGGCGTTTGGGACCGGGCACCCCTAGGCTCTGGAACGCCCTCCCTGAGGATCTGGGGCTTATAGCAACATCGGTGTCCATTTGATATATTTGCTTTGCTGTTTCTATTAACTAACTTATGTAAAGCATTTTGTAACTTTTGTTTGGAAAAGCCCTTCACAAATGTATAGTATATTGGTTATAGTTTGGTTTTTTGCACTGCTTCTCTCTCAGCGCCTGTTACGGACCATGACAGAATAAATGGATATATGGCTCGGAATGAATGAAAATCTACAATGGCTCAGAATATATAATGGGTATCAGAATATTTACAAAGGCGAGTTACTTACAAACAGGAGTTGGGACAACAGAATAACAAAAGAAAAGATAACAAACCTAATCCTAACCTAACTCAGAACCCTGACAAACAAGGACAGAACTACAACTTACACCTAGTCACCTACCAAACGGACGTCCTCTCCCACGGGCACAAACAAAGCAGAACTGAGCAGAAACACAAACTGATGAAAAGTGGCTAAACATAACGGACCATGGCTGCAGGGAGAGCTGCCGTAGCGTTGCTACTCGAAGAGCTGTTGCCACAGACTGTGTTCATATAGCCCTCACTCCAAGGAAGCTCTGAGAAGGAAAGGCAATGGTCACGTGACTGGGCTGCGCCATGACACTTTCATGGACACTTTCATGGGAGCCAAACTCACACCGGACGTTCAATGAATACATAGCCAGCTGGACCAGCTCATAACAAACATTTCTGAACAATTGAGACCTTTGTCATATAATCAGTTCAGGAATATAAACTAAGACATATCACAGGTTTTACACATTTTATCTGAGGATCTAAACGGCAGCAGTTATCATTTCTGGCTCGGAGGTATCGCGAGATTTGGCTGCCAGACGGGGAAACGGTGGGAAGTCTCGCGATACTTGGTACGTTCAGAAAGGTGTACACATCAAAAAGCAACACAGCAGACAATAATGTGTTACATGTCTTCTGTTATTTGCCAGAAGAGATTACTTTACAAAAGGTCTCAGTCATTCAGAAATAGTGTTCATGAGCTGGTCGCTGAGCTCTCATTGACTCCAGTGCATTCTTTTTTTTTAACACTTTATTTTGATTTTTATTGATGAATAAATGAAAAAACATACGTGTACATTTTGTTGTATCCGACATGTAAATATCCCCCCCCCCCCCCAATCAAGGTCGACTCCAGTGCATTCTGCCGAACTTCCGGGTGTAGTTTTTGCTGCCATGAAAGCCCAGTCACGTGACCATTTCCTTTCCTTCTCAAAGCTTCCTTGCCTCACTCCATCCAGGAAGACGGCAAAGGCACGTGACCGGCCGCCTGGCCAATGGGGAGCGTCGGGTGATCAGGCCTAGGTCACACCCACAGGACGGTGGCCCACGACGGACAATTTCCAAACCAGTAACATGTCCAAGGAAACTCAACAATAATAATAATAATAATAATACCTACAGCCACAGGCTGTCACAGCGCCAGTGGGTCACACCCATTGCCTCGCAGTCTCTTAAATAGCTGCCTTTAGGCCAAGCTATCTTCCCTTGGATGAGGCTGCACCATTATTAATGCTCTGGGGCATTATTATTCATTCAACATGATTACACAACTAACGGAAATGTCTCTCCTGAGAAAGGGAGTTAACCAGTGGGCTGATGTAGCCCATTGTTCTCTATGTCCCGGTTGCAAACTTCAGGCCGAAGTGTGTGTGTGTGTGTGTGTGTGTGTGTGTGTGTGTGTGTGTGTGTGTGTGTGTGTGTGTGTGTGTGTGTGTGTGTGTGTGTGTGTGTGTGTGTGTGTGGCTGTGGCTGTGGCTTAAATGAAGCGCACATTCTTGGCTCAGACTGTGTGTCCATTTGTCTGCGAGAGCTTGCGTTTGAGCAGCCATGTGTGCATTTCAATGGAGTGTGGTCGGTGTGAATGTCACGCACTGGGCCATCTCTCCTCTCTGCCTTTTGTTTCGCCTCCCCATCTCACTGCTTCCCTCTGTCCCCTTGCAAACCGTGTGTGTTCGCGCGTGCAGCACTTCCATGTGCGTACTGTTGCATATGGTAATTGTACTGCATGTCGCTGTGTGTGCCAGGGAAGGCCCAGACGCAGTCGAGGAGTTTGCTTTAGCTTGCTGATGAAAACAACCCCACCATCCCCGTTTGATTATTTTCAGATCTCCCAGGCCACTCCAGTTCCACCTCCACGGCCTGCTAATTTCAAAGATTTTTTTCCCCCCGCACATGCCTATGTTTTATTCTCCGTTCCCTACCCTCTTTCTCTGGAGACAGGATAATGCATTACACTCGGGGGCCCCTCAGAGAATTCCTGCGGATGCACTTCTGTTGAAGGTCAGGCCTTGGAGAGGCAGCTCTGCTAATTACCGACTGTCAGTCGCCACCCCCTCATGGGGTGGCATGGACACAGAACCCCCCCCTCACGCCCGCGTCAATGAGCCGACAACGCACAACCATCGGAATGATGGAGGGTGGGTGATGATGGCGCAACTTTGCACCGATGTACAGTGGTTTCTCAAACCTTCTCACCTTTTGTGTCGAGGACACCATACATGATTTGTGTTGCTGACCTGAGATCAGATTCATACGAGGTTTCCACTGGACACACACTGGTCTGATTAACCCCCTTTCTGACCTGAGATCAGATTCTAGAAATGTCAGTCGCTCTTCGATTTTTCAAAAATAGCAGACCTACAAGCTCGTATCGCGCCACTCGGTGGCGCGATATGAGCTTGTAGATCTGCTTTTTTTCAATAGCTAAAGCATAACATGATGCTGACACCAAAATGGGTGCCCGGTCAGAATGGCCTAATGAATCACTACTTAGCCAACAGCTCTGAGTCCAACAGCTCTGAGTTACCAACTCTTAGTCCATCTCCCCGGCACCATCTGATCTGCTCTGTCATTTCTCAATCTCCTGGTCCTTTCCCATAATACTTAATCTCCTGTAGGAGGACTGTTGGATGCCTCAGAGAAAATCATGGTGTAATTATGATGGTAAAGACTTCCTGTCTGCCGCACGGAAACTCTGCGACTGTAATGTGTGTGTGTGTGTGTGTGTGTGTGTGTGTGTGTGTGTGTGTGTGTGTGTGTCTCTGCTGTGTGACTAAGAGCTTCCGAGAACTCCAGCAGTTACTCAGCACAACACGGGCCAGCTATCAGACAGCAAGAACAAAGTCTGAAGGCCTCCCTTTGGAGCCCGTTGGCACTGAACAGTGTGGATAATACTATTATGGCATGTCGCCCTTTGTGCACCAGAGCACAGGGAGAAAAGGGGGAGAGGCACAGCAGTGCATCAGCATGCCTGTGAACAATTGTCCTTTTATATTTGTCCAAGCCCCGGTGTGCAAGCTAAGTGTCAACAGGAAAACAGCCCACCATTGAAGAATATTAGTCATATTTTAAAGTTTAGATTAGGGCCGGGACTAATTGCGATTAATTACGATTAATTAACTACAGAAAAATGAATGCATTAAAAAAATTAACGCATTTTAATCGCACTATTTTTTTCACCGCGGAACGTTGTCACTGGACAGTTTTCAGACGGAACTGCGCACCAAGTGTCCGTGTCCTCTTCAGACAATAACACCACCAGACACCGCAGACAGTTCACCAGACTGGGGGAAGCCGCTGAGATCACTTTGCTTGTCCCTGTGGATTGGAAATAGGATTTAAAAGGCTATCCGATGGTAGCGTGGATTACAGCACAGTTGTGTGCAATTATTCAATAAAGAATGATTACCCCTATTACTACAAAAACTATGTTTTATTGCTTAAACAATCCATTTGAAAAAATTGCTTTCTCACTGTTCTCGGGTCAAATTATGATATGCGATTAAAATGTGATTAATCTAGATTAATTAATCGCAAAGCCTCTGATTAATTAGATTAATTTTTTTAATCGAGTCCCAGCTCTAGTTTAGACTAACTTGAAAGACCCTGAGTGAGTACAGAATTGGCTCTTCTTTAGCAGTAGCACCAAGCAAGCCCAATGTTGGTAGACGTTCTGGTCTTTAAGTTTGACTATTGAAAACCTATTTGAGGCATAATTAGGGCGCCGAGCACCTAGTGTGTAGGACCCCTATTGTTTTTGTTAGTTTTCTTCTTCTTCTTCTGATGTTTTTGCTGTTCTGGCGTAACCGTGCTTAACTTGGCAATATCAATTTAAAAATGCTAACTTTGAGTAGAAATAGCTCATGCACCGTTTGACTTACAGCCATGAAACTTCATTTACACATACTGTATCATGCATCTGCTCATGAGGAACACATTTGCCACTGTGACCTTTGACCTCTTAGATCTTCATTTGGAATGATATGAAAAACTGTTAAATTCGAACTAAATACGAAAACTCTCTACAGACAAACTTTGGACCAATATCTAAAATCCCAGCTGGAGAGAAGTTTGTACAAGTATGTGAAAAAAATAAGCCTTCATGAGACGATCAATATTGTAGTTTTATGAAAATTATTCTTTTGCCCCATACTACATGAATGCAGTGTCATATTGTTTTGAAACTTTGCAGTATGGTAGAGATACTAGAGAATCATGCCAATAAGCACTGAAACATACCTTACTCATAAAAGGGGACACTATAGCAATTAAACAAGAAATGATCACATGGTGATATCTTTATTTAGTAACGAGCGCTCTTCTCAACCGGCCGGTCTCAATCATAACATCACGTTACATAACATTGGATGTCTCTAAAGATTTCTGCTACCTGCTTCCTGGTAATGTGACTGGCGTTTTTTTTATCTGCTTGCCAACTGCTGAAATATTTTATACTTGGGCATTAGGTGAGTGCCTGGCGTCTTTAGCTGGGGGAAGAAAAAGCACTTTGGTGGACACGGTAGGAAGATTTGACTGTGTAGTCTATTCACGTAGCAGGACAGCAAAATCAGGTTGGCTGTACTGTACAGCACCTGTCAGAAACACTTTGGAGCCTAGAGGCTGGGGTGAGCAGGGCAGACACAGCTGTCCTACAGACTCAGCCATGCCCATATCCACCCCCAGATAACGAGGCCTGGCTCAACCTCACCTGACCTGTAATTCACCACAGCTGTGCAGGCCACACGTTCAACTGGCATTACACAGTAAAACCTTGTAATTCAGAGTCCTCCTCAACGTTCTAATGCTTCAGCTCCTTCTCTGCCGAGGTTAGCTCTCTCACGGCTTTTTAGCCGCAAGGTCTTATTTTGAAGAGCCCAAAAGCTGATTTACCGAACCAGAAGTAAAAATAATTTCCGGGGCAGCCGCTAGTTACCTTCGCTTTCATCAGAAGCGCTAATATAGTACCGCAAGGTAATTTTTTTTTATTGAGCTCCCAAAACATCTGCATAGCCGAAACGCGCAAGCGTTCCTTTTTGGTGTGTGCCAATAAAGAAACTTTGTCTGTCATTTATTTAATTTTTGGATGTGCTACCTTTTTGGAATCTTTTAAATTCCTCATTTTTTATGTACTGTATACTGGATTTGGGTTTGGCACTACACTTTTTCTCAGCTAGTAGAGTACCGTTAGTGTAGATGTTGCACTTTGAGCTTTACACACATTTCTCAAATGAAGAGTAGGAAGTGGGAGACCACTTCCAACCACTGCAATGTATTGTATTAAAATACGCTACAGTGTACAAAACAAACCCTGCATTTGTGAATGTGATGATATTATTTACTGGCGACAAAACATGCATAAACCCATTCTGACCTGAGATCAGATTCATACAAGGTTTCCGCCGGACACACACTGGTCTGATGAACCCATTCTGACCTGAGATCAGATTCTAAAAATGTCAGTCGCTCTTCGATTTTTCAAAAATAGCAGACCTACAAGCTCGTATCGCGCCACTCAGTGGCGCGATATGAGCTTGTAGATCTGCTATTTTTAAATAGCTAAAGCATAACATGATGCTGACACCAAAATGGGTGCCCGGTCAGAATGGGTTAAATACCGGCACCCATTCGACCATAGGCTATTGATTCTCCAAATGCGTACAATATTTAGAAGCTATAAAATGTGTCCACTACAGTCCAACACAATTCCATTTAATTCCACTACTGTTCTGAGATCACTCTGAGCATCAAAAGCTCTCATTTGCAAGCTTTATTGATCGAAGTAAGCAAAACAAAACACATTTTTCTGTGTAGTATATTCAAGTATCTAAATCTATTTGCTCAGCTGACATTCCTGAAGTCCAGGGTCTAAATTCATTGTTAACAGTATTTATTATTTTTAGGAATAGATTCTGCTTGCTACCATGCCCAGGAACACTTGTGGAAACACTTCAGAGCTGAACCTTTTGAGTGTCTCTCGGCCCCATAGACAGCCTTTGGTCTTGGTTAAATCAATGGCCTATCAAGTGTCATCTTACCCAGGGGGCAAAGGGGGTTGACCTGCATTTGCCATGACCTCAAAGGTTGTCCACCAGAAATAATATCTATGACCCCGTAGGATCACAACCTATATGGACAACCCGGTAATTTTTTTGCTGGAAGTCCAATATGGCCGCCGCAATATTGGCCCCTATTAGTTATAATGGGGGGTGAATAGGGCAAAATTTTAAACCAAAACCAAAATCCACAAAACTTCTCAGGTTGATCAATGATATAAATATGAACATCTTTTGTATTGAAAGTTTCCATGAATTTCAATATGGCCGCCACAATATGGCCGCCACAATATTGGCACCCAGAAAATAGGTTTGGCTCTAACTTCTGAACCAGATGAGCTAGAAACGCAAACTCGGTGTCTATTTCATGTTTTCTGACCATGAGAGACTCAATGGAATACCCATTTTCATTATTGGGTGTGTCTGGACCCTTATTGTGCATATTTACAAGATGGTGGCTACCCGAAATAGTGCTTTACCATGATTTCTACCATGATTGTTGACTGTTTTAGCAAACACAAGCAATATTAATCCATTGGCTAAGATTTATGACACAGAAGGGACATATATTTGACCTTGCATATTGTCATTTCCCCTCAGATCCTATGTAGAGTTGTAGGAATGATTTCAGATAAAATCAGAGACCAAAACAATGTATCTTAGAGATTACTTTACTATGGGACTGATACTATGGGATTGAATGGGACTGAATGGGAGTGACAGTCCCATAGTAACAGTACCTCCCATTCACTCCCTCACTCCCATTCACTCTGAATGGGAGTGAATGGGAGTGACAGTCCCATAGTAACAGTACCTACCATTCACTCCCTTTCACTCTGAATGGGAGTGAATGGGAGTGACAGTCCCATAGTAACAGTACCTCCCATTCACTCCGATTCAGTCCCATTCACTCCCCCATTCACTCCCATTCACTTGTATTCACTCCCATTCAGTCACATAATAACAGTACACCCCATTCACTCCCATTCAGTCCCATTCACTCCCATCGTGTCAGTCCCATAGTAACAGTACCTCCCATTCAGTTACATTCCCTCCCATTCACTCCCATAGTATCAGTCTCATATTAACAATACCTCCCATTCACTCCCATGCACTCCCATAGTATCAGTCCCATAGTAACAGTACCTCCCTTTCACTCCCATTCAGTCCCATAGTATCAGTAACCCCATTCACTCCCATAGTATCAGTCATATATTAACAGTACCTCCCTTTCACTCCCATTCAGTCCCATAGTATCAGTCCCATACAGTACCTCGCATTCACTCCCATTCAGTCCCATGCACTCCAATAGTATCAGTCCCATAACTAAAAAACGTTGCATGGATGCACCTGGGACGTATCCTCAGTGATGTATCCTGAGGTCAACGGGGTTCCGGGTCTCTCAACATCATACCCCTCACTCAGGCGACCCAGCCGGGGTTGATCAAGTCCCGACTTACGTCCCAGTAGCTATACCCTCAATCAGTCCCACTAGGGAAAAACCAGCGGCACACAATCCGTTGGAACTACTCCAGAACTACTCTGCCAGGGCTGGGAGGTACACTTCTGGCACATGGAGGGACTAGGCTCTGTGGGTTGTCTCCTGGTCGGGCCCCTCCTACGTCTCACCAGGTCCACTCCTGCTCTCACCAGGAGTAGAGCGAGGACCTGTGCGTTGCACCAGAGTCCCAGCACCAGACAGTTTATTCAGGAGTGGTGGGCATTGGGCAATGGTTCCGCAGGGTCATGGTGCTGCGGTTCCGCTTGCTGCTTGCATGGCCCTCCCAAAGGCCTCACCGAGGGTTGTTGGACTTCATCCTCACAGAGGACCCAGGCTGGGGCACTAACCCATACTGCTCACCCGGGTGCCGTCTACATTCCGGCTTTCACCCGTCTCTCCGGTGTCACCAGACTATACCTGGTTGTCACATAGTCTATTCCTATGAGTCACTATATAAATAGAAGAACTATAACTAAAAAACATCGCATGGATGCACCTGGGACGTATCCTCAGTGATGTATCCTGAAGTCAACGGTGTTTCGGATCTCTCAACATCATACCCATCACTTAGGCGACCCAGCCGGGAGTGATCAAGTCCCGACTTACGTCCCAGTAGCTACCCTCAATCAGTCCCACTAGGGAAAAACCAGGGGCACACAATCTGTTGGAACTACTCCAGAACTACTCTGCCAAGGCTGGGAGGTACACTTCTGGCACATGGAGGGACTAGGCTCTGTGGGTTGTCTCCTGGCCGGGTACTGTTACCCATAGTAACAGTACCTCCCTTTCACTCCCATTCACTCCCATAGTATCAGTCCCATAGTAACAGTACCTCCCATGCACTCCCATAGTATCATTCCCATAGTAACAGTACCTCCCTTTCACTCCCATTCAGTCCCATTCACTCCCATTCTATCAGTCCCATAGTAACAGTACCTCCCATTCAGTCCCATTTTGAAAGGAGTGTTAAAATGGCCTAAGTCACATTTTATTATGACTTAGGCAAAATAATATGGCCTAAGTCTCCCTCTTGACATAGGCCATTGTTTTAATAGGGTGTAACAGGAAGGCCTTTTACATTAGGGCTCGGGTGATTTTACCAGAGGTGGCCAGCATCACCAGGTGGTGATTTAGGCCAAAAAAGCAATTTGGCAAAAAATGACTTAGGCAATTAGTTTAATAAGGTGACGATATTCAAAACAGTCAACAATCATGGTAGAAATCATGGTAAAGCACTATTTCGGGTAGCCACCATCTTGTAAATATGCACAATAAGGGTCCAGACACACCCAATAATAAAAATAGGTATTCCATTGAGTCTCTCATGGTCAGAAAACATGAAATAGACACTGATTTTGCGTTTCTAGCTCATCTGGTTCAGAAGTTAGAGCCAAACCTATTTTCTGGGTGCTAATATTGTGGCGGCCATATTATGGCGGCCATATTGAATTTCATGGAAACCTTCAATACAAAATATGTTCATATTTATATCATTGATCAACCTGAGAAGTTTCGTGGATTTTGGTTTTGGTTTAAAATTTTGCCCTATTCACCCCCCATTATAACTAATAGGGGCCAATATTGCGGCGGCCATATTGGACTTCCAGCTAAAAAATTTACGGGTTGTCCATATAGGTTGTGATCCTACAGGGTCATAGATACTATTTCTGGTGGACAACCTTTGAGGTCATGGCAAATGCAGGTTTCCTAAAAAAAGGGTGGTTTGCCCCCTGGGTATCTGGTGGAGTACAATAAGGGTGAAACAAAAGGTAGCTATCAGTCACCACTATGGTCACCCAGTACGGGGTGTATATGTTGGTTAGACACCACTATGGTCACCCAGTACAGGGTGTATATGTCCGTTATACATACTAATTACTAACAGTCCAACATGCATTAGTCCGACAACGCTGCGGCATTTCAGGGAAGGCAAGCTTCCGCGTGCATCACAGAAGGGAACGTTCGCTAGGCCAATCGGAAGACCATGTAAACGTTTGTTTTCTCACGCCAATAAAGCTCCATTGAATTGAAAGGACACGCTAGTGTGATTGGCCAGTGCTCCCTTTGAGTGGCAGTGTGCCTTCCGCACTTCTACTTGACTTCTGCTCCAATGAACCGCAGGAGCGAATGAGGTTATCTAGTTTTTTATATCTATGGGTGGGGTCAGGGTGGTCTGTGTCTGCAATCAGTCCTCCAGAGAGCCAAAGGCATGTCAGAGCTGTGCTACAGATAGTATTAAATTGAGACTCTGCTTTTAGAGGCTGAGAGTAGACTGTTCTTTTAGAGATGATAAGAACTCTGGTTGTGCTATGTGGAGAAACCAGACTCTCTCTCTACTATACATACAGTACGAGAGACTAAAAGCATACCAACCTATACTGTATAGGCAGTCCCCTGAGTGCAGATCAAACTGGACCATGCAGGACACATCAGACCAGGACCTTTTTAACTTATGCTTCCGTCTCATGGTTTGCACGCTGCTCGTATGTCAGGCTGAGGCATGAGGCAACAACCAGCCTTTGATCCGTTTTCTCCCACTGTCCCTCTGTTCTCTGTTCCCCTCTCTGGACTAGTCCCCAGAAACATTCACAGCCACATCCATCAGGATATCAGTGCTCCCTTTACCCGCTGTGTGTGTGTGTGTGTGTGTGTCACTGTGTGTGTGTGTGTGGTTGGGGAGGGAGGAGGCATTCTGCTTGTCTCCAGATGGCTGACCGATATGTCGATATAGCTGGACAGAGGGGCGACGGAAGGCTTCTATAAATCCGAGGCCGACGCTTCCAATCATGCCTTCTATTGATCCGTCTGGTAGCCCACATGGCAGCAAAGGCCACGCAGCGCAGCGCCAGGCAAGGCTATAATACAACATGGCAAAGGCACTGCAGGAACAAACAGCTTCTCTATACCGTAGTTCAGCCCAGTGTTGTTTTTGGCAGCACATTTCTATTTTAGTTTTAGTCATAGTCTCTTGAATAGTTTTCACTTGGTTTTAGTCACATTTTAGTCACCTGGAATGTTCTAGTGTTTAGTCAGTTTTAGTCGACTAAATGTCATACGATTTTAGTCGACTAAATCTACAGTTGATTTAGTCGACTAAAATGTGTTTTGACAGGCCTTGATGTCGTCGCAATGAGATATTTTACACTTTGGTTGTGGTCTCTCCACGAGTCCCTTCCTAACATTTTAGTCTAGTTTTTATTTGTTGACGAAATTGTCAATGTATTTAGTTTAGTTTATAGGTAGTCGACGAACATGTTTCGTCTTGGTTTTAGTCGACGAAAACAACACTGGTTCAGCCTCAAATCTGTGGTTGTTCGTTTTATATTTGCATATAAAAATGAAAATAAAGATGGCAGTTTAAGGAGGTGAATCGCATGCTTGCTCTTTTAAATCGCATTTCAGAATGCCTCACCTTCACAGAAGAAGAGAAGATCCCATCTGCCTAATAACTGTTGTTTAAGTCGAGAGAGATAAATGCAGATAAATATCCCTACTTTCTGCTAACGTGATATAATCGTTATCGAAGTTACTCTTTCCTGACTCGTTTTCATCTTCTATTCTATTCTATTTATTTTTTAGTTTCTCACTCTTCTGGTTTCAGTTGTTGCTCCCTTTTCTTCCTGCCACCGTCTGCTTTGAACGTTTTGAACAGAGAAAGAACAGCAGGGGGTTGTGGGTGATTGGGGGGTTCTGGCTGGGTAGTTGGCGTTGGGGAGACATGGGGCCATATGCCCCCAATATCTCCTGATCCCTTTATGTAAGGAGGGTGTGCAGCGGACTGGGCGATGGATGGGTCAAAAGCTGAAGGTAATTGGCAGAATAGCGGGGGGGGGGGGGGGGACTGGGAACAGTGGCTGTTGGGGCCAGAAAGAGGTGAGGTGCTGATCAGTTGTGTGTGTGTGGGGGGGGGGGCTTTGTGTGTCTGTGTGTACTTTGTCTGTTTCTATATTGTATTGTATGCATTTTATAAACAATCTGTTGCATCTTGCACGCATTTTATAAACAATCTGTTGCATCTTGCACTTTCTTTTCTTCTTTTTTTGCTATTGTATATTGTAAGGGCTGGCCCAATAAGCACTTGCTAGTTCAGTTGTATGTACTTTGTAGTTTGTATATGAAGTATACTGTATATGGATTAAGTGGCTGAGGCAGGCTTGTCAACCTCGTTTCTGTGTGTGCATACATCTTGCATCAGCTCTTGTATTGGGAGTGAGCCATGTTGTCTGGCCAGTAGCGTCTGTTTGTTAGAGTGACCGATGTCTTGAGGCCAGAGTATAGAACGTGTTCAAAAGGTTTGCCTTACCATGTCTGCCTGTGGTTCAAAGGCCAGTCACCGCCTGGGCAATGAACTGCAAGAGAATAACCCACTGGATTTGTTTGGGATTTGGCCAATTTCTGACGAGATGTCAGTAATCCCTAAAGGGATGCTGGTTTTAAGCCTTTGAGAAGCTACAGAGCCACAATCTGGCCAACATCGTCCCCCTGCCAGTGCCTCTCTGTGTCATCAGCTATCTGCAGCACAGCCTACCCGGGACAATGGACACAATTTTGGGCAATTCCGTTGATAGTTTTCATTGTTTGAAAGCTTTTGAAATGCTTATAATGACAAGGTTGAAAGTGTTTAAATAGCTGGATACATTGGCTGCACAAAATGCCAATAAAAGAAAGTCAAAGAATGGCTGACATATCAACCAAACTAATATATCTTATCGATCTGGCTCTGTTCTCCCCCCCCCCCCCCCCCCCCCCACACACACACACACACACACACACACACACACACACACACACAGACACACACTTATCACATCCAAGTAATTACGGACCCAAAAAACCACAGGAAGATGTTGGATTAGGATAGTGTGGCCATGACAAGGATTTAGTAGACAATATTCTCGCTCCACATATTTGCTAGTGACAGCAGGTTCACAACGGGGCTGTGATCCTCTGCTGCACGTTAATTGCAATTGTACAATCGTGACCATTTGTACGGTCAATTTTGTTATTAAAGGTAATAGACCATGCACCTCCACTTGTTGATGTGAATTTGGATGTAAACTAATAAGATAATCCCGTTCAATTACTTTGTGTCTGTTCATTCACATCTGTCTGCCCCGCACCCCCCCGGCCCCACCCAAGGTAATTTATAACATCTGACCATCCGTCCTTGTGTCCTTTGTCATCAGGGATTGGATCGATTTAGTGTCCGTTCCCCCTGCAGCTTCCCGCGGCTCAGGCCTGCTCTCCGCGCTCGGATCGATATTACGTCATAATAACCCATTCTGAACGGGAACCCATTTTGGTGTTAGCATCATGTTATGCTTTAGCTATTGAAAAATAGCAGATCTACAAGCTCATAGCGCGCCACCGAGTGGCGCGCTACGAGCTTGTAGGTCTGCTATTTTTGAAAAATCGAAGAACGACTTGACATTTTTTAGAATCTGATCTCGGGTCAGAATGGGTTAATCAGACCAGTGTGTGTGTCCAGTGGAAACCTCGTATGAATCTGATCTCAGGTCAGAATGGGATAATAATCCTCCTGCAACTGCTGCCACCGTGTCACCTCCTCCCATACGTCTCCGTCCTCTGACATCCAAATGGGCGCGCCCGAGCGGAGAGCGACGGAGACGGAGCGAGAAAGGGAATGCTGCGAAAGAGAGGGAGAGAAAGCCTCGTCTCGACAATGGCTCCATCGATTTCCCTCCGATCCAGACGCAGCAGAGCGGAGGCCCCATCGACCGAAATAGTGTTACTTATTGAGATGTGATTACATGCTAAATGGGGTTGTCTATAATGGACCGTTTGGACATACAACACCGACCATGTGAAAATCCCATGTGATCTCTCTTGTTGACAAGAGAGATGGCGTGTGCTCTTTGTTGCCGGCCATTTTGCTGCAACCAATATTGATTTAAATTAACAAGACAAAAAAACCCAAGGCAATCTTCTGGCAAGAAAGTTTTAAAAGCCTTTAGAGACATACTGTCTCCGTGTAGAAAATAAGAAGGGCAACACAACCCACGTCTAGCACAAAGGGTTCTTCAGGGTCTGTAACAAGAATTAAGTGCCATGCCCACCACCACGGAGGTTGTGGGTTCGAATCCACTGTGGTACATCTCCCAGCGAGCACGGTCAGGACCTTGACTTATTAGTGACGTCTCTATTGGGGCCAGATCAAGTCGAACCAAGACTAGTCGGATCTGGCCCAGAATATCACCTGATTTCAACCAACATAAATTCTGCCCACTAAGACAGACGTCCCCCTGGATGAATCGGAGAGAGTCCGATCGTGCCCAGATCAACTTAACCCATTCTGACCGGGCACCCATTTTGGTGTCAGCATCATGTTATGCTTTAGCTATTTAAAAATAGCAGATCTACAAGCTCATATCGCGCCACCGAGTGGCGCGATACGAGCTTGTAGGTCTGCTATTTTTGAAAAATCGAAGAGCGACTGACATTTTTAGAATCTGAACTCAGGTCAGAATGGGTTCATCAGACCAGTGTGTGTCCGGCGGAAACATCGTATGAATCTGATCTCAGGTCAGAATGGGTTAAGTCATATCATAACTAGTCAGATCTGGCCCAGAATAAGCTATATTATTTCAACTGGTTCAGACGTCCTGGTAATGACGTAAAGATCATCCTCATATGGGCTGTGATCTGGCCTAGTCCTGAACGTCACCGGAGTCACTGGAGGACGTCATCATAACGTCATCATGACTTGGCTTGCTGGGCTGGCTTTGTCGAGCGGCTATACTGTACGTAAGTTACTGGCCCACACAAATAGAAGTCTGCACACTGTAACTAACTAAAGCTCTCAGTCAAGGCCTCGGCAACGGCCATATAAGGAGTCCATGCAGCTGTGCTCAAATATGTCGTCATAGCATTAAGTGCAAAAAGGTCAGACTACTCCATATATGGGCACAAACTTGATACAGACAGACGGGTACAATTGTACTCTCTAACTCAAATATGTTCAGCAAATTTAAGCCTAATTTATACTTTGTCAACACATGACAGACGTAAGTATGAACTGTGTGTGCTTGACAAATAAAAGTGAACTGGTTGTTCACACACACACACACACACACACACACACACAAACGTGTTACAGTAAGTGCCGGCAACACAGCCGTGAAATGAAAGTATATTTTCCTGAGAACATTTGAGAGAGTGCGTGCACTGTGTGGGTGCATGCTGTATGCATGTGGGTGAAGTAATCAGAGGACCAGTTTGATACTCTAGTCAGTTGCACTGTTTTATATTCATAAATTCATATACACTTCATCTTTTACTTCATGAGTCAGTCAATTATTTTCTTTACACAGACTATCGTTCATAAGATCATAACGTCACCTACAGTAGTAGTAAGGCACTGAATATTTGATCACAGACACGGGTTGTGTTTATAGGAGGACGGAAAATAGGTGCGTGCGTGCGTGCGTGCACGCCATAGACTGTAAAAAATATGGACAAAGCGTTCCCCGGGTCTAACATGAACGTAAAATGAAGCCTGAAATCCCTTGCATGTAAATCGCCATCTTTCTAGATCCGTTTTGGACCAGCTGGCCATTGGCTGGCTCCGTTTGGGTCCAGCTGGCCATTGGCTGCCCAGACAACGAGGCAGGACTTCCCCCCCTTCTTCTCCATTGGTTTTTATTTTGACTCGAGTTGGAGGAGAAGACTCTTGAGTGGGAGGGGAATCCCGATCATAGACTGTAACGGTAGCCACGCCCCTCAGAACATACGCAACTTTATGGTCATTATTTTAATTAATGGGACCATAATTTTCCAAAAAGAATATTATGACATTAGAAATTAGACTTTAAACTAGTGACTGGAAGAAGAAAGTATTCATGACCATGTTTATTAAGGTAATACAGTCTAGGTGAAGTTGGGCCAAAATACATGGGCCTCTATGGAGCTATGGGGCTTTTTGGGTCCAGTCCAGCGCCACAACAGGCCATTATATGAACTACCGATTTCAAATGAGGCTTCACGAAATATCTGGCTGACTGCCCCCCTGGTGCACGCGCTCCTGTTAATCATCTGGGGACCATGCTGTTGAAATGATGAGACCAGAGAGAGGCCACACGTGCATTCAGCTGACAGCCCACCACAACCTCAGTCCTCTCCCAGTGGTCCCGGGCTAGAGCCAATACACTATTTTGTCTCCGCCATCATCATCATCCAGACCACTGTGCCTCCACTGTTTGGCCAATCAGCCATTATTACATGACTTTGTTGATTGGCAGTTAGTATGTAGCTGATGTGTAGCGATTTCTACCTGAATTGCCTTGTTTTGGGCATGGTTATTACAAGCGAAAAGTTCCAAAACGTAGACAATATTTTTAGAATTTTCTACGTTAATAGAATTTTCAGTTTTTTTTATAATGGGTTAGAAATTATTTTGCTTCCTTTTTAACCCATTCTGACCGGGCACCCATTTTGGTGTCAGCATCATGTTATGCTTTATCTATTGAAAAATAGCAGATCTACAAGCTCATATCGCGCCACCGAGTGGCGCGATACGAGCTTGTAGGTCTGCTATTTTTGAAAAATCGAAGAGCGACTGACATTTTTTAGAATCTGATCTCAGGTCAGAATGGGTTAATCAGACACAGTGTGTGTCCGGCGGAAACCTGGTATGAATCTGATCTCAGGTCAGAATGGGTTAATATAATATTGGTCAAACAAATTCGTCGTCTATATAAGACTCTCCGATCTCCATTGACATTGCACTCAAAACGTGGCATTGGATGGGCTCTAGGGGACCGTGGCCCTGGGGCTGGAGGAGGATTCGGCAGCACAGGGCCACGGCCAGGAGAATTACTTTGAAGTTAATGCCTGTCCTTGCTCTCCTTTCTCTAAGTCTTTTCAGGTAATCTTTCAATTTCTTTTTTTTTGCTCTGCCTCTCTCTTTCAGTCTCGCACACGACGCACACGAAGCACACGCACGCTCTTCCACAGCCCTCTGACTCATTCCTGTCCGTGTCCTGATTGCCATTCCCTGTCAGTCACCCCTCTCTGACATGCTCTAAATTGCCTTTCTTTACGTCGTCTCTCTGCTCCACCTTGCCTCCCACTTTGCCTCTCTTTCTTTGTGAGTCACTTTTTGAAGTTGAATTGCTGTAGCCTATTCTGTACCGTCACCTTCTCGTCCCTGCTAGAAGGTCATTAGTTGTTGCTTCTCCTCTCTGACTCCTCCTCCTCCCCCCGGCAGGCAGGCTGGGTGTTGGATTGTGAAAGGGCAGTTGGATTCAAATGTCAGAAGAGGCGTTCACTTAATCGTCTCATTACCATCATGTTCCCTGGACCAGCTTCATTAGAGAGAGAGAGAGAGAGAGAGAGAGTGTGTGTGTGTCTGTGTGTGTGTGTGCGTTTGTGGTCGGTCATTTTTGGACTGGGAAGACTGTGATGAATTGAACTGTTGTGGTGATAGAAAATGCTGTGTGAATTGAACTGCTGTGGAGAATAGACAACTGTTTTCATTTGGGAGATTTGGCTAGGATCAATAACTCTGCCTTACATCTCACAACAGGCGCTTCCAGGCTGTGAAGTGATCCGTTTTCATATCAATAAACTTCGTCTTTTTAGATCAAACTTCGTCTTGGGGCGTCGGGCGTTACTAATGGAAAGAACAAAGAACTTCTTCCTGGTTGATGGGGGTGTTAAGAGGTGGAGTGATGGCCTTCCAATATGCTCCACTGTTTTATTAAGTCTTCTCCGTTTGCCTTCATAATTTGGTTATTCATACATTTTTATTGTTTGAGCACAGAGGCACTGTAATAATGCGTGCTTTCCCCACTGTGATTCACAGGGCTGACAACAAAGAAGTTGACCTCATATTGTGTACGCCAGATTTCCCAGGGAAACTCGATGTAATCTTATTATTGCTATAGGACTATTGTCTCGTATCACCCACAGGGGCAACATGCTGGCAGTTCAATAGCCACTTCTCCATAGTCCCTTCCTTCCTGTCTTTGTAAGAATAATGTTTGGTTGCAACGCGGCTTCTTTTGGACACATTCTTCTAGCCCCTAAGGAGGAAGGGGCCGGAATTTATCCTGCCTGCCATATTGGTTGGGCGGCCAGATTACTTCATAACCCTACATTCATAACTGTTAAATACTTTGGCAGCATCTAAGAAGGTTGTTGCTTTGTTTGAAATTCACATCCCGAAATGCCAAGTTCTTACATCATTACCCAAGGTGGAAATATACTGTGCACACATCCTCGTGCACGGACACACAAAGGATACAGCTCGTCACTGTAAATAAAAATCCCATTACATCCCAAGGATGCCGCCACACACACGTCCTCGCTTATGCACAAGTGAACGCACCGACGCACACAAAGGATACCGCACCGTGTAAAAAAAGCATCCCAAGGATGATGCCACCCACAATCCCACATCAGCATTCAACAAGTCCTTGACTGAAATGTTACTGTCCAATGTCCCTTCATATTATCAGATTTTTTAAATGAAGCAACCTCTCTCTGATACAATGGAGCTATGAAAGGGGGCTGTTTTCCTTGAGAGCCAAGGATGCAGAGTAGCAGAGTACAGCGGGATGTGTAAGACTGCAGAAGCCCACCTCAAGATATAATGCAGGCTAATTTCTCCCCGCCTTGGTTTGGCTCTGCCTTCTGCTGACATCCATTCTCAGGCCCCCGTCACTGTAGAAAGTCTTGGTCTGAATCATTCAGATCACACGGCGTTTAGGCCTAAACGCTTGATTTCTACATGAGCTTGTAGAAGAGTTGTTTTCAGCAAGTTGTACGATAAAGTAGTCGGGCATCGATCTCTTGTCAGTTTCGCTTCTTGTTTCACCGATTTAGGCCCAGGCTACATGTACATGGATCTTTTGCGAAACAGATATTTCCGTCCTCCGTTTTAGAAAGAAATCCCTGCCCATACGACAGAGACATCTATGTCCACACACAAACGCAGAAACGCATTGAACACAGGATAAAATCACTGCAGTAGCAGGTTTCAATTGTATGCTATATTATATTTGATTTTATATTTACACTTTTTTTTTTTTTTTTTTTTTACCACATTTTAAAAGCCACCTAAATTGTGAGTGGAAGTGGAACATGTTTCTTTCATTGTCTGTCAGCATGTCACACTATGTGCGTAAATCTCCAAATCCTGACTCGACTTTTCTCGCCATATAAATAAAAGAAATGATAGACACTTTACCATTGCTCTGGCGACTTGGCAAGTCCTGCACGGAGAATAATGGCAGAGTCAGACCTATAGAAGTGTCCACAACCAGTTGTGAGTTGTAGAGTGGCTATATATTCCAGGTGTATAATAAATGTCACGTTATAATGTAGGCTAATAAAAGTTCACTCGCGCACATTGTCGGCATGCATTGCAGGCGCAGTGAACACGCAATGCAGTCAAGGGTGCTCCCTTTATTACCAAAACAGGAGAGAGATGTGCCATATATGCGCACGGCGACCCACTGTATACTTTTTTCTCACAAAGCACGCTATATTGATGCGATTCCATTCACACCTCTCTCTCTCTCTCTCTGCACCCTCTCTCTCTCTCCTCGCATGACCATGACCATGACCATGACCATGAAATGGAGAGCAAAATACAGCACGATATAGTTTCACATGTGGCTATGCACACACCACGCATAGACTTGTTGGTGTAGGCTACTGCGCAATGGCATTTGGCCTCGGTCCTTATTGGTAGGTTAATATCATAAAGTCTGTAGCGGTCCGCAATTAACCTATATTGTTCAAGCTTCGCACTCTGCACCAATACAAATGAAACTAGAAAAAGTGCCCTTCCGGGCACAGGTCTCCACCAGGTTATCCACAGATCCGTGCAGTTAGAGGTAAAAACACTTTTCGGCCAGTTATAGCGCCACCTTGAGGCTGAGTTGAAATTGTTCATGTGGCATTTCGTCCTCGGCCTAGTGGGAATGTGGGTGCACAATTTCACGGAAATCACGCGATGTGTTCATGATTTGCAGCATTTTGTTTGAAACTGAGCACTCCTGTGAACTTTGGAAGCCAATCTTAACCAATCAGGATGGAGTCTGAGAAATCTGAAAGACCCGTTTCGTTGAATGGCTCTAGAGAGACTGTGTACCAATTTGCGTGATGTTTGGACAAAATCTGTAGGTGTACTGTGCAAAAACTTGTTTTGCACAAAGCGGCCTCTTGGTGGCGCTATAACAGGCCGTTCTGGAAAGTTTGGGGCAGAGGTTCATCGTTGGCATCCAGGGAGTGTGTGTGCAAAATTTGGCATGGACCGGGTTAACGGTGAAGTTTTTGCACAAAGCGGCCTCTTGGTGGCGCTATAACAGGCCGTTCTGGAAAGTTTGGGGCAGAGGTTCATCGTTGGCATCCAGGGAGTGTGTGTGCAAAATTTGGCATCGACCGGGTTAACGGTGGCCGAGATTAGCCTGTCACGGACACACGGACGGACGGACGGACGGACACACAAACGGACGGACGGAGTGCAAAACATACTCTCCCCACATGCCTTCGGCCTGGTGGAGACAATCACCAATAGTAGGCTGATATATTTATTATTGGATGCAGCAGAGCAGAGCCTTTGCTCGCTGCAGTTGATAAGTTGTTAACACAAACGGTGATATATAAACATGAACAATCGGATTGATATCCATGTAGTTTCCATGCAGGCACAAGCTGCATTTCTCACCTAATTATAGTAAAAATGATATGCGCTAATAAGCGGTGACATCATTGTTTCTCAAAAGCTCAGTTTCGCATGACTACACAGCTCCACTGATCCGGATATATTCGAAAATCTTCACTTGTTTATCTGTTTCCAAAAACCTCCGTTTGAGTGGCCGAAAAATGACGTAAAACATTTAATGTTTGTTAGGACACTATAGCTGAATATAGGAGGGGCTAACGCCCCTCTAGAAGCTCAAAACGCATACTGTAGGGGCTTAAGTTGTTAACATGTTTGAAAAACTCAAATGTGCGTACGTGCATGCTGCACACGTTGGGAGGTACCAGTATTCACTTTTGTCATAATGTAAGAAAGTGCACGGGATCCAAGGAAAAAAGATTGGTAATCACTGGTTTAGCCCATTCTGACCGGGCACCCATTTTGGTGTTGGCATCATGTTATGCTTTAGCTATTGAAAAATAGCAGATCTACAAGCTCATATCGCGCCACCGAGTGGCGCGATACGAGCTTGTAGGTCTGCTATTTTTTGAAAAATCTAAGACACTTTTAGAATCTGATCTCAGGTCAGAATGGGTTAATAATGAAACTGTCAGGATGTAATAGACATTTTTAGAATCTGATCTCGGGTCAGAATGGGTTAGTCCAGCGATCATCCTATTCCCTCTGTTGTCCACACATTATGGTCCGTGCCCAATCTGCCAATTGAGATACGTGTCGGCACCGCTTTTGCACTCGGACCGTTACCATTCAACAACCTTATCAGGCGTTCCATTATGATTAGGAGCAGTCCCCCCACAATGGCTTCAGAGGACACTCCCATTGTCTAGGCTTTTATGTAACTGGCCATTAACATAATGGGACCAATTACAATGCAGGACATTTACCAGGGCAATGTACCACCTCCCGCCACCCAATCACCACTGAGAATGTAACACTCCCCAAAGTCATCAATTACCATGTCTTATCTCTCACCGACATGAGGACTCATAATGTGGTCAGGACGTTTTGGGGCAGGTTGCTCCTAAAAATATAAAAATCACACCTGTGTGAAGTGAGTGGTGCAACTCCGTGTGGGGGTTCCCGGGGGTGAAAAACAACCATGCTGTTTTCGTGCTCATACCCAGGCAGGCAGGCAGGCACCTACCCACCCACCCACCCACCCACCCACACACACACACACACACACATAGCTCCGTAAGGGAGTGGTTGCACCACTAGTTGTCAATGGCATTTATTGTTTGCGTTAGGACAAAAATCTACACTATAGCTGAATATAGGAGGGGCTAGTGCCCCTCAAAAATCACACCTGTGTGAAGTGAGTGGCACTCTTATCAACGTACATAATCCATTCATTGTCGATGGGAATTTGTGGACAAAAATAGCCCACATATGATGTAAATTCTCCCGTCATTGTCAATGGGAATTTAATGTTTAATCTACACTATAGCTGAATATAGGAGCGGCTAGGAGTGACATTTTCCAAAGGCCTTGATATGCCTCGAGTTATGTATCCCGTCTGTAAATGAAAATGAGAAGAAAGAAAAGCCTCCCTCTACCCATAAATGCTCTCTGTAGTCCTCCGGGCAGAATAAGCCATGCACAGCACGTAGACACAGCGCGTATGGCTTTGTATGTTTGACCGTCCTCAACGCCTGTTGCCAACGTGGAACTCATGGAGTCAGCGGTTCAGCTGGCTCCTTCCATCATCCGTGTGCACGCACGCACGCACGCACTCACGCTGACATTGCCAAAGCAAAAGTGGAACAAATAAATCAAGATAAAACAATACAATGAACGTGTAAACAGAGCTGTGTTATATTAACACTTTTGAGTAATGCTATCTTGTGACAAGTTGTGAGACTATGAAAGATAGTGCATTTTCTGTCAGAGATAAGTTATACATCCATATAGGAGACGCTTTATATACTTTTGAAAGTTGACAGCAGTATTTCAATGTTTTAGACATGTTATAAACATTTGGTGGTTTTTGCAAGGATTGTAATCCGTGGGAAGTACATGTCTCTGATGTCTTGGTACAGTGGACAGACGGTTAGGAAGTGTAGCTCAGTCTCTATACCTCGTTGTGTGTGTGCAGTGGTTGGATAGTCTGTCTTCTCTTGGGGGAATTTCTCAATCGTAAGACTGTGTTCACTGAGTCTAGGGTGGTTTGTAATCCACTTTGGAATTATATTCCACTAGCCGTTTTGGACTGGAACCAGTTTGTGTAAAGCTCACTGAGCATGTTGATGAACTCATTATGCATGTTGTGCTCATAGGGTGCGATTCTTCCATGTGTGGGGCTGGGAGTGGTTGTTTTCAGAGCTTGCGGGCATAAGTGTATTGGGGTGTGATTGGTGGTGCTTGCATGTGCGTGGATGGTGGTGGGTATGTGTAGTATGTGGTGGGCATGAGGCGGGGGGGTGGGCCTGCCTGTGGTGCGCTGGCATGACTTCCGGGTGGGGCAGGGGGGGGGGCCTTGTCTGTAGGGTCCTCTGAATGCAGACGGGGTCCTGGAGTGGTGTCTTCTGGGTGTAGAGTAGTTTATATAGTCTATATCGCCCTGTTGCTTCTGTACGATATGCGCAGGGGTGTGGTCGAATGCGGTGTCTTTCAGGCTCTTTGCAAAGGTTGAGATTGCTCGCTTTGCAGATGTGTACTTTGTCCCCACAGGCTGCTGCCGTCCAGGTCTGGGTGTTTTGCAAAGTAGACTTTGTGCTTCGTGTCACAGATGTCTGGAGATCTGTGCATTGATGGTGTTGTCGTCACTCACTCACACACACACACACACACACACACAAACACGGGCCCAAAATCCACCCACTGTTGTTCCGACAGCGGATGGACACACCGCTAGAAGACCAGGTTCAACGCCTCTCTTCCCAGTAGCTGCTCATGGGAAGGTCCACCACCAAGCAGCACCAGCTGTCGGTATACTCCATCGGTGAAGCAGTGCCTTGTTGTATGCAAGCTCGCGATGGTGTTGAAGCACACAGAGGTGTCCACAGAGGTTGCAAATTATGCATCTTAAATCTGCACCCACTACATTAACGATGGTAGTTACAACGGAGCAGTTTAACGTCGTGCTCAACAGCTCAGGACACACACACCGGCCCTTACAACGTTTTTGTTTGTTTTTTGAGAGAGAGAGATGCACACATCACACTTCTTCTCACCCGTTCAGAACTTTGCATCAAAGAGATGTGTGGGGCAAGCATGAGATGATTAGCACATTTAGCAGATATATCTCTTTTAATTTGACTCTCTAATTTTGGCACCCTCAGAGTTTACCACGAGTTTTACTTATCAACTATAGGGCATCCCTATTTTGGGGCGTGTCTGTGTAGGTGACAAGAATTTCACTATTTCCGCGCACCTGCACACAACGAGCAATAAAATACAGCTTAGGTGGTTTTTAAATGAACACATGTACCTCCCTCTTGTTGGGCTTCAGATTCAGCCTGTACTTGAACTGGACTGGGCTTGTTCGACTTAACATTTTATTTCAGCAAGTCTGTCAAACTACATTCCTCATTATCAGGGTACCAGAGAACTTCTCCATGTATCCACAGTGAAAAGGAGGATATAATATTGACAGGCTGCTGCTGACATGATGTTGGCTTCGGTGACTTTTTCACAGTTGGCTTTCTCTCTTTCTCTCTCTCTTTTAAAAATACACAGGTCTAAAAAGAACTGTATGAATGGTGAATCATTCACATTTCAGACATCTGCAGCATCTCCTCTCAGTCTCTCTCTCTCTCTCTCTCTGTGTGTGTGTGTGTGTGTGTGTGTGTGTGTGTGTGTGTGTGTGTGTGTGTGAGTACATGTACATGTACATGTGCAGACAGACAGACTGTCTGTCTGTCACAGCACAATCTCAGCCACCACCTTAGTTGTAAATGATTTAGCATCAGCCCTAGATAATAAAAAACACACCTGTGTGAACTGAGTGGTGCAGCTCCACCCCCCCCCCCCCCCCCCCCCACCTCTCTCTCTTTCTCTCTCTCTCTCTCTCTCTCTCTCATTAGCAGGCAACAGTGCAGCACTATCTCTCTCTCTCTGTTTCTGGCACAACAGCGCCCCTACTGGTACTCTTTGAAGTCACATTGATTGATTGATTTGATTGAAATATTTATTCACATTTTGCAGAATTACAGTACATTTCAAGCACAAACTCAATACAAAGACTGTTAACTGTGAGTGGACGACCCAATTAAGCATTACACTTGTTTACAAGAGGGTCCACCATGTTCAATTCATCAAAACATTTAGAGACGTACATACCTAGGTTAACACGGACAAGTCGCATACCTAGGTTGACACGGACATTGCTGTGGAATCACTCAAAAATGCACTATGCACTCCCATTTGTAGACTTATCAAAAGCTTTTGATACTGTCCATCATTCCCGTTTGTCGCAGAGATTACACGGTATTGGTTTTGACACAGACGTCTGCACTTGGTTCCAAAGCTACCCGTCTGAAAGACGTCAATGTGTGAATACAGGGAAGTTTTTTAACCATCTCAAAAGGTGTCCCACAAGGGTCAATACTGGGCCCGACCCTTTTCAGTATCCATATAAATAATACCACCTCATTTTTAAATGACTGTAGCTCTATGCAGTCGTTTATTGTACAGCTTTCTTCTAAACGTTGGTAGAACCTTGGGTTGCATGAATGCCTGGTCAATGGCCATGATATAAGGTCAGATATTGTCGATCTTCATCGGTTTCTTCTGTGTTTCGTGAGTGTGGCAGAAAGAAATCAGATGTATTTCTTGCTGAACGAAAAGAAAACAAGTTACTTTTTTGTGAAATGGAATAAATAAAGAGACAAGAACTGAAGACCTTGGAGTGTACCGTACGTGCGTAAGAGTGGAGCTGTTCCAGGCAGCAACATAATTGCCCAGTATGTTCGGTCTGCTCTGCTCTGCCTACTGATGCATCACTCTTGTAGAGACGAACAAATGTGGCGTGACCATTGAAATGCACCACAGAATTGATATACAGATGACTTTTTATCACCACAGTAACATACGATTGTCAAGTACGTTGAAGGAAAAAAACGTAACGCTATATGCATTCCCACCCTTTCTGACCGGGCACCCATTTTGGTGTCAGCATCATGTCGTGCTTTAGCTATTTAAAAATAGCAGATCTACAAGCTTGTAGGTCTGCTATTTTTGAAAAATCGAAGAGCGACTGACATTTTTTTTTAATCTGATCTCAGTTCAGAATGGGTTCATCAGACCAGTGTGTGTCCGGCGGAAACCTCGTATGAATCTGATCTCAGGTCAGAATGGGTTAACAAGGTCAAGGTTTTTTTTACGCTTTCAGAGTTCAATTAACTTACTGTCTGGGTGCCTCTGGGTCTCGTTTCACCGTTCCACCTCCTCACGTGTTACGGAAGGTAAAAAAAAGCAGACCCGATTGTTATCGGGATCTTTGGGGTCGCCAGTGTTTGTTTTCAGCGGGATGAATGGAGGATGTTAGTCAAATCCGCCCACTTCTCCTCAAGCAAGCCATGGGAACAATAACACTATTGTGTGTGTGTGGTAGACTAGTACAGCTGTGCTTGTATAGCTCCTGTGTGGGCCATGTGTTGTTTGATCTGGCTCTGTTGTGCGAGCTGTGATTGAAAAAGGATCTTGCAGTTAATAGTTTACCGTTGTCTTTACAAGGAAGTTAGGAACATATGGAGAAAACATCAAATCTGTGGAAAGTAACGTTTGCTAAATCACAAAACCGAGGGTTGTTGTAGAAGTGCGTTGCCGTGCGGTCGTTTTCTCACATGCTGTATAGGTGGGTTCAGATTCACTGCTGCTGGCATTCAGAAAAAAGTTGCCAAAAAATGCCATATCTACATTCTACAAGCCTGTGAGCTTGTAGATGGATTTCCTCCCCCACCATTCGTCATATGATGATGATGACGTCCATATAGGGTTGAAGTGGTTAACAAATCATTTGATTTGATTGAAAACACAATCCTTTTATTTATTTATTTATTTGGGGGTGTGGCAGGAGGGGAGGGGGGGTTGCGGACTTTATCCCATTCTGACCGGGCACCCATTTTGGTGTTGGCATCATGTTATGCTTTACCTATTGAAAAATAGCAGATCTACAAGCTCATATCGCGCCACCGAGTGGCGCGATACGAGCTTGTAGGTCTGCTATTTTTGAACATTCGAAGAACGACAGACATTTTTTTTAAATCTGATCTCAGGTCAGAATGGGTCAATCAGACCAGTGTGTGTCCAGCGGAAACCTCGTATGAATCTGATCTCAGGTCAGAATGGGTTATTGTCCCCTCAGGCAGGTATAGGCAGGTGTGGTGAAATACAGACTCCTATTGGATGAAGTGTAGACCTTCTTCCAGACAGACTTGATCAGGGTGAAGGTAACGGGAGCCCCCACGCCACGCCACGCCAGGCAATCTCCTCTATAATGGAATGTGGCTGCTCAACAACTTTCATAAATATTCAGATGCGGTGCAGTCGTGCACACCGAAATGATTGTGTGTGTGTGTGTGTGTGTGTGTGTGTGTGTGTGTGCACGCTGTCAGCGGTGACGGGGGGGAAGGATAAAAACACCACCAGGGCTGTCATTTGTGGTCCCAGGGGATGGTAATGGCCACCTCCTAGCTTTCACCCATTCTGACCTGAGATCAGATTCATACGAGGTTTCCGCCGGACACACACTGGTCTGATGAACCCATTCTGACCTGAGATCAGATTCTAAAAATGTCAGTCGCTCTTCGATTTTTCAAAAATAGCAGACCTACAAGCTCGTATCGCGCCACTCGGTGGCGCGATATGAGCTTGTAGATCTGCTATTTTTAAATAGCTAAAGCATAACATGATGCTGACACCAAAATGGGTGCCCGGTCAGAATGGGTTAAAAAAAAAAATTAACCAAAAACCGCAGGTCTTTCATTCACATTTCCTCCGCCTTTGAAGGTTTTTTTGCAGATTTTAATCCGATTTTTCGATTGACACTTGTTTTCTGTTCTGCAACCATAAATGTATTAATCACTGTAAACTAGCCTTCTGTTCCTATTTGGGGCATAACGGGGCAAAACACATTTTCGAAAATGGTAGATCTAGCAAGCTCACAACGCATTGTATCGCAATGCATTGTAAGCTTGTAGATCTGCTAATAATTGTGCTTAAGTGGACGCCCCCTGAACAACAGCACCAACATGGGGCCTCTCACTGTAGCAAAAAGAGGCCAGCGTCTCGCTCTGCCGTTTGTACAGGAAGAATGTGGGGGTGTGGCATTGTTCTTTTTAGCAGAGGTTTGTTTGAATTCCAATATGAACCATGTGGAGCCGATGTCCTCTTTCAAAACGGACAAAAATAAACATCCCACTGGCTCCATAGTAACAATGCATGCCGGGTGACTCGGGCCCTGTTTAACCTCGACAATTAGCATGCACTGCAATTAGCTTGGCTGTGGTTGGCATGGTGGACTTCAAAAAAAAAGACTACATTAATGCGGTGTAGAGACGAATATTGCAATTCCGATGGGGATTCTCCAAACAGAGCGGTACAGAACAAAGAGCATATAGCTAAGCAAAAGAGATGATTCACTTTTAGATTTGTGCTACTCTGTAGGTTCAGATGTTTGGCTGCATAGTCTGTCTCGGCAGTTGAGGTGGAGTATAATGTTCCGTGGGTGACATTACCACGGCGATGCTAAACCGGTTTTGATGTGATATCACATTTATACGGTACTTCATTCTCTATGAGAGGATATGCTTTGTGCTCTTGACAAAAAAATATGACTGGAAAGGTCTCCAGCAGTTACCTTTTTAAGAGAGCTGTGATGAATGAAAATGTTACCAACCTCTTCGACCCGAGCCTCCGACAACACTTGACGTTTGTCACCTCGGTCTCCATGTCGTCGTCGTCGTCGTCCTCGACGGACATCAATAGGTTTTCAAATTTAGAGTGAAGCCCCGGCTCAGCAGATACAAGTTAATTAAATGTAGCGTTTCCCTGGCAGACGCCCGGCCCACGGCGCCCCCCCCCCTCTATCCTCTGATTTATGCCCGACCCCAAGGACAAATATGTCTCTCGTGCACTGCGGCACAGCCACCATGGCCAAAGCCGCCACTGCATATAGGCGGAAACGACAGCATCACCACATCATTTCAGTCACAACGTCTCCCATGAGAGATCGACTTGACTGAATGAATGGTGCTTTGGGCATGGAACGCATTGTGTTTAATTGAAGGCCAGGGCTGTCTGTGTGTGTGTGTGAGTTTGAAATAACATGGTGATTCTTATACGTGGCTGTTGTCGGTTGCCACCCGATGAGTTCAAGACAGCGACAGTCTACACTATAACCCATTCTGACCTGAGATCAGATTCATATCTTCGATTTCTTTCAAAAAATAGCAGACCTACAAGCTCATATCGCGCCACTCGGTGGCGCGATATGAGCTTGTAGATCTGCTATTTTCAATAGCTAAAGCATAACATGATGCTAACACCAAAATGGGTGCCCGGTCAGAATGGGATGAAATCCTTGTTACTACCTGCCAGTCATTTTGTCAGTCCCCTGCTGGAACCCCCTCAAGGATCCCTGAGGGTCCCCGGAAATCACTGGGTTTTTTTTTAGGATTTCATACTAGGCACACTAACCCGTTTTTAGGGCCTCAGTAGTCATTACACTACGTGCAAAACATGCCTATTTGAATAAATGAATTAATGAATGAATGTGGCGTATACTGTAGGTGGCCGTGGTGAGTTAACAAGCGAGTCCCCTCCGTTCCCCTCACTTGTATATTATTCACATGCGAAACCTCAGACATGAAGGAATGCACCCCTGGCCAAAAAAAGGCCTCCATTCCAACTCCTATGATTATAATCATCGACTGTACATCAGAACTTGCGGTCGGGTGTGTGAGCAAGTTTAGGACTTTTTTGGTACCGGTTCTGGGAATTGTGTTCCCAAGGTCGGCTAAGGTGGAAGTTATTGGCATTTCGAAAATGTGTGTGTATTGAAGGGAAGGGGGGAGGGGGGGGGGGGGGGGGGGGGGTTATGAGTGATGTTTTTGTAAACCACTGTGGTGAGGCTGTTCCTCTCAACCTTGCACAGATTATATGTTGTAGTCAAAACGGCCCCAACAGGCTCTGCGTCTAGAATATCCCCAAATTCTTTCCTTTCCGAGTCAAAACCGTTGCTTAATCTTCAGAGTGAGCAACGGGTTTCATAAAAGCGGCTTGCGAAAAAGCCAACTAAGGCTGGACGGACGCAAAGCCTCCTGCTTGTTTTGTCAAAATAAAAGTCCCCTGCTGTGTGGGGACGGGCATCGGTCTGCGCTGCCTGGCACCCAGATAAAACGGATCAGCTGGCATATTATGGAAGGTGTTTCGATCCAATCTCCCTTTTATTCTCCATAGCAATTTAATATTAACCACACAGCTTGCTGATGGAGTGAGTAGAGAGAGAGAGAGAGAGAGAGAGAGGAGAAAGCAGGCTGCAAGTGAGCCTACATGCCACCCTCTCAAGGACTGTAAGGACATTTACTCCTCTGACTGAGGACACCAGTGTGTGTGTGTGTGTGTGTGTGTGTGTGTGTGTGTGTGTGTACGTCTGAGCCTTTGGGCTAATTCTGTGTGCCTTTATTATTTTTAGTTCCTAGCCACTACAACTGGGCAAAACCTACGGCTTAAAGCATCAGGGGGCCTCATTTAGGAGGACAGAAACAAAAGAAGAAAAGGAAAAAAGAAGAAGGCAGTTATTTGCCAGTGTGCCGAGCTCATGGCTCCCGTTACATAATGACAGGTCAGTAGCCCAGCCATTAACTAATGATGGTTATCATACCTGGAATTAAAATGCACTTATCTGCTTAATGGGATCGGCACACTTCTCACCCCCATACTTGTGCTTATATTAATTCACGCCTGCACACAGTAGACCTGCCCTCGTTCTTCATAATGCCAGTTCCCAAAGTGGGTCTTGCCGATTCATTAAAAGCCTGATATATTTTGTAGTATGAAGAACTATACCGCAGATGAGACGCGTTGTGAGCTTGTAAATAATATTACCGTAGATTATTTTGATGCTATCTAATCCCCAAGTGAGAGTTGATCCCGTTCAGATCACGCGAACAGATTAAAATATGCAGGTATTAATGTCCTCAGGTAAACCATGCCGTGTCCTGACACAAATCCCCTGTACTAGCAAACACGAGTCACCCGTCACAGAATGTCCGCGTTCTGCTCGGCCAACAGCACTCGCGCCCTTCGCCCGCTGTGTAGATCTCAGCTCGTCACCAAAGCATTGATGACAGGGCCCCTGCCTCGCTCACAGCGATGGGTGAAGAAGAAAGCTCCCTGCCGGGCAGACTTTTTCTTTGAGTCACAGTTCTGCAGCGAAAACGTCTCTTTCAGATATTCGGTAATGAGAATGTGATGCTTGATTGATGCTTGCAAAGGGAACTGGACGTGGGAGGGTACAGGGGGGGGGTGTATTGCTCTCCGTGGTCACACAAGATGAGGACAAAATAAGTGTGGAAATGAGATGGGAAAAAGCCACAAAGGCAGTATAGATTGAAAGGAGACTGATGGGTATATTTCCACCAAAAGACTATAGGACTGTATTAGGACTGTATAAACAATAGCTTAGGATCGATAGCTTGAGAGCTAGAGCTAGAGAGAGCTCCGGAGCACCGGAACTGAATAAATACTTTAGAAAGTAATCTAAGTACCATAAATACTCTTTACCAGAATAGAAGCGGAGGGCTTGTAACTTTACAGAAATGGATGTAAAAACCTTTTAGACTATAATGAGTAAAAGTCAGAGTATAACAGAGTTAACCAAAATACCTTAGAATGAATTGACGGACACAAGGAAGAGAACTCAGACAAGCAGAACTTAGAGGGAGGTTCAATCAGATATATTCACCATTGTTTCGGGAGAGAAGAAGACATGTCATCCGGACAGCGTTTCACAACGATCTCTCCCCATGTTCAAATTGAACAGGGTTGATATAGCATACCGTAATCAATACACCTGAAAATGTGTTGAACAACAAGGTTAAAAAACATATTTGTTTACAAATGGACAGATAATGCAAGACGTCACGAATATTGCACACAGGAACTATCTCACGGGGCAGAGATAGTCCGGACCTGCAATATCAGTTAGTGGAACCGGGGGAGACAGGGCATCACGTCATTGAGTGCAGTTTACCAGTCTGTTAGAGAGAAATCTAACTTTCAAGGGCAAAAACACAGAGGCTGGGTGTTTATGGCCAACGGGAAACAAAACAATTCATATCAAGACACTGGCTAGGAGAGAGGTGTTACTATTTTAAAGTCAGTGGGACAGAGGGACATCAAATGTCAGTCACAGGGCAATACATAATCCATGATTCTGCAAGACTATAGGGGACACTGAGTCATAGATCACATGAAATCCATCATCCACCAAAATAACAGATCTACAAAAGAAAAATACCTAACAGAGACGTCGCAGAGCGAGGGAGAGAGGTGGTGAGGAGGTATGACGTAGAATGGCTGCTGAATGGCGGCAGATCAGATATAGCGGCAGTGTGCCACTTTGCGTCCTTTCTGAACTCTGTTCTGCCGACCCCAGGACTGCCATGATGACCATGACTGGATTCTGTAGTCTCTGTAGCTGATGGGTGCAGATTCTTGAAGGTCAATGGGGGGAAAAGGGAATATCCGCACTCAGGCCTTCCTCAGCGTTTCAAACTCCAGTTTGAAGTCTGAAAAAGCTATGTTTCTACGTCAGTCGTTCTTAGATTTTTCAAAAATAGCAGACCTACAAGCTCGTAGCGCGCCACTCGGTGGCGCGCTATGAGCTTGTAGGTCTGCTATTTTTCAATAGCTAAAGCATAACATAATGCTAACACCAAAAAGGGCTTCCCGCCCAAAATGGGTTAAGGGTACGGATATTCCCCTTTTTCCATGGATTTTATTTAAAGACACCATACTGTAGTAACTTTACTACAAACACATGCTCATGCTCATATACAAAGTATATACGTATACAAAATGGATTTGACTGTATAGAATTGTTAGGGACTTAACTTTGGCGCTCTAAGAAAATAAAAAAAACATCAAATCAAACCCTGCAAGGTGTTCGGGGTGGCGTAGTTCAAGGCTGTACTCGTATCTTGTTATTGTTATATCTTGTGTACATAAGAGTCAAACTTATTTTTGTTTGGTTTCCTTCAGACAATGCAGCAGCTTAGAATTAGATAATACATATTAATAACAACAACATAGTGATAAAATCAAGAGTGGAAGAAATGTACATGTACATGACATGTGCATAATTATTATCTTCAGGGCATATTGTGGTGATATCCGGTTCGAATCCACCGTAGTCTTTGTCAGGTGTCTTATGTGAACACAATTGGCCCGTGTTGGGGGAGGGAACCCGTGGGGTGAGGATGATATTTAAGCAATATTAGCAATATAATCACGTTAAACAACACCCTCAAGTGTAATATTGCAATTGCAATTGCAACAGTTACCCTTAAAACTAAGAAAATCGCTGAAAAAATATATTTCTTTAATGACAGACGTAGTCACCACGACCACAAATGTCCAAAGAAACTAGCTAGCCTATAGCCACCGAGTTTGCTAGCGCTCTGGGAAAACGGAGCGGCTGAATTCTTTGTTTTGATTAGGTGGTGAACGGTGCTGGTTTGATCAACGGCTAGAAACCGTTTCAACCAATCGGATTGCGTCCTCTTAACGACCTGTTGTAGAATGGTCATTGCATGTACTCCGTCTCCTAACGGGCTGGGGCGGCACCTGTCCGCAGGAGGTTTTGGGGCGGGAGGAGTAGGACGTAGGCTCCTCACTTAGCAGGCGAGTCGGTAGGATACAAACGGCAGCGACAACAACACAGAACCTAAAGCTCTTAAGTCATTCTGACCTGAGATCAGATTCATACGAGTTTTCCACTGGACACACGCTGGTCTGATTAACCCATTCTGACCTGAGATCAGATTCTAAAAATGTCAGTCGTTCTTCGATTAAAAAAAAAATAGCAGACCTACAAGCTCGTATCGCGCCACTCGGTGGCGCGATATGAGCTTGTAGATCTGCTATTTTTCAATAGCTAAAGCATAACATGATGCCAACACCAAAATGGGTGCCCGGTCAGAATGGGTTAAGTCTCAGAGCGGACACTCGGATACAGAGTGTTAATTTAACTACGAGTTGGCGGGCACTGTTGTTCAGGGATTTACTGGATTTAGGGCAAAAACAAATCTTTTTGCCCCCCCATCTTATGCGTTTTGGTCATTGTAATCGTTTAGGTAATTAAAAATAGCGTCTAGACACTAATTAGTTTTAGCCCGCTGATAATGCAAGCAGCCAAAAACCTTTCGGGGAATGTCTTGGATTTAATTAACCAATAAGGAGCTGATAAATAAGGAGCCAGCTGTCGGGGGGGGCCCCCCTCCCACCGTACAGCAACCCACTCTCCTCCTCACCCCACCCACACTCCTCTCCACTACCTGGCATGTCGTTGGCTTGTCAGAGCAGTGGTTAAGTATCGGCCACGGTAATCTGTCCCGGATCATTTTATAATACTAGAATTTCATCCTAGTTACGTTGCAGCGCAATGGGAGGAAGAAGGAAATTGTGGGATTTGACAGACTCCACTTCATGTTTCAGCTGGGTTTTTTTTTTAATGTTTTTTCTTTGTGGCTTTCGCCTTTTATTTTATATTTTTTATGAAGGGACAGACAGTAAATGGGGAGAGAGATGGGGGGGGGGGGGGAGACATGCATTAACCCATTCTGACCTGAGATCAGATTCTAAAAATGTCAGTCGTTCTTTGATTTTTCAAAAAATAGCAGACCTACAAGCTCGTAGCGCGCCACTCGGTGGCGCGCTATGAGCTTGTAGATCTGCTATTTTTCAATAGCTAAAGCATGACATGATGCTAACACCAAAATGGGTTCCCGTTCAGAATGGGTTAAATGTCTTCTTCTGAAGATATCAGATATCTGATAACTATTTTCACATCAAAGCCAATTTAATTTAATTAAAATAAGCACACGTGAAACTGCATTTTACCATTTTTGTTTACTTACAAAAGAATTACTGTTTTTGGAAACCAAAAGATGTTGAGAATGGAGCAGAACATACTGTAGTATATATATATATTTGGGGGACCTTGACTGATTTATAGTAGGCCTATACTGTACAATCTTTTGGATTGCAGTGACCCCACTTTGTTTCGGCCGGGAACAATATTTGTAGTTACAATGAGGGCTACGTGAGCCGAATACTTCGCCTCTCTCCAGTCCGTGCGTATGGCGCGGTGGTGGATGAATAACCCATTCTGACCTGAGATCAGATTCACACGAGGTTTCCACTGGACTACACACTGGTCTGATGAACCCATTCTGACCTGAGATCAGATTCTAAAAATGTCAGTCGTTCTTCGATTCTTCAAAAATAGCAGACCTACAAGCTCGTATGAGCTTGTAGATCTGCTATTTTTAAATAGCTAAAGCACGACATGATGCTGACACCAAAATGGGTTCCCGCGCAAAATGGGTCAAGAACCAATCGCATCGCTGACTGACATAAAGTAAACACACGGTTACAATTCAGAGGCACTTCAATAAGAAAACTCAACTAATATAACGCTTGAGTGTGTTGTTAATCTGCCCGATGCTAACGTTAGTATATGTTTAGATTGTTTTCCTCTTGTTTGTGGGCACAGTGACGGGGGGGTGAAAAGCAGATTTGTCCCATGGTGTGCACGGCGCAACTGTGCAGTGTAAAACATGCTGAAATTGCACACACACACACACACACACACAAATCCTCCACAGTGTGAATACGTGTCTGCAGTTGACACTGATGCGAGGTTACAACGAGTCCGTGGTTGTGGTGGTGTGACTGGGAAAGAAATCATGTTTTTTCCCGAGGTCCCGGGAGTCTGGCCAATGCGCCGGGGGCGTGTGGTCGTGTCCGTGGAAGTCAGCAGGCAGTGATGCTAAACAGCAATGCGGGGCCCGAGCTAATGCGACGCGCAGGTTTTCATTTGTTAACCCATTCCGAACGGGCACCCATTTTGGTGTCGGCATCATGTTATGCTTTAGCTATTGAAAAATAGCAGATCTACAAGCTCATATCGCGCCACCGAGTGGCGCGATACGAGCTTGTAGGTCTGCTATTTTTGAAAAATCGAAGAGCGACTGACATTTCTAGAATCTGATCTCAGGTCAGAATGGGTTCATCAGACCAGTGTGTGTCCAGCGGAAACCTCGTATGAATCTGATCTCAGGTCAGAATGGGTTAATCAGACCAAGTGTGTGTCCAGCGGAAACCTCGTATGAATCTGATCTCAGGTCAGAATGGGTTAAGAGATATACATTTTCTACCTCACATACTTGCATCTTGTTTCTTCGTGGAGACTTTCTGTAGTGATTGACGGCCCTCCAGGGCTACAGACGGTTCTCACCGAAGAGCAGTCGACATAATGGTGGCACACGCCAGCATTATGGATCAGCTCAGTTCACTCGGTACATTTTGAAACACTGCATGAAATGGTAAATGGTGCATTTATATAGCGCCTTTATCCAAGGCGCTTTACAGAGATTGTGCATTACATTCACCCATTCACACACACATTCACACACCGATGGCAGCGGAAACCATGCAAGGCACCAACCAGCACATCGGGAGCAATTTTGGGGTTCAGTGTCTTGCTCAAGGACACTTCGACAGTAACTCTGGGGGAGCCCGGGTTCGAACTGGTTACCATCCAGCCACTCTACCCCTGAGCCACCGCCGCCCCATGAAATGCGGTTGTATGCTTCTGCCAACCAGTCGCAGTTTACATCCATCTGTAATAAAAAAATAAAATCGGCATAAAAAGTAAAATTGACACATTATACAAAAAAAAATAAGAAAGCAAAAGAAGAAGAGACCAAGGCACTCTTGTAGAAAAAGTAAAAATCCTTTAATATAGTGGCTAATGCATATGCAATGGTTACATTTAATTGAATCATTGCATATGCATTAGCCACTTTATTAACCCATTCTGAACGGGCACCTATTTTGGTGTTGGCATCATGTTATGCTTTAGCTATTGAAAAATAGCAGATCTACAAGCTCATATCGCGCCACTCGGTGGCGCGATACGAGCTTGTAGGTCTGCTATTTTTGAAAAATCGAAGAGCGACTGACATTTTTTGAATCTGATCTCAGGTCAGAATGGGTTCATCAGACCAGTGTGTGTCCGGTGGAAACCTCGTATGAATCTGATCTCAGGTCAGAATGGGTTAAAGACTTTTTACTTTTTCAAGAGTGCCTTGGTCTCTTCTTTTTTCCCATCAATTGTGTCACCCAGTTGTACCAAAGAACACCTTGTTGTAGATTTCTACTCTGGCCAAACAGATGCAACTCCCTCCTCTCTTTTTTTTTTCTGACATAATATACAATTGGATATTATTATGGAACTTTTTTTTTATATCAAAACATTTCCAGATTTCCAGCTGAGAAGCGAAGAAAAAGAATAATGAATCCCTTTTGCCACGCACTGCTTCATATCAATTATGAATAACCCATTCTGAACGGGCACCCATTTTGGTGTCAGCATCATGTTATGCTTTAGCTATTTAAAAATAGCAGATCTACAAGCTCATATCGCGCCACCGAGTGGCGCGATACGAGCTTGTAGGTCTGCTATTTTTGAAAAATCGAAGAGCGACTGACATTTTAGAATCTGATCTCAGGTCAGAATGGGTTCATCAGACCAGTGTGTGTCCGGCGGAAACCTCGTATGAATCTGATCTCAGGTCAGAATGGGATAATGTCTCTGCAACAGTGAAGGGAAGCGGCTCCCTGCAGCCTCTCTTCCCTTGTTTGCTACAGCATCTCTCGCCTCTGTAGCGTGCTTTTTTCTTTATCTGATGTATGTCTTTGCCAAAAAAATAGCAGATCTACAAGCTCACACAGTGTGTCGTTATATGAGCTTGTAGTTCTGCTGTTTTTGGCATCCCAACAACGCCCAGTGTCGGAGTATATATTTTTACCCCCTCATACTTTTGCACTCCTTTCTCATCTTAGAGATTCAGATCATGACCACCTCTATCTATGGAACTCTCGCCTCTAAGACGTGCTTGATCTTCTCGCTGCTGTGCTCCGTTAGCAGGCCTCGTCTCACAGCCATTTCTACTCTCAGATCAAGCCTGAAACCTTGAGCAGAAAGGAAAACGGCCTCCCTGTGCACTGTACATGCACTGCTTTCCATTAATAAAATATATAAATGCACTGCTTTCCATTAAAGAATATATACAAAAATCCTCATCTGAGCAAATGAGAACGAATGATTCTTTCCTAAATGAACGTCGTAGTAACTCCCCACTGTTTCCTTTAACTTAAAATTAAGTTCTATAGTTTTACTGTTATACATTTGTCCAGGAGGTTGGCATCACCCGACCCGAGGGAGAGGGCATGGCGTTGGATGAGTTCAGAGAGGTAGCAGGGGGCCTGGTCGTTGAGGGCTTCGTAGGTAGTAGTAATTAGTGAAATATAGCGATTATTATTTATCTATCACTATAAAAAGAGAATATACATTGGCTGAATTCCTGAGCACGGTATAAACGACCCGAAACTTAGGAAAGCATTGAGGCACAGACTCGGTGAACACGGCCTTGCAATAGAGACAGACCCCGCTCCCAAGGAAAGACAGACTATACGCCCGCACTGCACACAAAATGTGGTGGGAAAACGGAGCTACACTTTCTAACCACCTGCCGACTATACCAAGACAACAGAGACACATACTTCCCACAGATTACACACACCCAAAGTGAGTTTGAAACGAAGACCAACGACAAAACACTCCTATACACAAATACAACAATGTGCAAAACCGCAGCAAGATTTGTGAACTGCTGCGACAAAAGAAGGTTAGCCAGTGGTATACAACCAACCACCCTAAGGGCTACTGTACTGTTTACATGCACATGTAAACAGAGCTGCTACCTTTAAATCCAAGTTTGTTTTGTATACTATTTAAATAGTCTTGAGAAGAACATGCTGCTATTTGTCCCAAAATGACTGCAAAAAAAATACATTCTGCCATTTGTTTCAAAAAAGCTTTATATCGTGTATAACATATAATAACAATGCAATGTGACATAGCTCTGTTTACAAAATGCTGTACCCCCTCCCAACTGTATAGTACCGGTATATACTTTCCCCATTTTCAACTGTTTAAGTATTTACAATAAACACAGACATTACACAACAAGAACATAATAATAAACAAGAAAATAAAAGAACAGAAACCTTTCAAGCCTGTTTTCTCTCAACTCGCTGTTTCAATTTGAAGCTATGACTCTAAAAAACTAAAATTCAAAAGAAATATCCAATGGCAGTCTCTCAGTCAAATTTGGTCACATATACCAAACATGTTGCAATTTACAGTATGTGCAGGCGATCTGACCAAAAGGAAGAATGCTTGCTCTGTTGCAAGCAAGCATTTACATATTGAAGGCAGCTGACCTGGCAGTTTTGTCCAGAGGTTGTTTCATTGGTGAAATGAAGTGCCATGCTGTAAGCTTGTAGATCTCATTTTAACCCATTCTGACCGGGCACCCATGTTATGCTTTAGCTATTGAAAAATAGCAGATCTACAAGCTCATATCGCGCCACCGAGTGGCGCGATACGAGCTTGTAGGTCTGCTATTTTTTGAAAAATCGAAGAACGACTGACATTTTTAGAATCTGATCTCAGGTCAGAATGGGTTCATCAGACCAGTGTGTGTCCAGTGGAAACCTCGTATGAATCTGATCTCAGGTCTAAAGGTCTCAGGGTTAAATCAAGTGCCATGCTGTAAGCTTGTAGATCTATTTTCGGCACTGGCATGCAACTACACTAGTGGCAGTATAAATTAAGCATTATTCTTCGCATGATCCTCATGTCTAGTGGGAAGGTTGAATGAGCCAGAGAGAGCTATTTGAGGCTCTCGTGTCAGTCCCCCTGACTCCCCCCACACATCCCGCTCTGGGTGGCAGCAGGGGGTCCCCCAGGCTGCTGCTGGACTATCTACTACTACTGCACCCTGCTCTGTGGGGTGCGGTATACCCTTAGAGTATATATATATATACTCTTAACCCATTCTGACCTGAGATCAGATTCTAAAAGTGTCTTTGATTTTTCAAAAATAGCAGACCTACAAGCTCGTATCGCGCCACTCGGTGGCGCGATATGAGCTTGTAGATCTGCTATTTTTCAATAGCTAAAGCGCGACATGATGCCAACACCAAAATGGGTGCCCGTTCAGAATGGGTTAAGGGGGAAACTGCTGCATTACATTGCTAGCATCAACCTCAACCCTCCCTCAAAAGCTTGACTAGTTCAGCACAACTTTGTTTACAATTGTACAGCCTGTCATTTGCCACAAATAAAATAATAAAACCAAGTGTGTATTTACTTATTTAATGATAAGCTGTGTCCAGCGCCCCCTCTGTTTGTGCCTGATATTTCTGTGCTGACAGACATTTAGACAGACTGACCGACAGACAAACAGAACCCAGCAGCACACCCTAAAGGCCAGGTTATATAGGATGCAGAGTCGCGTAGATTCTTCTGTGGCGGACGATCTCAGAGAGTCAGTGGTTTTGGATGCCAGAGCCCATCTCTCACCCATTATGACGAGCTGTTTGTTTTGCAGTAGCTGTGATACTTTTCCTTAGCCACAGTCCTGTAAAGCTTAGCCACCAGCAGGTGGCTGCTGTGTGTATATTCACATGATAGAAGAACACAAAACAATTATGTATTCTTCACATGAGGTATCACTATAGCGGTATCCATCTTCTCCTGTGCTTATTGACCGAAGGTCAGTTCAGCCTTATTCCATCCAAGTCCAGTGTGATTAATCTTGCGGCGCTAATGGCTACTATCCATCAGCATCTGGTTAGCGTTGTTAAGAAAATAAACTAGATGAGGGCAGCTTTAGCCGGGCACCTAATAGTTATTGCTCTCCAGGTATCTCCTAGAGTATGCACACACACACACACACACACACACACACACACACACACACACACACACACACACAGACACACGCACACACCTTGCCATAAGCAATATTCTTTACCGTATGCAAGCATTTATGAGGGCCATAAAACATGTGCGGATATTGTGGTGTTAACCCATTCTGAACGGGGACCCGTTTTGGTGTCAGCATCATGTCATGCTTTAGCTATTTTAAAATAGCAGATCTACAAGCTCATATCGCGCCACCGAGTGGCGCGATACGAGCTTGTAGGTCTGCTATTTTTTGAAAAATCGAAGAGCGACTGACATTTTTTAGAATCTGATCTCAGGTCAGAATGGGTTCATCAGACCAGTGTGTGTCCGGCGGAAACCTCGTGTGAATCTGATCTCGGGTCAGAATGGGTTAAATTGTGCTGTGTGATTTATAGCCGCGTGTGTCTGTGTTTGGTGGTCTAGAAGCGTACTGTACGTACTGTACACGTGAAGCAGACGGAGGTTATTGCTACCTATGTGCTCCCTGTTCCACAGAGGTCATGGTCCTGGCATTTAAAAATGTGTTTTGTATTTTCTTCTCAGGTGAGATGTGTCTTGGATTCATGCCCTGGGCCTCATGAATAACCCATTCTGACTTGAGATCAGATTCATAACGAGGTTTCCACTGGACACACACACTGGTCTGATTAACTCATTCTGACCTGAGATCAGATTCTAAAAAATGTCAAGTCGTTCTTCGATTCTTCAAAAATAGCAGACCTACCAGCTCGTAGCGCGCCACTCGGTGGCGCGCTATGAGCTTGTAGATCTGCTATTTTTCAATAGCTAAAGCATAACATGATGCTAATACCAAAATGGGTTCCCGTTCAGAACGGGATAAGCTATCTAAATGCAATCCCGCCCAATATCAATCTTAATGACACGAGGGGACAAGACATTGCAGACACAGCTGTTTGTAGCTTGTAGGAGTTTCTGAAAAATGACTCGCCGCGACTCACTTTGAGGCACTGCTTGATTTCCTTTTTCCTCGTTATATTCCAGTCGGCGTCTAAATATTCCGAATGTTTCAGTGCATGGGATTCCAGAATGCAAGCGGAGCCCGGCCGGCCGGTCCTGTTTTTGTTGCCGTGTTATGCATTCCGTATAAGCATTCCTCGGTTCTTAGTTCTTACTCGGGGCCAGTTTCATGTTTCACCAAAACCACCACACAGGGGAACTGGCCACATACCTCAGACAGACCCCCCTCCACCCCAGGCCCTCTGTTGGATGATGAGCACAGCCTGTGATGGAAGAAGGGCCAAGGGGTCGAGCTGTCCCGCGAGGGAAAAAAAACCCCGCATGAAATCTGGCTATAGCTGTAATGACTGCGGGAGAAACATCATGCTGACGGTTATCGGTCAATGAAAACATATGCTGGGGAATGGATTATGACACATTCCATCAGAGGAGGGTCCCGCGTGCCTCTTCTGATCGTTGTACCTCAGCACCACGGCTTATTAGCCCATTCTATACGGGAACCCATTTTGGTGTTGGTATTATGCTATGCTTTAGGTGTTGAAAAATAGCAGATCTACAAGCTCATAGCGCGCCACCGAGTGGCGCGCTACGAGCTTGTAGGTCTGCTATTTTTTTTTATTATCGAAGAGCGACTGACTGTTAGACATTTTTTAGAATCTGATCTCGGGTCAGAATGAAAACTGTCGGGATGTAGAAGACATTTTTTTAGAATCTGATCTCAGGTCAGAACGGGTTAAACGTTCCCTGGCCAGATGCCGGTGCACATTATGAGAAACTGTATAGAAGGTCAAATGACTAACGTTCACGGGTTTGGATGTCATTATATGCATTGCTGTTCAGGATATCTGCGAGGATCACGTTGTTGTCGTCGGGCAGAAACCTTGCATCTACAAATACGTATTTCATATTATTTTGTTTATCCATAAACCTATTTATATCTATGCTGTGTCAGGGGCTTTATCTCAACCCTGGTCTTTGTCACGCTCTCCGTCTGCCTCTACTCTCTACTACAGCTATATATACTGTGTGCAGTATATCCCATTCTGACCGGGCACCCATTTTGGTGTTGGCATCATGTTATGCTTTAGCTATTGAAAAATAGCAGATCTACAAGCTCGTATCGCGCCACCGAGTGGCGCGATACGAGCTTGTAGGTCTGCTATTTTTGAAAAATCGAAGACACTTTTAGAATCTGATCTCAGGTCAGAATGGGATATTTGACCAATGAGGACTCTAGGAAGTGGAGGGTCGCTAATCTGTAGTCAATCCTCCTATCCCCGCCACGCCCGGCCCACCCCTGGACAATGTGTGTAATACAAATTTTAACCCATTCTGACCTGAGATCAGATTCTAAAAATGTCTATTACATCCTGACAGTTTCATTATTAACCCATTCTGACCTGAGATCAGATTCTAAAAGTGTCTTCGATTTTTCAAAAATAGCAGACCTACAAGCTCGTATCGCGCCACTCGGTGGCGCGATATGAGCTTGTAGATCTGCTATTTTTCAATAGCTAAAGCATGACATGATGCCGACACCAAAATGGGTGCCCGGTCAGAACGGGTTAATGCCATATTATAATAAGCAATGGAAGTGAACCCTTATGTCTCTCAATGTCATGGTCGGAATCCCAATACTTTTTCTTTTTTGCGGCTTCAGCCATTTGATTTATAGCTAACAGTCACACCTCGGGGGGGTTGTTAAATTTACAGGCTGCTTATAATTCGAGTGGCATTTTAAGTGTACGCTTTTATGCAAGCACTTGTGTTTGTCCGTATCGCCCCATTGACCTCTGCAGCGTTTTTCCCCTCACTTTCCTCACCTCGGGGTCCAGCAGCGCAATATTCTCAATGTACACTAACTAACCATGGCAGTAGAATTCTGTGAGACATCGCTGCTTTGGCCACTGATTATTCTTTGTGAACCAGAACCACTGAGCTACACAGTATAGCTGCTACACCTCTAGAGAAAGGACTTTATAGGCCGTGGAGCAAACATCATGCATGGAATGGTGTAATTGTCCCAGGTGGCTAGGTGGGATTTGCTACGGACCACTCTTGTAGTCTAGCCTCTCTCTCTCTCTCTTTCTCTCTCTCTCTCTCTCTCTCTCATATTATTAGCAGGCAACAGTGCAGCACTATCCCTCTCTCTGTTTCTGGCACAACAGCGCCCCCTACTGGTACTACTCATAGTCATATACTGGTGCTCATTAACGTCACATGGGTATGTGAACAACACACGGACATTGCTGTTCCTTGGAGTGGTTGCAGTTGCACCGCTCAAAAACAGCAGATCTACAAGCTCATAGCGCGCCACCGAGTGGCGCGCTACGAGCTTGTAGGTCTGCTGTTTTTGAAGAATCTTAAAAATGCGGCACAAATCTTTGAATATTTTTTTTTCAGAGCGAACGTTTTTTTTTTTTTTTTTTTTAACGTCGCGCCTAAATGGGCTAGGGATAAACTTTGAAAACAAGGCAATTAATGTTGAAGGAATGATGAAAGAGGCGGAAGGAGGGATGAGGATGTACAGTGATTATGATGAGAATGGTGATAGATCAAGGGTAAAATGGAAGAAAAGAGCTTGGCTAAGGGGTGTGGTGTTTGGCAACACAGGGACCCAAGGAGAGCTTTGCTAATGGAGATTAGACCATTGTGATCACAACATGTCATTGACTCTTGTACACTAGCCAAGAAAAGCCCTCTGATGAGCTGGTGTTGAACTCGGCCTCAAAGGCAAAGCCCTTGAGAATCCATGTGTCACTAGCTTTGTGATCAGCACTATACGCCTCCCCTGACCCTGACGGTGGTGATGAATGATGCATAACGTATGTGCCACACACACACAGTCATGCATCCACACACACACACACACATACATGTGCACGCACCCACACACGTGTGTGCATGCACCCATCTCACGCACGCACGTACCAGAGACACGATTAACCCATTTTGACCTGAGATCAGATTCTATAAAATGTCCTTCTACATCCTGACAGTTCTCTGAAAAAGCTATGTTTCCGTGTCAGTCGTTCTTAGATTTTTCAGAAATAGCAGACCTACGAGCTCGTAGCGCGCCACTCGGTGGCGCGCTATGAGCTTGTAGATCTGCTATTCTTCAATAGCTAAAGCATAACATAATGCTGAAAGAATAAGGTCGCGTATGTATACAAGCGGCCGAAATGAGTTTTCTTCGACGTCGGGTGGCTGGCATCTCCCTTAGAGAGAGCACTTTGGCATCGGTAATGATGGCACCTTCAGCAAGGACAACATCATGTAATTTAGCGGAGTAACTTGGCTTATGTATTTTTAATAAAACATATTGGATCATAAATTCACATTGTTTGTCTCGTCACGACTTATGAAGTTCTTATAATACACCCAGGCGGCGGTGGCCGAACGGTTTGCGGAGCGGTGTTGATATCGGTTGGTCGCTATAGTTCGTATCCCCGGACCGGCACGTTAAAATCACCACCGCTGAAGTGCCCTTTGGACATGGCATTGGACCCCTACCATGAAGTGTTCTATGAGCAGGGCCTGGCTGTAAAAAAGTTCTTGAACTTAGTCCAGTTACCCTGGGTAAACAACATAGTACCTTTCCTTTTCTTACCCTCAGAAGGCAAATATCTTCTTGGCCAGTGGCGATGGAATCATGACATCTTCGGTCTTATATTCATTATGCACTGAGTTTTGCCATCTCCCCTTGAATCGGCGAATGAGAACCCAGCTACTGAACGTATAACCTTGACGAGGCAAGGCTTTGTGGGCTCTGTGTATATACACAGTGCCCAGCCAACGGCACAGATGGTACAGCTTGATAGCGTATCCATCACATCCACATCAAAAGGCCAGTGCGGTCAGTCTGAACGCTGGCCCTGATTGGCCGACTAGCGGCGGTGACTCGTAGGGCCCCGGCCACTGTGCAAGACAGCTTGTCAATATTCGGACTCTTACTGGAAAGAGCGGGGGTTGACAGGCCTTTGAGTGAGCCCCACGTATAGGGAGGTCCCAGGAGATTGGAGGAGGGCAGTGGGTGGAAGAGAGCCACTCGACATCAACAACGGCTCATCTATAGCCATGTGGACACAGTTCAAACGGCCGCAGCTTGGCAGCTTGATAGAAACTCGGGTATGACCGATGCTGAGCTGCCACGGTGGGCTGGCAAAGCCTGGCATTATTAGCCCATTCTGACCTGAGATCAGATTCATACGAGGTTTCCACCGGACACACACTGGGTCTGACGAACCCATTCTGACCTGAGATCAGATTCTAGAAATGTCAGTCGTTCTTCGATTTTTCAAAAATAGCAGACCTACAAGCTCGTATCGCGCCACTCGGTGGCGCGATATGAGCTTGTAGATCTGCTATTTTTCAATAGGTAAAGCATAACATGATGCCAACACCAAAATGGGTGCTCGGTCAGAATGGGATAAACAGGTTTGTCTTTAGTTCAAAGTTTGTTTAGTAAATGCATTGACGACGAAGGGAAACTTTACATGTTGTCTCTTTATTGTTAATGGCGTTTAATGTTTGTGTTGGCACCGTTTGTTTCACATCACCTAATCAACATGAGTTAGACTTTAATATATTAGCACCCCTCACTTCACACGGGTGTGATTTTTATAATCGACTAAATCGATTAGTATTATTAAACACCTAATTATTTTATACTTTTTTTTTTTTTTTTAAGATATTTTTTTGCGGCTTACGCCTTTTATTGGTTTTTGAAGGGACAGACAGTAGGCTGACAGGAAACGGAAGAGAGATGGGGGGATGACATGCAGTAAAGGCCGTGTCGGGCTCGGGAGTCGAACCCGCGGCACACTGCGACTGGATCACCAGTCGGGTGCCCAGACGGTTACGCCACCGCCTGGGCAATTATTTTATACTTGATTGTATAATGGTGTTGTGCAAAAATATTGAAAATAGGTGCTACGCAGCAACACTGAGTTTGACATTTGCTATTTTTGAAAATTATTTTATTCATTTTGTCAGGTGAAACCTAGCCTCGATACCCAGGCTTTCATTTTCGTCGGGGGGCAAAAAAGCGCTACGTGAAACGTGACTTAACGCTCCTGAAATATAAGCGACTTTGCGTGACTGATCTGATTGGCTGCCTCGTCTGCTACGTCTGCCTCCTCTCTGGCCAATGGCCTGCCAGCCAGGCAGGCTGCATGAACACACTCACTCGATATAACTTCAAAACAAACGCGTCACTCGATATAACTTCAAAACAAACGCGTCACTCGATATAACTTCAAAACAAACGCGTCACTCGATATAACTTCAAAACAAACGCGGGTGAAACAGCGCAGGCATATCATGGTGTACAGTTATTTGACACATTTGCAATGTTCGAACGTCACTCGATATAACTTCAAAACAAACGCGCCACTCGATATAACTTCAAAACAAACGCGCCACTCGATATAACTTCAAAACAAACGCGCCACTCGATATAACTTCAAAACAAACGCGCCACTCGATATAACTTCAAAACAAACGCGCGTGGAACAGCGCAGGCATATCGTGGTGTACAGTTATTTGACACATTTGCAATGTTCAAACGTCACTCGATATAACTCCGAGGTTGTGACACACAAACATACACGTTTCTAAAACAATCATTCATACGGGGGGAAAACAACGGAGACAAGCACACAACGGAGACGGTGCTTCTTTCACCTGACAAATATCACCATGTGATCATTTCTTGTTTTAACCCATTCTGACCTGAGATCAGATTCATACGAGGTTTCCGCCGGACACACACTGGTCTGATGAACCCATTCTGACCTGAGATCAGATTCTAAAAATGTCAGTCGTGGTGCATGAATGCCCCACCACTATTGTGTCGGGTGGGTCCATCGTAGATCTACGATGAACCCACCCGACACAACAGTGGTGGTCCCCAGGCTGCTGCTAGTCAGAATGGTGGTCCCTGGGTCAAAACCAGTTGAAAACCCCTGCATTAGGGGCATGACTGCGCAGCACAAGGCTCAGGTATGACATCCGCTGAACCGCCGCAGTGGGTCCTGGCGTGTTCATGAGTTGTTAAACCGCTGTAGTAAATCATGCGTCTTCAGCTGTGCCTGGAATGCCAACAAGAAACGTAATACGGAGTCCTGGAACATTACTCATCCATGTTAAATCTAATTCCAGGCGCTTGCCTGAAGCCATTTCTGTTGTTGTGTATTCTGCTCTCCCTTAACGTAACACTTTAAGTAGCAGTTGTGCATGCCGTCTCAACGGTTTATCATTGGTTCGACAGGCCCACAGAGACTGACCCTTTGATCAAAAAGATCAATCTGTACTTTTTCTTGTCTCCCTCGCTCACTCTCTCTCTCTCTCTCCCTCTCCACTGAGAGGCTTTAGATTCTATTTATTTCTAGTGGTACGTTTGAGCTTAACCCATTCTGAACGGGCACCCATTTTGGTGTCAGCATCAAGTTATGCTTTAGCTATTTAAAAATAGCAGATCTACAAGCTCATATCGCGCCACCGAGTGGCGCGATACGAGCTTGTAGGTCTGCTATTTTTTGAAAAATCGAAGAACGACTGACATTTTTTAGAATCTGATCTCAGGTCAGAATGGGTTCATCAGACCAGTGTGTGTCCAAGTGGAAACCTCGTATGAATCTGATCTCAGGTCAGAATGGCTTAATCACATCGCGCCGACCGGCAGCCACCTGGGGGCCAGCTAGAATTAACGAGTGAGGGACGACGGGCAGATGGATGGGGGACCACCAAGGACCCCGCTATAGGAGTGTGTGCAAAGAACGCCTGCTGGTAGAAGAAAAAACATCTCCCTCCCTAAGTCACAGTAATGGGGGGAAATTCTGTCTGCAGTTTGAATGATTGTTTCCGAGTTGTCTGGAGTAAAAGCGTCTAAAATACCGTATTCACATGGCGGCCATTTTTTCTGCTGTGTCATACTGTGGGAGATGGAAACGGGGTCCTCTCCCCCGTGTATGATGTGAAATATACATCATACCCCCCCTCCGTGTGTAATAGCGGTCAGAGCAAAGACGTTAAAATGAAACTATATAATGAAACGTGATGGGGAAATGATGATGAAATCTGTCTGGTTAATACAGGGGTCACACTCACACAGCCCCCCCTGGGGTGAAGCAGCCAGAGATTGCATGGCTCTGCATGCAATGCATGATGTAAGATGTCCTTCCTTTGGCGATGTGAGGACGCACGTACGCTAATAAATATATATATATATATATACACAGTACATGATGGTATTGCCTTGTTTTTTCTCACTGCAGTTTTTGAGCACATGGCTTAGACTCCAATCCCCCCAGTCTTAACCCATTCTGACCTGAGATCAGATTCATACGAGGTTTCCGCTGGACACACACTGGTCTGATGAACCCATTCTGACCTGAGATCAGATTCTAGAAATGTCAGTCGCTCTTCGATTTTTCAAAAAATAGCAGACCTACAAGCTCGTATCGCGCCACTCGGTGGCGCGATATGAGCTTGTAGATCTGCTATTTTTCAATAGCAAAAGCATAACATGATGCTGACACCAAAATGGGTGCCCGGTCAGAATTGGTTAAGGGGACATCACACGTATAGGCAGGTCTTCTCTTACTATCTGAAATATCGGCCACCATCCTCAAGATTTTTAGACTGACGGGTTGCTGAGACACTTTGCGTAATTTCCGTTCACTGTGTGGCGAGGACTTGTAATGAGTTGTTGGAATCCACTTGGCAGCAAATGGAGGTCATGTCATTTCCCCTTTTCCTCTGAGATTGTCGCTGGTGGCAAACAAGACGTCCTCCCCCCCCCCCCCCCCCCCCCTCCCCTGAGGTGTAATTTCAAATTTGTACCGCCGTTCGAAAATGAGTTGCAGCCCCATGTGTTAATGTGCATGCATGTTGCTCCATGTGAATACAAAACAGTTGAGCTAGGGTGGCGGGAGTGGGAGAAGTATATGGAGTACTGTGGGTGCGTGTTACTTAGTTGTATAATTTATAATTCGGCTTCATTTTATAATGAATGCAAATTGACAGATCAGTCTCGGTTCTCGGTGGAAAATTTGACTGTATATGCAGAAGCCTCCTTGGTTACTGTTCCAGTACAATCCAATACACATTTCATGTCGAGGCTAAGACGTCCGTGCCAATTTGCATTAATGATCAAGAGTTGCGCTAGTTTTGAGCTCTTTTCGCTCATTTATTTCACACTTAGACACAGTGTGGTCTTGTGAACTGCTCCATTGAGTTCCTCTCAGCCATTTGATTATCAGACAGTATGTAATTTGTATTACTAGGCGATGGAAGTTGGATCCATGCCCCACCCAGCTATGTAATACCCGTTGTACCCGTGTCAAGGCTCATACATAGTCTGGATTTACGGTGGTGGGGTGACCACCGAACTACAACATGACGTCACGAGCCGCGGTGAAGAGCAAACCACCGCCACCGCTCCAGCCCTTCCCTCTGTTTTTACTCACCACCGCTCAACGTTATTTCAGCTCCGGTGGTCAGCTCACCACCGGAGCGGTGGTCACCTTACCACCGAAAATCCAGACTATGAATAGGCCTTAACCCTCTGAAGTGTTCAAGTCAAATCCCATGTTGTTATTGCTTTTCTCTATGGGAAATATGCGTTTTTGAATGATTTATTGAAAATTCTCTGTTGTGACTCTGTGACAATAAAAGACCTTCAGAGAAAGCTTGACAAGTTTTCTTCCAGGAAAAAAATGAATTGAGTTGATACAATGTATAGTTTTTGTGTTGGAAGCCATTTAAAAAAAATGCGCTTTTTTCAAAAGTGCTTTTTAGCACATGGAAAAAAGATACAATCATTTTAAGGTTTATTTTGGTAACAGCTTTTTTTCTACAGGGAGCCCATACCTATGACATATCTCATTTTAAAGGGTGATTTGTCTAGTTCAATAATAAAAAAATAAAAAGTTTCCCACATGTACCACTGTAGATATTTTGCCATCTATAAATAGCATGGTCAGTCATTACCAAACTGACCAACCCAAATAAAACCGCCTACTGCCCCCTACTGGAACAAGATAGAAACTCACTGTTATTCTTTCATGAAACTTGACATTTTAACGAAGATTTCGATATATAATATGTTTACATAGTCTTACCAGTACCCTAGTCTATTCATTCATGTATCTCAAAAACCTGTTATGAAGAAACACAGTTTTGATAAAAAACACATCCAATGACATAGTTTTCCGGACTTGGTGCCTATGATATGTATAGAAATGTAGACTTGAATGTTTACTGTATTATATAAAAAAAAAATTGGGTTCTTACCATCTACCGTTACAGAGTAAATCACAGTTGAAACTCGCTTAGTCAGAACATAAACCTCAGAATAGTGTAAAAAAATGACATGTATCTCGGATTGAAATAGTGCATTTTTATTTATTCTGACTACCAACATAATAAAATTATAATACATATATTACAGAAAATAAATAGGCCTACAGCCTAAAACAATTTAAAAAGAGGCTCAAACAGGAATTATTGCATAGATATAACCTGGAATGAGCGGGGAGCTGAGCCTTGTTTATGCCATGTATAGTGTTGGACTAAGGTATAACATTGTAGCGTTGTCTGTTTGTCTTTTTTCCACTCCTTGTTTTGTTTTTTCTCGTTGTCTGTTGTTTTTTGTTTGTTTAATTTTCTATTCTTCTATAAATGTCATTTGTTTGTTTTGTTTATATGTTGATTGTTATGCATATCTTCAACAGTATTTTGGAATACGTTGAGATAAGGATAGGCACTAATAAGCTTTAAGCTTCTGCCTATGCCTTTTCGATCACAAAAGAAAAAGTAAACTGTTTTTGTGTAATGTCTCCCTCTCAAAAGATCGAAATAAACTATTCATTCTACATACAAAACAGTTACGCCTCCCCCAGTGTCCCCAAACCACTGCAGTCCAGTTCTTGACGGTGTGTACTGTGTAGGCTAAATAGAAAACACAACTGCCCCCTGAAATGAATTAATGTATCTGGTTCAGTGTCGGAGAAGTCTTTTTCTTCTTCATCGTCATCATCAGCATCATCATCATCATCATGGTCCTCGGTCGTCCTCGTCCTCGCGGCTCGCCTGATGTATATACAAATAAAGACACATTTAGCTGTAGTCAGTGCTCGCTACTATATATGTCCATTACATGGTGTTTTTTACCCGGCGATCAAATACATTTATTGTGCTGCCGTGGGCCGATGCTACAAATAGCTAATAGTAATGCTAACTAATTAGCAGCTACATGGTCGGTTTGGGCTAATACCGACCCTTATATATTCTCCGATGACTGCTAGCGATCAAATGATTTTATTGTGCCGAGTCGTCGCTACAAATGGATGATTGTATAATTAGTATCACGTATGTATGTAACCATTTGTGCAGTGTTTGTTTTTTTAACTTTGCAGAGCTTCTGGAGCGCAGGCCGCAGCCTGTAACGCTAGCTACGCTCCAGAGGCTCGGCAAAGAAAAAAAAACACATTAGCTCAGCGGCCTGCCTTACCCCAGCGGCGCAGCAAACAGCGATTAGAAACTATAATACACACTGAATAGATATAGCATATAATGTTTCAGACAATAAGATTCTTACCATAGAAAAATCTGGTCACCCGTCCAGATCGTAGTACGGTGTCATCGCTCGAGCCAGGCCGGGAAGAGCGAACTCAGAAAGCCCGCAAGCAGCTGGCTTGCTCCCCATGCAGGCCAGGCATGCAGATCCCCAGGGGGCGGGCACGTTTTATAGCCAAGATGTGCGCGCGTGTTACGTGACACGGGATTTCTGGGTATTGCAGTTGGAATTTCAACAAAGGGACTTCACACAGCGATGCGGAGGTTATTAATATATCGATATTAATCAAGAAACAGAATCACGGGTTTTCCAGTGATTGCCCATTTACGGAACGCTATTACTTCACGGGTTTTCCCGTGATTGCTCTTCTAAGGGTTAAGAGTACCCGTTCCACTTCCACCCATCTGTCTGTGTCCATTTTATGCCCATATTTGGAGATTTCTGCATCTGTCTCTCTGTGTTGCTTTATTCCTATATATGGAGTTCTGTGTGAGGCATGCCCAGATATGAAGTGTTGTGATGTCAGAACAGGCCAGCTACATATATGGAGATAAAGGGGTGATCAGGTCCCGGGCAGAGGCTTTTGTGCTGGTTCTGGACAACCGGCTATCCGACGGACCCGACACTGCACTCCCTGTGGTGGCGTGAAACGCGTGTGTCAAAGTTTTAGTCGGTGGGGCGAACGGTTCTCGAGTTACGTGGATTACAGAAGTATGTATGTACGTACGTACACACAGACAGACTTGCCGCATTTATAGATAATAATTACATCTACAAAAATGTTCTCCCTAATTTTAGGAAGCTAGGAACATCCTCCGGTTCCAAACAGAATGACAAGGAATGAAATTCGGTTCAGACAAAACGTTATTATTGTGAGATTTACAGTGTGCGTTCCCTTTTAGGTTTGGCATGTGTTATGCTATCATAAAAGTTAGCCGAAGTCAAATGAAATATGCTATTACTGTGGAGCACCTTCCTAAATGTGCAGGGTATATCCAAAGTAAATAGTTCTGTGCTGCCTGCGTTTGTGAAAGTGTACCGTTAATAATAAATTGGCCTTGCAAAAATGTCAAACCGCCTGGGTAAAGCAAAGAATTCATGTATTTTCCATGAGTTGAGTGTTGTGTTGACAGTATTTTCTCTTTTTCTCCCTTTTCCATGTTGGGTCCCTCTCTCCCCCTGTCCTCGGAATTGACCCTCTCAGGTAAGACCATCGTCATTTTGTGCCTTTTTTTCCACCGCTTTAAACGTGCATGATGATACTTGTTGTAATCTGGTTCTGACAGACGGGTAGTGTGTTTATTACACAAACAGGAACATATATATAGTGCTGGATCATAATGACGTGACGACAAGATATGAGACAAAATAACGTGCCTATATACCGCAGCAAAGGCTGACCTTGCTGTCGCTGAGATGTCTCTCGTATAGCCTATCTATAAAGTATGCTACAGTTCAGGCAGTACACGATACATATCAAGTACACTGTGTCTCATGTCTCAGGTACACAGACATGGGCAACTCATGATTATTATAACAATACTGATGTACGGTAGACTTTTCCCCAAGGAAACGTCAGCATCATATCATCATTTCCACGAAGAACTTCTGCAATCCATTAATAATGACGGAGCACTTTTGTCAGCTCTGGCCTTGTATGCAGCACCAATGTCTCAGTGAGAGTGCACACAATACGAGAGTCTGAATGGAGGCAAGCTCTACTCTCAGCTCAGTGGCCTTGTGGTTAGACTAGTGTCCGCCCTGAGACTGGGAGGTCGGGGGTTCGATCCCCGGCCGGGTCATACCAAAGACTCTAAATAATGGGACCCAGTGCCTCCCTGCTTGACACTCAGCATCAAGGGTTGGATTGGGGGTGGGAAGTGAGGACGCTGGCGTCGACTGTTCGCCGCTTCACCTCCCAATGTATGAATGAATGAACCATTGTAAGCGCTTTGAGTAGGCACATAGTGCATAGAAAAGCGCCATAAAAATGCAATTCATTACTCTCGACTCACGACTCTGCACTTTTAATCCTCTCCTGCTGTCTCTGCACTTAATTCTGTTATCAAATACGTCAGTTATTTCCCTAGCATTATTCCTTCCTTAGTACTCCTTCTTAGTAAATCCATGACACCCCCCCCTATGATCCAAATATCAGCGGTATAATCACCATAATCACCTGGGAACCATTTTTGCTGTTACATCATACTCGTTGGAGGAGTATTATCGTTTTAATTGTCGGTGTAAAACCTGAACTCAACCTGGCACAGTTTTTGATGTGTTCAAATTCAGCCTGATTATAGCCACCCCCTTGCTCTCCCTTAATAAAAGCCACAATATGTTTCTTGTGAGTACTTTAGGCTTCCGGCCACTGCACAGTTTGCTGTAAATGTCTCCGTGTCTGCATTCCTGTAAGGTACTGTACTGTACACATGGCCGTCTAGTGGAGAACATTAGCTACCTGTGGTTTGTAAACCATTCCCCCCCTGAGAGGGAAAAGGTCTAAAAGTTCTCCCTGGTGCAGCTCGGGCCCCCCACTCGGGACAGCCAAGGGAGCGTGTAAATCCCACCTGCCATGTCAAACCAGTCAGGAGGACAGAAACTGGATGTCTGTAGCCCCCCAGGGATGAAACTCTCAGCCCATTGAGACTAGAGACTAAGGGTTGCAGTGCTACCATACCTAAGGGCATGATGGAAAAACATAATTGTCTCCACCAGGCCGAAGGCATGTGGGGAGAGTATGTTTTGCACTCCGTCCGTCCGCGTGTCCGTCCGTCCGTTTGTGTGTCCGTTTGTGTGTCCGTGTGTCCGTGAACAGCTAATCTCGGCCACCGTTAACCCGGTCGATGCCATATTTTGCACACACACTCCCTGGATGCCAACCATGAACCTCTGCCCCAAACTTTCCAGAACGGCCTGTTATAGCGCCACCAGGAGGCCGCTTTGTGCAAAACAAGTTTTTGCACAGTACACCTACAGATTTTGTCCAAACATCACGCAAATTGGTACACAGTCTCTCTAGAGCCATTCAACGAAACGGGTCTTTCAGATTTATCAGACTCCATCCTGATTGGTTAAGATTGGCTTCCAAAGTTCACAGGAGTGCTCAGTTTCAAACAAAATGCTGCAAATCATGAACACATCGCGTGATTTCCGTGAAATTGTGCACCCACATTCCCACTAGGCCGAGGACGAAATGCCACATGAACAATTTCAACTCAGCCTCAAGGTGGCGCTATAACTGGCCGAAAAGTGTTTTTACCTCTAACTGCACGGATCTGTGGATAACCTGGTGGAGACCTGTGCCCGGAAGGGCACTTTTTCTAGTTGTACCTGTTTACACGCACGCACACAGACGGATACAGACACACAACACCAGCTTCCAAGGGCAGACGGGAGGCAGGGATTCCGGCTGACTGGCTTCAAGTGCATTATAACGACAGCCTCTCCACTCTGTGTGCGTTGCGTGCTGTGTGTAACCACTTCAGCATCCATCATCATAGCGGTAAAGCCATGGGAATTATGGCCATATGGCGGAAATGATCAAGTGCTTGGTAATTGTGGGTATGAATGGCATGAATGATGTAGTACAGGTTGACCCTTTGTTGTGTCGATATGGAGAGATAGATGTTATATTAACCCATTCTGACCTGAGATCAGATTCTAAAAATGTATGTTTGAAAATGACAGTTTTCTGAAAAAGCTATGTTTCTATGTCAGTCGTTCTTCGATTAAAAAAAAATAGCAGACCTACAAGCTCTTAGCGCGCCACTCGGTGGCGCGCTATGAGCTTGTAGATCTGCTATTTTTCAATAGCTAAAGCACAACATAGTGCTAACACCAAAATGGGTTCCCGTATAGAATGGGTTAAAACACATTTAGGTAGGCTGTGATTATATTTTAGACCTCGCGCACATTTCTAATCTTCTAAAGTGACTGCTTGTGAATCCATCCATACATTTTAATAGTCAGCACTTTTACAGTAGCAGTGAAAACAGTGAGATTAATATCGGCACAACATGTGTGAGAATGTGAGAATGCTTGGAAAGGAGAGCTAAATGGGAAACGGTCCAATTTGCCTCATTACAGTGTTTTGCATCAGCGAGCTGGAATTGGAGTGTTCCACCATGGACGTGTCGACTCCATGGACAGCAAAGTTGTCCCATGTTAACAAGTTTAACTGCTTTTAACCCATTTAGGCCTGAAAAGAAATGTCTTCTAAATCCTGACTTTCTAGGCCTACTGTATATCACTCAATATTTCATGTCAAGGACCCCAAAAAAGATCTGTAATTGGCCTCCGAGACCCCCCATCTGAAAATGTGTTGTTCCAGGGACCTCCCCAGAAGCAAAGATTCGAGTTGAAAACGTTCCAAATTTGTTCCAAATTTGAGGCACATTTTCACGATTTTTCAAAAAATATTTTTCAATAGCTAAATTATAACATAATGTTTAAAACAGCCAAAAGGGGTTCCTGCCCCAAAATGGGTTAAGATGGTTTAGCTCCACCCGGCGTAATATCACAAATACACAATTGAAGCCAAGCCACAGTTTTCCCTGAGAAACACTGTTGGACCTCAGCCACAGCAACAACCCACGACTCACCGAATGACAAAACAACTGAATGCTTCAACTTCTGTCAAAGCTGCACGCCCAGACTGAAATACACAGAAGGCTTACAGAGTCTATCAAGCAACACTTTCTCTTTTTTTTTACGGTGCTTTTCCACACTGCATTGGTACTCAAGGTATCGGCACCCATTCTGACCTGAGATCAGATTCATACGAGGTTTTCCACTGGACACACACTGGTCTGATGAACCCATTCTGACCTGAGATCAGATTCTAAAAATGTCAGCGTTCTTCGATTTAAAAAAAATGGCAGACCTACTAGCTCGTATCGCGCCACTCGGTGGCGCGATATGAGCTTGTAGATCTGCTATTTTTCAATAGCTAAAGCACGACATGATGCCAACACCAAAATGGGTGCCCGGTCAGAATGGGTTTAAGAGAATCGTAACTGGTATCATTGCGTAATTGCCTCACGACAAACTCCTTATACTGCATGGAACAAACTTTTAAACTATAAATGTTAAATCATTCAATATTAAAGTACCACTTCACCACTTTTCCAACTTCAATCTTCATATAATTGGTCCTCACTAATGTCCATGATAAAATACCACCATTTTGTTCTACTCAGTCTGTGTCTCATATAGGAGGGCTGTGGGCAGTTCAGAAACCCGTCATCTTTAGGCAGATTTTTAAACAAGATAAAAAAATATATTTAGATTTTTATTATCTATTGACATTGATGATGTCACTGGTGGACAGGTTTCTGAACTGCCCACAGACCTCCCCATGAGACACAGGCCTTGTCCACACGTATCCGGGTAAACGGATAAACGTAGGTTTTTATATGCGTTTTGGGGGGGTCGCCCCCCCACACGCAAACGCGTTTTTGGTCCATATAAACGCATCTTTTGGAAAACTCCTGCCACAGTGTATTTCTTTAAAACTCCGCCTGTGTGTTCCCTGTGTGGACAATGTAAACGGAGTTTTGCATGGGTCTTGCCATTGGTCATATGGACAGAGAGATTTAAAAAAACGTGTCGTATGGACAGAGAGATTTAAAAAAACGAAAATGAAAACGAAAACGAAAACGCTACGTTTATGTAGGTGTGGATGAAGCCACAGACAGAGTAGAAAAACATTGTGGCATAATCATGAACATTAGTGAGGACCAATTATATGAAGGTGGGTTGAAAAGTGGTGAAGTGATCCTTTTAAGCAACTGCAGGCCGGCTATGTGTCACCTAAAATGTTGTCCAAAACAGTATGTATAGCTGACATAGAGGTTGTTTCCAGCAGAGTCTCAGGATGGACGTTGTTGCTATAATTTATGACCAGCTAAATTGAGGGGGTTAGGGGGAGCTGAGTCAGTCTAGTTGAGCTGCCTGGTTCCAGCAGCAGTGGAATAGCTAGATTATACCACTCTGAAGCCCATACAGAACCCACTGGTGAAACCCTTTTACTGTGCACTCTTTTGTCTTCTCTGTTTTTTTGCTATAGTATAGAGTAGACTCTCCATATTTCAACACAGCACTGAAGTCTGCCAGCCATTTTGTCAATTAAGAGGCAGCTGGTTCCTTTAACTTCACTTCCATTACCCCTCTTTCCCTTTCTCTCAAACTATCTGTCTTCATGTCTGTCTGTCTCTTTCTGTGCAGCCTTTCTGCATTTGTGAACTTTTTTTTGCTCTGTGTGCGTAGCATTTAATATTTATACAGTTCATGTAGGAGGAGGACAGCATGCCAACGGGAGCCAAACGCTGCCCGCAAAAAAAAAAAAAAAGCCAGTAGGATCCTCAATTGATTATGCAGTGTCAGGGAGAGGGAGGCTGGATCTGAGACACAGCGATATCACTGAGGACATGCAAATGTTCCACACCATCTCTTGTCTGTTTGCCATTCTTCTTCGTTATTATTCTCATTTGAACGGAGCCTACAGCGCGCTTTGGATCCAATATAGGCTGCCCATCCTACGTTCACTCCTGCAGGAATTCAATTATTGGACCACCACCACCACCACCACTCCACTATTCTTCCCCCCCCCCCCCCCATCCCAAAACCTTGAATCCCTACCTTTTTATCATTTCTCGTAACAATGTCCCGGTTTCATAAATCTAAAGCAGCGCCCCATGTTCATTTCACACTGTGCCTCAGGATGATTGTGCCCGCGGCGCTATATAGAGGAGGACACATATAAGCAGCATCAATCACGGACTGATTTAGCAGTGTGTTTTGCCCTGCTGTCTGCAGCAGTGTGTCTGCGGGGAGAGAGAGATGCCACAGTTCCTTCAGTTGTTAGGTGTTTACCACCATGGGTCTATCTGTCTCGTGAAGCAGCCCCCCCCCCCCCCCCCCCCTACTATTCCCTCGCATGCATTTTATCAACCTGAGAGGGCTGTCTCTCCCCAACGGATCTTATCAGACCGGCAGGGCAATAAAGGAAAAAGCACGTCCCCTAGTGCTGTCAATAGAGACGGGTTCATTTCATCGTGCAGTCTTTACGATGGGGATCCTCCTTTTTGACGGATCCTCTCCTCCACGTTCCGATTTGAAAATGGAAGTTTTATACTCGTGACGTTTTTATTCTTCCTTTCTTGCCATTATGTGAAAAATTCGACTTTGGAGCTCCATTTTATTTATTTACTATCTGTTGCAATCCGTAAAAAAAAAATCACGTCCTTCCGGGGATTCAAACCCTGCAGGTCTCCTGCCTGCGCAAGAGATGAGATTTATACCTGTGAGTGAGTATACGCTATATAAGACTGAGCAAACACCCACTTGGACAGGAGAGGTGTTGCGTTTTGAGCTTAAGGGCACTGGTACTTATCAAACCAGTTGCATTTTCTACCCAAACAGAGTCACAATTTCTCAATAGAAGAGTAGTTGTATTGTATTAACTTATACTCCATACCTCTACCACACAAAGGGCTCCGTTTTCATCACCGCTAAACCCCCTTATCCCTAAACTTATTTGCCTTTTTTTTTTTTTTTTACTATTTTGCAAAACATTTTTGAATAGTTCAACTAGCCAATCTACATTGACACATTGTGAGCTTGTAGACTGGCCATTTTAACTATCCAAAAATGTTTTGCAAAAATAGTAAAAAGACGTTTAGGGATAAGGGGGGTGTATAGCGGTGACGAAAATGGAGCCCAAAATGTCTACATTCCCACCTGGAGAAATTAAAAGAGGAAGGAAGTTGTAGCTATAGGTCATTGTTTGGCAGGGTGTGCGTTTCTCCGTGCCAGCATCATGTTATGCTTTAGCTATTTAAAAATAGCAGATCTACAAGCTCATATCGCGCCACCGAGTGGCGCGATACGAGCTTGTAGGTCTGCTATTTTTGAAAAATCGAAGAACGACTGACATTTTTTAGAATCTGATCTCAGGTCAGAATGGGTTCATCGGACCAGTGTGTGTCCAGGCGGAAACCTCGTATGAATCTGATCTCAGGTCAGAATGGGGTTAAAGAACCATTGCTCTTGACGTTACATCGGCAGAGAGCTATAGGGCTCAGAGGGTTTTCTCCGCGACCATATAAATGTCCAAGGTCACATTTGTACACTCTCGGAGTTAAAATGTGGAAATTGACACTGAAGATTTTACTGGTGTACCGGCCGCCCTAAAGCTGTCAAGCAAACGACTACTCCATTGAATGCCATAGACGTGCAATCTGAGATTACGATACCAGTAGTAACCCCCTAATAGCCGTGAGACCCGAGCAGAGACAATTAGTTGAAAGTCTTTATTACATCAATGAGTGATGGCTCCGTCCTGGTCGGGGCCCTGTGATAGATACCGACCTTAGCATAATGGCATTTCCCTTTGCAGCCTCTAATGGCTCATTGAAAACATATTCATTCCTTTGAATTAAGCGCCTGCTCTCAGCTTTCCTTCCCTGCCAATATTAAAGGAGATTGCCCGCGAGCGTTCAACATTGCCCGCCGTCCACTTGTGAGTGAAGCGCTCAAGAAGAAAAAAAAACATAAACCATCATGGCCGGGGGGGGGGGGGGGGGGGGGGTGTCACGTTGTTGTGGTGATTAAATGGAAGGATGCCATTGGACAGGAGGAAAAGCTGCACATATTCAGCTGTAATTTCTCCCCAGAGGGCTTCAGTTATCAGAGTACTCAGCAGCACATGCTATTTCTTTTGCCTTGGTTGAAGTCGAGGTTGACTGTTGCTATTTAGGAATTTTTCCCCCAAGTTTTTTCTTCTTCTTCTTTTCTTTCTAGATAGTCTGTCATCACTGTATTAACCCAATCCAAGCCAGGAAACGTCAAGGTTACGTTTTTTAACTCCGTGCCAAGACGTAATTTTACGTTTCAATTTTTTTTCTCCTGTAATAGCCTATCTACAAGCTCACAATGAATCGATAGATCGGTTAGTTTAACTATTTTAACCCATTCTGAACGGGAATTTAGCTATTTAAAAATAGCAGATCTACAAGCTCATATCGCGCCACCGAGTGGCGCGATACGAGCTTGTAGGTCTGCTATTTTTGAAAAATCGAAGAGCGACTGACATTTCTAGAATCTGATCTCAGGTCAGAATGGGTTCATCAGAACCAGTGTGTGTCCAGTGGAAACCGCGTATGAATCTGATCTCAGGTCAGAATGGGTTAAGAATAGTAAAATATTTCCAATAAGTTTAGGGATAAGGGGTAAGGCGCAACAAGATATGGCCCAGAGAGAGGAATCCCTACTCCCCCGACCCCCCGTACACCCCCCCCCCCCCTTTGACTGGTCCCTACAGCATGTTAACTAGGGCGAGCTGGCGTTCTGTAAGGCGTGGAGTGGAACAGATGTCATCATGCATGCTTCCCTGGCTCAGCTAATCACGGCCACCACCTGGGCGTGCTGATTGCTATTAATCTGCTATTGTAATTGAAAGTCAGGGGTTGTGCCGCAAACAGCGCGGAATCTCTGCGTCGGCCCCCTTAATAGAGCTTCTCTGATGCATGCTTACTGACAAACTCTTTGATCACAATGTGGGGGAGGAGGCGATGTAGCAGTGACCCCTGAGGTGGCGTGCTGCGTTAATGTTTGGTTATGAACGACAGAATTATGATGCAAGCCCGCCCATCTCCCTTTGAATAGTTGACACTTGATATGGACACTATATGAATGGAGTAATTCATATGCTTACTTTATACTCGTGTCGAACAAGTGCACAACAGCAGCTTGTATAGTTCGGCTATTTCCGGTGCATACTAACCTCGCGTCACCAGGCTTTCCACCTCGGAGGAAAGCCTGGTCTGTGTTATACAAAGTTGTCATGTGAACCGGTCGGGAGCAGATGATATCGCTACGTCATGTTGTAGTATTGTTTTGTAGTCATCAGGCAGGTACAATTAATCGGGACTTCCTTTTCCCTCAAACCGGAAGAATAACAATAAAAGCTCTCGTATAGCCTGTGGCTTTTATTGAGAAAAATCGGTTTGAGGGAAAAGGAAGTTCCGATTGATTGTTCCTGCACGATGACTGCGAAACAATACTAGAACATGACGTAGCGATATCATCCGCTCCAGACTGGATCATAAATCTTTTTTTTTTTAACCCATTCTGACCGGGCACCCATTTTGGTGTCAGCATCATGTTATGCTTTAGCTATTTAAAAATAGCAGACCTACAAGCTCGTATCGCGCCACCGAGTGGCGCGATACGAGCTTGTAGGTCTGCTATTTTTGAAAAATCGAAGAGCGACTGACATTTTTAGAATCTGATCTCAGGTCAGAATGGGTTCATCAGACCAGTGTGTGTCCGGCGGAAACCTTCGTATGAATCTGATCTCAGGTCAGAATGGGTTAAATGTCTAGGGCCCAAGATAGGGCCCAGTCTATCTCTGAAAGTATAAAGCAGTGGTTCCCAAACTTTTTCACGTCAAGGACCCCACATTGACACTAATTATCCCACAGACCCCCATTTGAAAAGATTTGTCAGAGACCCCCGATAAGAGAAGGTTTTTACAGCAGTGATTCTCAATCTCAACCAGTTTAATTTCAAGGACCCCCAGTTTGACATGCATTTAGGCTACAGACCCGCCCCATTTAATGCCATTTCTATCTCTGGGACCCCCGATTTATATTGTAAAATCAATGTTAATTTAACTCTGAGAGTTACAGAGTTACAGACCCATAAAGGTCCATTTGGTAGACCAAGGCGCAGATGGAGCGATGGCCTTGGAACGCCTCGTGATCCCCCAGGAGGAAGTTACTAATGTTGCTCTGGAGCTCTCTGGTGGAGCTGTTGCCCCCGTGACCCGACTACGGATAAGCGGTCGAAGATGGATGGACGGGAAAAGAAAAAAAGAAGCACTTCAATGAGAGCCTATGATGGTAGCCCCAAAGAATAGAGTGTATCAGCTCTTCTATGCACGCATACGCATTACGCGCGCACACACAGCACACATCTCTTTCTCTCTCTCACTTAAACACACACACACGCACACACACACACACGCTCCTCTCTCTCTCTCTCATCTTATACGTCTGCTTCATGTGGCCCCTCTGGGTGGAGTTACATCATCCACTGAAGAAAACCCCTGCATCACCCAGCGAGAGATGCCCTGCCTCTCCCATCCCCGTCCCATCTTCACATGCTCTTTCGCTTTCCCCATTGATAATCCTGTTGAGAAAAAAAATCTCAGGGAAAGCGGATTAACGCGCAGAGCGGCATGACTTTGGTGCAGTTCTATCTCCCAGCTAATTAAATGTATCATTGTCTTTACGCGAATGGCTGGCATCCTCGCTCTCTCACTCTCCCAGGGATATGTGCTCTAATAAAGGAGAGTCAGGTGTGCGTAATTAAGCCTAATGGATTCTCCTCGTATGGGGATTGGTGTCATTAATCTGTTCTACTGTGTGTGTGTGTGTGTGTGTGTGTGTGTGTGTGTGTGTGTGTGTGTGTGTGTGTGTGTGTGTGTGTGTGTGTGTGTGTGTGTGTGTGTGTGTGTGTGTGTGTGTGTGTGTGTGTGTGTGTGTGTGTGTGTGTGTGTGTGTGTGTGTGTGTGTGAGAGACATGGGAGGATGATCGCTACCTCCCGTGTGTTCCTGCTATCTTTAAGATGTTAACGATAGTCAGAAGTTTGAATACGCACACACACACGCGCGCGTGCACACACACACACACACACACACACACACACACACTAATATACACACAATCAAGTATACAGATCTCTCGTCGTTGCCATTGTTATGCCCTTAACCCATTTTCGGCGGGAACCCCTTTTGGTGTTTTAAACATTATGTTATAATTTAGCTAAAAAAAATAGCAAATCTACAAGCTCTACGAGCTACGAGCTTGTAGGTCTTTTTGAAAAATCGTGGAAATGTGCCTGAAATCTTTAAATATATCTTCTTTCAGAGAGAGTTTTTAACTCAAATCTTTGCTACTGAGAGGGTCCCTGGAACTACATATTTTCAGACGGGGGTCGGCGGCCAATGTCATATATATTTGGGGTTCCTTGGCATGAATATGTTTAAGAACAACTGACATATAGAAACATGTTTTTCTTCTTCAGAAAAGACATTTTTAGGAGTTTGCATGTTCTCCCCGTGTCCCCTAGGGTAGATACCCTCACAAAAACATGCAGTAATCCTGGTCTCTAAACTGCCTCCCCCTGGCCAGCCGGGGCGCCTGATGGAGGGGAAAGGAACTGGTTGGAATAACGTGTTCCTTCCACACGCTATGTCCAACCAGGAAAACTCCCCCCTGTCAGGTGTAAAGGAGCAACTTGGACACTCAAGCATGAAGGAAGCATGAGTTAAGTCCGTTGCTCTCCCCAGGTTGGCGGAGGGTGTGTAGAGCCCAGGATCACATTAGATGATTGACACAGGGGTGAAAAATGGGTTACAAAATTGTGGGATAAAAAATATATATTAAAAAAAAAAGAAAAGACATTTTTAAAATTTCGACGTCTGGTCTAAATGGGTTAAGAACAACTGACATAGAAACATGTTTTTTCTTCTTCAGAAAATACATTTTTAAAATTTCGACGTCTGGTCTAAATGGGTTAATGACTCCCTACTAGCTAGAGACTGTTATTGTTTCTAAAAAGGTTTTTTTCATGATTGACATCCAAAACCTCCACGGAGAACCAGACAGACAGTCTTATTGTGTTAACAGTTAATTTCCAGCTAATATCAAAATATTATTATATTATATTTATTCTGATCCGGTTGGATGTAAAGAACAGCATGGGCTGCTATTGGACCTTTTTAAGACAATTATAATTATTATTAAAAAATAATTGTAAACTTGCCGTCTTCGTGTCATGACATAATTATGGAGACAACATTGGATAAATACCGTGTAAAACCACAGCCAGATAGTCAAGACATGCAGTACGTGAGATGCCTACCAATAACTTGTTGTGTCTTTAGCATGCAAAAGATCACAACACATACTGTATTGCCCTATTTATTCCCTCCGAGTCTGATGGCACCATTTTATTCTTTCATGCAGAGCGAGCAGCACTTTTCGATGGCATCGCGAGTTGCCTTTTCTCTCGCCTGTCAAACGGAGCCTCGAGGAACGGGCGAGGAGAACATGAAAGGGCCGGGAACATCTTCATTGTGAGATACCGAACCTCTTAGCCCCACTGTTTACTTGACACAAGTAAGACGCGCAAACGCGGGAAGCGAACGCAGCTCGTAATAACAACAATTAGAATGAATTACATACTTTTTTTTAAGGTTTTCTTTTTAAAGTTCTCCTTTTGTGTTTTTTTAAGATTTTATTTTTAAGTTAAGTTTTTTGAAGTTAAGTGTTTTTAAAGGTTTTTTTAAGTTAAGTTTTTTCTTTTTAATTTTAAGTTAAGTTTTTTTTTAAGTTAAGTTGTGTGTGTGTGTGTGTGTGTGTGTGTGAGTGAGTGAGTGAGAGAGTGCGTGCGTGCGTGTGTGTGTTTTGTGTGATACAGCTGCGCCCTCTGGTGGCGGGCGGGTGGTGTAACAGCGGGACAGACAGACAGACAGACATGATCTGCAGGGTCTCATAGTTAGTGCGCATTGCGTTCGCAATTATCCATACCTGAGGCTGTGAGGGACACCGTATGGACCACTGCCCCAGAATGTGGTCTTGTAGGCAAATGTGAACACAAATAGCCTTCACCACGGAGAACCCAGCGGTACCCAGCTACATTATCTGATGGTTAGGAACCAAATGGACCCTTATGGGCCCATTTGTACTCTCCTAGACATTCATTAACACTGAAGATGTGGGGGTCTGTGGCCTAATAATGCATTTCAAACTGGGGGTCTTTGAAATTGGAAAAGTTTGCGAATCACTGGCTAAATCTAAACGCCACACCTTTTTCGCTTCCTTCTACATTAGTGTTCTGTTTTGTTTCGTTATATACGCTATTGACGTTACATTTTCTCCCTGAAGTACAGAACTCTGAACACATCATCACAACCCCATGTCTTTATCAGTGAGTGAGTCAATGTGTTTGTGGTTAAGGTCGCTGATTACGTCTTGAAGACATGATTGTGTTGTGTGTCTATTTTTCTAGCTAGCCTGCGTATGTGTGATTCATGTATAGGGATGTTTTGGCTAACACCAGTGCTCTTTATACCCAGTACAATCTTTTGTTAGACCCACTCAGAGATCTCATCTGGGCCCGCGCCACATTCCTTGTCCGTGACCGAAACTACCCCCTGCTGTTTAGGGTCGAGCCCATTAAGTGGACGTGTGTGTGCGTGTGTGTGCGTGCGTGCGTGTGTGGGAGTCACCATCTCACGGAGCCGTGACCATCACACATGGAGTTAATCAGTCTCCAAATGGTCAGATTGAATCCTCCACCGAGCCGTTGCCCTGATGTCATCCCCAATAACAAAAAGGCCCACATAGACCAACAGGGAGTCGACTCACTCGCCTCTATTAGATCAGCCCACTCTGTCCCCTTCCATCAGCCCGCACACTGTGACTCATTCCCCCAACCTGGGCGTCATTAGCACTGCTATCTATACACACTGATGCTAATGGGGAAGCTTGGGCTATTTTGTTGTCTTAGGGATGTTTGGCCATAGAAAATCCACACATATAGTGCAAATCTGTATGAATTACTCTACGGTGCTCCACACATATATAAATGTGACTATACATGTTCAAAAACACTACATGGCACAGTCGGTAGTGCTGTCGCATCACAGCTAAAAGGTCCTGGGTTCGATTCCCGCTGGGGACGCTGTGTGCACTGGGGGGGGGGGGGGGGCGTGTTCCCTCCTCCGCGTCATTTGTGCCCATACCCGAGCTGGGGTTGGTCGAAAGGGCCTTTCTGTGTGGAGTTTGCATGTTCTCCCTGTGTCACTGTCCGCTATAGGGTATAGGTACCCTCACAAAAACATGCTGTAATCCTGGTCTCTAAACTACCTTCCCCCTGGCCAGCCGGAGCGCCTGATGGAGGGGAAAGGAACTAGTCGGAATAACGTGTTCCTTCCGCGCGCTACGTCCGGCCGCGGAAACTCCCCCCCCCCCCCCCCCGTCAGGTGAAAAGAAGCAGCTTGGACTCCTCATGCATAGAAGGAAGCATGAGGTTTGTCAATGCAACCTGACAGCGCATCACAAGTTTTACTCCCGATCCCGACGTCTGACTCCTCCCCGTGTCTCTCTCTCCCCATTTCCTGTCAATCTACTAATAAAGGCAGAAAAAAGTTTAAATATTATCTTAAAAAGAAATGCCACAATGTCATTTTTCATTACAACTTTTAAAAATGTGTTTCGCATCAGTCCCGGCCATAGGGACTCCTCCGAATCCCCCCGTACCTAAACGGTAGATCCAAAACGACAGGTGGTAGCTGGGGTGGAGGAGGGTGAGCAGCAGGTTTGTATACAGCAGCGCGCTGATACAGCAGCAGCAACAGCAAGCAGGGAAGGAGGAGGAGGAATGCAAAACCTCCGGTTAACCCATTCTGACCTGAGATCAGATTCATACGAGGTTTCCACTGGACACACGCTGGTCTGACGAACCCATTCTGACCTGAGATCAGATTCTAAAAAAATGTCAGTCGTTCTTGTCGATTTAAAAAAAATAGCAGACCTACAAGCTCGTATCGCGCCACTCGGTGGCGCGATATGAGCCTGTAGATCTGCTATTTTTTAATAGCTTAAAGCATCATCTTTCATCTCCTGCCCTTCTATAGCTGGCGTCGGCTGCTTTATAAAGCCGTGTATCCACCGGCTCTGAGCCACTGCCCTGCCTGTTCCTCTCTGGTCTCCTTCCATGGCTTACTGGGCAAAAACCCTGTTGCGCCCTTCAAAGAGAAACAAATAAATCACCGCCGGCTAAATGTCATCGTCCAGCGGCTGAGCAAATGCCCCCAGTCAGCTGCATGGCACGCACACACACACACACACACACACACACACACACACACACAGAGAGACACCGTCGCCTGCACATCTCTACCTGCAAAGAAGTGCAGCAGCCTAGCTTTAAGTCATTCTGACCTGAGATCAGATTCATACGAGGTTTCCGCTGGACACACACTGGTCTGATTAACCCATTCTGACCCGAGATCAGATTCTAAAAATGTCAGTCGTTCTTAGATTTTTTCAAAAATAGCAGACCTACAAGCTCGTAGCGCGCCACTCGGTGGCGCGCTATGAGCTTGTAGATCTGCTATTTTTCAATAGGTAAAGCATAACATGATGCTAACACCAAAATGGGTTCCCGTTCAGAATGGGTTAAGTCGCTGGGTGCATGACCATTCTGACACACACACACACACACACACACACACACACACACTACACACACATCACACACAGTCAGTGAGAGTGATGTAAGGGTGGACATGAGACTGAAATGAGTGAATCCCGGGGCCAGCTATAATCTCAGTGATGGGACAGGAGTGTGCCCCGGGCTGGAGAGACCCCGGGTTTGCACACATGATGGATGGATGCAATGTGGGAGAGTGGTGCCTCTCCGCTCACCGCCGTGACCTGACCCCGCCTATAGGACATGTATACAAGACGGACGAGGAGTGCACGTGTGTGCGTGTGTGTGTGTGCGTGTGTGTAAGAGAGACAGGGATGATGTTTGAATGTGTGTTCAAATGATACTAGCGGAATATAATGGTGGGCGGCTGTGGCTCAGGAGGTAGAGCAGGTCGTCCAATGATCCATGGGTCGGCGGTTCGAATCCCGGCTCCTCCTGTCCACATGTCGAAGTGTCCTTGGGCAAGACACTGAACCCTACATTGCCTCCAATGATTTGGTCGGTGTGAGCTCGCCACCGTTGGTGTGTGAATGTGTGAAGTGAGGACACTGGCGTCGACTGTTCGCCGCTTCACCTCCCAATGTATGAATGAATGAACCATTGTAAAGCGCTTTGAGCACTTGGAAAAGCGCTATAAAAATGCAATTCATTATTATTATTATTATTACCTGTACATTCTTAACCCATTCAGGCCTGACGTCGATTTTGTTTATAAATATTTTCTAAATCGTGACAATTTTCGGAAAGATTTGAGGCACATTTTAACGATTTTTCAAAAATAGCAGACCTACAAGCTCGTAGCGCACCACTCGGTGGCGCGATATGAGCTTGTAGATCTGCTATTTTTCAATAGCTAAATTATAACATAATGCATTGTGGGAGGTCGGGTGGGAAACGGGAGTCAGAATGCAGTATCAAGGGTTTGACACACAAAGTAGCATTACTTTTCTTGTGAAATTACTTAATTTCTGTGCAACAACTGTAAACATGCTTTCATGTTTAAACCTAGCTCGAGTTAACATTTCTTCTTTTCTTTGATGGCATCTTAGGATAGATGTAGACCTATTTGACGGTGCAGAAACATCTTAGGATAGATGTAGACCTATTTGACGGTGCAGAAACATCTTAGGATAGATGTAGACCTATTTGACGGTGCAGAAACATCTTAGGATAGATGTAGACCTATTTGACGGTGCAGAAACATCTTAGGATAGATGTAGACCTATTTGACAGTGCAGAAACATCTTAGGATAGATGTAGACCTATTTGACGGTGCAGAAACATCTTAGGATAGATGTAGACCTATTTGACGGTGCAGAAACATCTTAGGATAGATGTAGACCTATTTGACGGTGCAGAAACATCTTAGGATAGATGTAGACCTATTTGACAGTGCAGAAACATCTTAGGATAGATGTAGACCTATTTGACAGTGCAGAAACATCTTAGGATAGATGTAGACCTATTTGACGGTGCAGAAACATCTTAGGATAGATGTAGACCTATTTGACGGTGCAGAAACATAATTGCCTTCCTTGATGTATTAATGAGCATCAATAACGACCATCACCTGTGTCACAGACACACACAGCTCCCCTCTGCAGGCCTCTACTACTGAGTCTGTCTCATTTCTCTCCAAAAGCACGTGACTATGATGGAATATGATTACAGCTCACATTTCATATCACACACTAGCCACTTTTTAGAAAATCGATAAAGAAAATGTAATAAATCGATACATATCGTCAGGGATATAATATCGATATACGACATATCGTTGCATGCCTATAGTTTCCGCGCCAGATTCCGGGCTGTGTAATCATATAGTTATTTCTGAATGTGCTGTGTATGCTTGTCAAGATGTAAGCTCAGGGACTTCCACAGTGTACAGGAAGGATGTGCATTGTCAGCGCTCGCATTGATTGACCTTTCTCATACGAGTCCAGTATCCAGTTAGTGTGCGGTCAGCCCTGCACCAAGAAGAGATGCACACTTCCTGCCGTGCAAGAGGCGACTGCCTGCTCCTTTGGGGTGTATTAAGACTGATTTATTCTTAGTCACGCTCGCGTGACACCAGCGCACGACACCGGCACGCAAGTAGAATAATACTGTACATTATTAGCTGCTCTCCTCTTCATGCACATTCTTGGCACATGTGCCCACACAGTGCAACGCATCTATACGGCCCGGGTTCAAGGATGGTCTAACATGCATGGAAGCGCACTTAACCCCACAGGTACGTACGTGCTGCACATACAGTGTGTGCCTATGCGCGAGCACGTGCGGATGCGCACACACACACACACACACGCTGGGATTAGAGTGAATGCTGCAATCTTCGGAAACAAAGCTCTCCAAAGTCCTGTTGGTGGAAGGCCCCGCTCACTGTCTGCCCCGTTGTACTGTAACCACATCCCTCACATGACATTTCACACCAGCACAATATTGTCATTGTTATTCCCTTTTGTCACATTAGGTTGGCCACTCCCTGATATATATAACACTGGCTGTGTGGTGGTGTTTTTTCCAGGGCATGGAGCGTCCTCTGTAGGTGAAAAGGCTTGCAGTGCTTACAGTACGTGTGTATATACGACTGTTACATGGATGAGACGGGGCAAGAGAGAGGGAGGGAGGGAGGGAGAGTCCCTCTGTCCCCTAGGGGTTCTCCTCTGATGCATCAGTTGGCATATTGTCAGTGACAACCCAAGTTATTGAGGCTAAGAGCAGCGTCACACTTTCCTCCTTCTGCAGAACAGTAATAATACACGGAGCAAAGGGGGAGGGGGGGTGTACTGTACCTATTACAGATCCCAAGCATTCCGTCTACTAACTTTGTGTTGCTATATACGCTCTTTTGCCACTCCAGGTGCAATGCTCTTTGCAATGGATCATGCTCTTTGCAATTGTAGTCATAACTGTGCTGGCTGCTTTTTTGTTTCTCCCTTTCATTTAGTTCATCATTTTGCATAAAAGCTTAAAGGACCACTTCACTGTGGGCAGTTCAGAAACCGTCTTCCAGTGACATCATCGATGGGGAATACAAGCTAATAGAAACTGCAGGCTTTCTAGTCCTGAAAAGTTGCAATGCGAAAATGGAAGCCATCGTGAAGCCTCACGATAATGAAAATCTAAACATTATTGTAAAAGAATCTTTTTTAAAAAGAAATCTGCCTAATGATGATGTCACTGGAAGACGGTTTCTAAACTGCCCACAGCCGTCCTATGAGACACAGACGAAAGAAATCGTGCCATTTTATCATGATTATTAGTGAGGACCTATTATATGAAGATAGGTTGAACTTGAAAAGTGGTGAAGTGGTCCTTTAATGGCTCAATGTCAAATGTCAGATCATTGTGGTCTAGTGTAGATCACTCGCCGTGTCTGTGTGTGTACGGTACCTACAGTATGATGGAACATGCGTCACGCCTTTCTTTCACCAATTTCTTTGCCGATAGAATTCTCTATTAATTATATTTGTGCGTTGCGTTGTTGTGTTGTGTTGTGTTGCTCCGCTCCGTCATTAATATGCTCTTTGTTGGCAGCTCTTTTGTCTGCCTCCTTTCTCCAAGGGGAACAGGAAGTGAAGATCACTCAGACGTTAGAAAATGGAGATGGGGAAATAAGACTGTAGCCCATCTTTGATGTCTGTCTGTCTCTCTCTCTCTCTTTCTCCTCTACGGTACACACATTCTATCGTTCTCCATCAAAAGCCATCTTGGAAGCTATTGTGAGCTTTTTGCGTGCGCTCTGGAGCTTATGCCATTTTGGGCGGGGGAACCCCTTTTGGTGTTTTCAGCATTACGTTATACTATACTGTGGCTATTGGAAAAATAGCAGATCTACAAGCTCATAGCGCGGCGGTGCCGCGCTATGAACTTGTAGGTCTGCTATTTTTGAAAAAATCGTGAAAGTGTGCCTCAAATCTTTGAATATCCTTTCAGAGTTTCAGTTTTTAACTCAAATCTTTGCTTCTGGAGGGGTCCCTAGATCATATTTTCAGATGGGGGGTCGGTGGCATATCATTTTTTGGGGGTCCTTGACATGAAATATTGAGAACCACTGATACAGAAATATGAGGTTTTTCAGAGAAAAAGACAATTTAAAAAGATATTTCGACGTCAGGCCTAAACGGGTTAAATGAATGTGGGTTTGTGTGTGCGCACATGTCTGTGTGGTTCAATGAGAGAGAGAGAGAGAGACATAGAAGAAAGGCTTCAAACCCTACTCGCCGCATACGTCAGCGGCCTGTGTTTGATGAGGCCGCGCGCAGCAGGGGGGCCTCTTGTCTCCGTATCGCACCCACAAGGCCTCCGTCTGTAGAACCAGAGCGGCCGCGAAGCACCGCGGAGTGAGAATGAAACGCGTCGAGAAACCATAGATAAAACACACACACGCGAGTGTGCACACACTCTCCATATTCATTTTTTCTCTATGCATTCTATGCATCATACACTGCCCTTTTTAGGACAGCATTTGAGGGTTAACGGGACATTGCTGGGGGAGAGAGAACCGTGCTTTTTGTAATGGACTGGCGCGCTAGAATACAGTAGCACATGTCGTTTTGCCGAGGACTGGAGCCTGGCTGGAAGTGAAATAGACATTTAACAGGCTAGAATAAAAGTGAATGAGAATCCTTTCGAATAGAGCTGGCTATACAGTACGTTTTGAGCCCGTCTTATAGCCGCATCCTCTCTTATTGCTCCCTCCATCTGCCTGTATAAGTCGCTGCCATGTCCGTATCAAAGCGAAATCCCATTACTCTGGTCTTGGCAGGGCCCTGTTGGAAATCTCTGGAAAGATTTGAAAGTATTGAACATTTAATGGACAACTCTCCACCACAGCTTGTTAATCCATTCTGACCGGGCACCCATTTTGGTGTCGGCATCATGTTATGCTTTAGCTATTGAAAAATAGCAGATCTACAAGCTCATATCGCGCCACCGAGTGGCGCGATACGAGCTTGTAGGTCTGCTATTTTTGAAAAATCTAAAAAAAACGACTGACATTTTTAGAATCTGATCTCAGGTCAGAATGGGTTCATCAGACCAGTGTGTGTCCGGCGGAAACCTCGTATGAATCTGATCTCAGGTCAGAATGGGTTAATGCCAGCCTTGTTGCATTGACCTTGTTGTTAGTTTCCTATACCACTTCATATGCCGACGTGGTGACCGCTTGATCACTGCCATTCCCTGAGAGGAGAGCGAGGCTCAGGCGCTATGGGGTGACAGGGTGGGACACATCATCACACACTGCTCTGCTGTGACGCTGACGAGGAGAGAGGTGGAGTGACCTGCGTCTCCTCCCAGCACAGGGCGACCAGAGGACGGTCGCCTTCCCCCCCCCCCCGACACTCCCCAGACACAGATCCGCAGAGACTATAGAGCCATCTTCCTCATAGGCACAATAGGATTACAAAAAGGACGATTTTGAGGTCACTCCTCCTCCTCACTGCATGCTTGTTACTTTTAGTAACATGCAATTAAAGGCGCAGTGAAATGAAAAAGAAGTTTTTCACACTTTTAGACCATATCCGTGGTCATCATATTTTGTGATGACGGCTATGGCCATTTTTAGCCCAAGGAGTGTTTTTTTGTGCAAAACTAATGCTTGGAATGGATTCAGAATGATGAAAGTTTGACACGTAACATGCTACTTAAAGCATAATGAAATTTAGAACATGTTGCCTTATAATGGTTGTATGGCACCCCAACTTTCAGCAGCTGAAAGTTGGGGTACCATACAACCATTATAAGGCAACATGTTCCCAGGGTGGTTGAATATAAACCAATGTGGGATATGTTAGTAGGCACCTTTACAAACACATTGGTGAAGAAAATTCTTGGTAAGAAATGTATTCCCAGATTTGTATTAATATCCCCTGACTAAAAGTAAAGGGAAGCACCTCTAATGTGATCGAAGTATATTGTAAGTTTTACATACACAGGGCTTCACAATAGCAAATACTTGAGACATTTCTCAATGAAATTGTAGCGAGACGACCTCCAACTACTGCAGACATGCTAGTCATGTTGTACCATTATACCATTTTGACCTGGGAACGATTCTGCAAATGTCTTCTAAATCCTGACTGTTTTCTTGAAAAAGCGATGTTTTTCTATGTCAGTCGTTCTCAAACACTTTCATGTCACTTTCACGATTCTTCAAAAATAGCAGACCTCGAGCTTGTAGATCTGCTATTTTTCAATAGCTAAAGCATAACATGATGCTAACACCAAAAGGTTCCCGCACAAAATGGGTTATACCATGCAGATTGTAGGCACACATCACATCAAGAGTAGGTGAAGTCGCTATGTTCACACACAACATACTATTGCGCCTTGACTGTGCCTTATTACCAGTATCCCACCTTCAGATTTACACAGCCAGGTGGGCGTGACGCGTTATGCGATTTAGAGGGCGCCGTTGCATCATGCTAAAATTAGCATGGGGGCGCGGGGTGGATTTGTGTGATCAGGCATTTCCCACGACGCGCCGAGTGCAAGATGATGCCCTAAAAAAAGATGCCCTGATGCCCCAAAGCCTTCCTGTCAAAATGGCTGCTGTCAGCGCTGTGTGAGGAGGACTTTTCATATACGGGAGACAAACTTTAAAGCTGTTGTCACTGCTACTGCGGGGGCTTTGGCTGGAGGTCTGTAATTGGCCAGCAGGCAGGACTCAATTAGTCAATGTGGAGAAGCAAATGGGCCCCGAGAGATAAAATGCTGGACGGCCTTTGGGTTGAAAAATGATACATGAGGGAAATCAATGATCTTGATCACACTTTTCTCTCTCGCCCAAAGTCTCTTCAAATCCAATTAGTGGGCCTACTTTGGCCTTTATATAGTGATAGGTTGGGTTTATGAATGGTCACTATAGAGCAGGGTTTCTTCAAAATGGGTGCCATGGCACGCCGCGGAATACTTTGATGACATTTGGAATGTGTCAATATCACTTCAGCTTAACCACTTAGACCGCCGCGTCTATACTTATTAATTGCACTGTACCTGGCGCGTTCTTTTTTTCAATCAACACCAAATTTCTTCGCCAGATAAATAAAACGCTACATTTAGTCAGCTTGTGCCATATTTTCCCATTCAAACCGGAAGACCCCCCCCCCCCCAGATGCCAGTACTGCCCCAGATTCGGCTACAATGGGAATAGATGGCACATTATAGGTTGCCAAAATGTAGCGATTTAACCCATTCTGAACGGGCACCCATTTTGGTGTCGGCATCATGTTATGCTTTAGCTATTGAAAAATAGCAGATCTACAAGCTCATATCGCGCCACAGAGTGGCGCGATACGAGCTTGTAGGTCTGCTATTTTTGAAAAATCGAAGAGCGACTGACATTTCTAGAATCTGATCTCAGGTCAGAATGGGTTAATCAGACCAGTGTGTGTCCAGTGGAAACCTCGTATGAATCTGATCTCAGGTCAGAATGGGTTAAGTGGTTGTTTCACCCCGCGGCCTAAACATTTCACTTGCCGTAGGGCGAGGTTCCAAACGGGGCTATAGGGTGCCATGGATAAAAAACATTATTTATAGGGGTGCCCTGAGCCACAAACGTCAGAGAGAACCAAGGCACTAGAGAGATTACAGAGGCGTTTTCGTACCTCCTGGAAGTTGTCGGAATACCAGAAATCTTTTCTCGGACCGCTCACCCGCAGCTCTGAATGTCGTCATGTTGTAGTCTGTAGTCAGCCGGAACAGAACAAATTTAGCCTGTTTTGGAGGTGTAGTATATGCAATGGGCTTAAGTCCGCCGTGGAACAAGGCGCACAGCGCCACAATCCCAGTAAAGCTTCCTCTTAGCAGAACAGCCTAGATCGACACATTACCCAGCAAAATAAACCCTGACGCAGCGGTTTCGTTTTGAGGGCGAGTGTGCTTAATGTTGCAGGCATATAATACTCAGTATGATAATCATCATTATTACCCAGGGCAACAGACACAGATGGTGTCCCAAAGTACACGGCATCCAGAAATATATATTCCTGGCACCGCATGGCTTGCTTTGCTATTGTTGGCTTGGCTGTACTAAATAGCCATTAGATAGGTGTTTCGGATCAAATTGGCTGCTGCTATATCCGCGCTCCACTGAAGGAGACGGTAGTGTTTAGCTGTTAGCCTGGTGTAGGTGCAGACCGCAGAGGCTAGAGTCCATCACCTTGTGCAGGAAGACCCAGGCCTGTGTGTGTGTATAGGTATTATTATGATGGAGTAATGATTAACAGAGCACGCGTTAGGAGGAGTCCCACTGCCACAGGTACCCCCTTCCCCCTCACTTCATTGCTTAAAGGTGTAGTGAAACGGAAATGGTGAACAACATGAAAATGGCGTCGCATCCCTTCAGGCGATGGGACGGTAGCTAGGGACGGTAGCTATGCTATGCGCAACAGCGTGGTATGTGTTTGTTTATAAATCATATGGTCGGCCAGCACAACCAGTTTACTGTTATGTGGCTTATTTCTACCCTATAATGTTTTCAGATACATATTTTAGCGTGGTGATTGAGTTGAAACCGAGTAATACACTGTCTGGATGTTATCTTGAATGGAAATAAAAGCGGAGTATTCTGTAATCAGTAGCAGCTGTGTTGGACGGATGCGCAAATATGGGGAATTAAACGGGTGAGCTTCATTGTTATTGGCTTTTATCGATGTGTATCTCTACACGTCATCACGCAGCACGTTTTCGTTTTAATAAATAAATAATACAATCGTTTTTATGGACCTTTGATATAAAAACACACAGAAATGAGAATTTTCAAAAAAAAATGGCATCCATTGTTAGGTATGGCCATAATGTGATGAGGTCAGCACATTTGGGCACATTTGGGCAAGTGTCTATGGCCGTTTTTAGCCCAAGGAGTGTTATTCCTGCAAAACGAATGCTTGGAATGGATTCGGAATGATGAAAACCTCCTAGTTTGACACGTCACATGCTATTTAAAGCATAATGAAATTTAGAACATTTTGGCTGTTGATGGCACCCCAACTTTCAGCAGCTGTCAAAAAGTCCACTAGGGTGGTAATATACCAAATGTGGGATATGTTTACAAACACACTGGTGAAGAAAATTCTTGGTAAGAAATGTATTCCCAGATTTGACATTATACTGATTACATTATACTGACTCACAGAAACAATAATCAAGTGAGAAAATGTCAGGTAGGACACCTACTGGTTGACTAGCCTGGCCATGTACTGATTCTCCCTTGTATGAGCAGTAGACAAAGAAAACAAATGAGGCCCTATGTGGGATGACACAGTATATGCTGTATACTAATAACACTTTCACAACTGCATTTGTTGGACTGGTCTTTCTTTTTTTTTTTATATATTCTTTATCCCACGATTTTGTAACCCATTTTTCACCCCTGTGTCAATCATCTAATGTGATCCTGGGCTCTACACACCCTCCACCAACCTAGTCCCCATATATGGGGAACAAGGGGAGACCAACCTAGTCCCCATATATGGGGGACAAGGGGAGACCAACCTAGTCCCCATATATGGGGGACAAGGGGAGAGCAACGGACTTGACCTCATGCTTCCTTCATGCCTGAGTGTCCAAGTTGCTCCTTTACACCTGACAGGGGGGAGTTTCCCTGGTTGGACGTTGCGCGTGGAAGGAACACTCTATCCCCTCGGTCAGGCGCCCCGGCTGACCAGGGGGAGGCAGTTTAGTGACCAGGATTACTGCATGTTTTTTGTGAGGGTACCTACCCTAGGGGACACGGGGAGAACATGCAAACTCCACACAGAAAGGCCCTTTCGCCAACCCCGCCTTCGGGTATGGGCACTGATGACGCGGAGGAGGAAACACGCCGCCAGCACCCACAGCGTCCCGAACGGGAATCGAACCCAGGACCTTCTAGCTGTGAGGCGACAGCACTACCAACTGTGCCACCGTGCCCCCTGGACTGGTCTTTCAATTGAAATAGTAGAGAATGTTTTCGGTGCTAAAGAAAGATGTGATTCAGGTGTTTGGATATGTCGGGTGGAATATTTTTACAATATGTTGTGTGCTGCAGCATGACAGTGCCACGTATAAGCGTCACGGATGTGTCATGGACACCGAGGACATGTTACAGGACATTTGTGGGCGTGACGCTGAACTGATGAACACAGATGCACCAGAACTTAAGTAGTCACGGGTATGAGGAGAGATCCGCTGGTGTGATGGGAGCTGTCCCATCTGTAGCCTATAGGAAGCAGACAGGATATGCCTTTATTGGATTGAAAAGGCCTAAAAGATAATCTTTCAAAAGACAGCATACTGTCTTTTGTAATGTTATACCTCCATGCAGTTATAATAACAAATATGTTTCAAATATTTTTTCAAATACGGTTCCATGGATTCAACTTGCATGATTTCCAATTTTCCATGATTGCCATTGCCAATGCGTTGATTAACAATTTGAGGAGTATCCATATTCTTCATCATTTAAGATACAGTGGATAGGTTTCCATACTTGTGCATATTTTACCTGTTAATCCATCATTACAAAAGGGGAAAAACAAGAGTAATTGGGTAATACTTATTTAACAAACGGTTCCAACTGATTCCACCTGTCTGTCAGCAGCAGTTGGGGCACAGAAGCAGAACTCCCTGCTGCCCTGAATTGCCAAACAAAGTAGTAATTATCTGGCAGTGTTTTCTTGGTTGTTTATTTGCCATCACCAGTGCTGTTCCGCTGTCATAGAATGGACTCATTAGACACCCACAGACACAGCTACCTGCCTTAGGCATCTCCCCATGCCTGCACTTTTAGGAGCTGATTTATTTGGGTGTTTTACTGTCTGTCTGAGAATATCTTCACGTGGATGCTGGCGGATTTTAGTCTAGTGTTTTATCAACAACCAGACTGACACTGAGTGGGCTTAGTTGTGTCTTCAGGTTTGTTTGGCCCAATAAGAGTTTACAGTACTATAGAAGAATAATGCTTACGTTTATTTGTGCATATGATTTTGAACCTGTTAATTGTTGCTCAGAAGGAAGTGAGGTTGTAGTGCCATCTGTGCACTCAATATTTAACATGCATTTAAGATGTTTGTTTGCACTGAATACCAGCAATGCATCCAGCCAATACTGGAAATGCTGGAAACCCAGAGTAAATGCTGCTGCAATCTTTATTGCTGTAAGTTGTTGTTGTTGTTGTTTCCAAAAAAAGAAAATAAATAAGAGGAGAAAATCTGGCTGCAGAGCTCTGTCAATGGCAGACATTTCAGTTGACTGATGCATCAAACGTTTTTTCTTGCGATCTGGACTAAATCCCGCAGCTCATTGTGTTCACTCACTGCAGTTGAATTATGATAAAAATGCTTCATGTTTATTTTCTAAGCAATCAGCAATTAGGCGATGCATTGGAATGTCCCTATTTCTCCACACCAAAACCATAGAGTTGCACTGCAGTCTGCACAGAGTTTGCAAAGAAAAAAGCTTTGTGGTGTAGACTAGAGGGTGGGAAGAAAATCGAAGCTCTCATCCAGCCTGTGGACCGAGAAACGACCTGCCTTCCAACCAAAGATGTTTGCAAAGAGCTTTAATAGTTTTGACATCGGATACAGAGAATGACAGATGGGGAAGTGTGAGTGCAGTGGAAAGGGGCTCATGGTTTCCGTGCCGTTTCTCATGCTCACTTGGCAGAGATACAGACATGTACGACGTACCCTATGGGACCATTACAGATTGATGGGCCGCAACACCTGTCTCTGTTACAGTTTTATTGTGCGTGCGTGTGTGTGTGTGTGTGTGTGTGTGTGTGTGTGTGTGTGTGTGTGTGCACGCGCGCCATGGTGAGAGAGTGTGTGTGTGTGCATGCGCGCCAGAGTGAGAGAGAGTGTGTGCGTGTGTGTGTGTGTGTGTGCGAACGCCAGAGTGAGAGAGAGTGTGTGCGAGCGCCAGAGTGAGAGAGTGTGTGCGAGCGCCAGAGTGAGAGAGTGTGTCCATGTGTTTTCACTCTGGCTCCTTCTCATTATTGATTTAAGCCAGTATTCAGTTGCTTAGGAAGGCCTTCTCCTGTTCTCTCCTCACCCCCCCCCATCCCCCCCCCCCCCTCCTCCTTACTCTTCAGTTTAGGTGCCACGGTGGAGGCCCTCTGCTAATAGGAGGTTTAAACTGAGGCAGGTGGAGGCCCTCTGCTAATAGGAGGTTTAAACTGAGGCAGGTGGAGGCCCTCTGCTAATAGGAGGTTTAAACTGAGGCAGGTGGAGGCCCTCTGCTAATAGGAGGTTTAAACTGAGGCAGGTGGAGAGGCCCTCTGCTAATAGGAGGTTTAAACTGAGGCAGGTGGAGAGGCCCTCTGCTAATAGGAGGTTTAAACTGAGGCAGGTGGAGAGGCCCTCTGCTAATAGGAGGTTTAAACTGAGGCAGGTGGAGAGGCCCTCTGCTAATAGGAGGTTTTAAAATGAGGCAGGTGGAGGCCCTCTGCTAATAGGAGGTTTAAACTGAGGCAGGTGGAGAGGCCCTCTGCTAATAGGAGGTTTAAACTGAGGCAGGTGGAGAGGCCCTCTGCTAATAGGAGGTTTAAACTGAGGCAGGTGGAGGCCCTCTGCTAATAGGAGGTTTAAACTGAGGCAGGTGGAGGCCCTCTGCTAATAGGAGGTTTAAACTGAGGCAGGTGGAGAGGCCCTCTGCTAATAGGAGGTTTAAACTGAGGCAGGTGGAGAGGCCCTCTGCTAATAGGAGGTTTAAACTGAGGCAGGTGGAGAGGCCCTCTGCTAATAGGAGGTTTAAACTGAGGCAGGTGGAGAGGCCCTCTGCTAATAGGAGGTTTAAACTGAGGCAGGTGGAGAGGCCCTCTGCTAATAGGAGGTTTAAACTGAGGCAGGTGGAGAGGCCCTCTGCTAATAGGAGGTTTAAACTGAGGCAGGTGGAGAGGCCCTCTGCTAATAGGAGGTTTAAACTGAGGCAGGTGGAGAGGCCCTCTGCTAATAGGAGGTTTAAACTGAGGCAGGTGGAGAGGCCCTCTGCTAATAGGAGGTTTAAACTGAGGCAGGTGGAGAGGCCCTCTGCTAATAGGAGGTTTAAACTGAGGCAGGTGGAGAGGCCCTCTGCTAATAGGAGGTTTAAACTGAGGCAGGTGGAGAGGCCCTCTGCTAATAGGAGGTTTAAACTGAGGCAGGTGGAGGCCCTCTGCTAATAGGAGGTTTAAACTGAGGCAGGTGGAGAGGCCCTCTGCTAATAGGAGGTTTAAACTGAGGCAGGTGGAGAGGCCCTCTGCTAATAGGAGGTTTAAACTGAGGCAGGTGGAGAGGCCCTCTGCTAATAGGAGGTTTAAACTGAGGCAGGTGGAGGCCCTCTGCTAATAGGAGGTTTAAACTGAGGCAGGTGGAGGCCCTCTGCTAATAGGAGGTTTAAACTGAGGCAGGTGGAGGCCCTCTGCTAATAGGAGGTTTAAACTGAGGCAGGTGGAGGCCCTCTGCTAATAGGAGGTTTAAACTGAGGCAGGTGGAGGCCCTCTGCTAATAGGAGGTTTAAACTGAGGCAGGTGGAGGGCTTGGTTTCCCACTTTTATCTTGACAGATTGAGCCACCTGATGAGGCTGGATGAAAGAGAGAGGGTGGGGGGGGGGGGGGGGAGGACAGGTAGGCAGACATATTGCTGGCGGTTGGGAGGGGAGGAACGAGAACGGGGGGAGGGGGATAGTTCCCATACTTCCATCATTAGGCCAGTGCAAAACCCCACAGCCCACCACCTCTACACGTTCCTAATCCCCCCATTCCATCCCTCAGTATTAGTTATGGGTTAACACCACCATCACCCACCCACCACCCTGGTGTGTGTGTGTGAGTGAGAGAGAGAGAGAGAGATGGCGAGGCACAAAGCCTTCCATTGTGTCCTGCATGCCTTACAAGCCCCCCGCCCCATACACACACACACACACACACACACACACAGGCAAACTCCCAAGTACTGTATGACACAGCAGACAACATCAAGACACCCCCCAACCCCTCTGAGCGCCTGTTTATCGTGTGTGTGTGTGTGTGTGTGTGTGTGTGAGTGTGTGTGTGTGTGAGTGTGTGTGTGTGTGTGTGTGTGTGTGTGTGTGTGTGTGTGTGTGTGTGTGTGTGTGTGTGTGTGTGTGTGTGTGTGTGTGTGTGTGTGTGTGTGTGAGAGAGAGAGAGAGAGGCTTCATTGACCCAGTGGGGTGTCTGGCCTGTGTTCCAGGAATCCAGTGATAACAATTAGCACTGTCCATTGTCCACAGCTGAACCCCGCTCATCGTCCCAGCGAGACTGATGTGTGTGTGTGTGTGTGTGTGGAAATGGATCCACGGCGGGATTCCCATATAAAACAGAATTCCCAAGCATCCCCACCCCCCCAGCACCCCCTCTGGGAACTGGAAGAGGGTGCGTCCTCACACTGTGTGTGTGTGTGTGTGTGTGTGTGTGTGTGTGTGTGTGTGTGTGTGTGTGTGCTCGCATGTTTTAGAGTTTGGGCTTTTTCATAGCTTCTGGGAACGTGGGACCACAGGCTTGTGGGTTTGTGAGTTCCGATGCCTTTGTTTCCTTGACCTAAATTCCTCAACAACAACAAGAAAAAAAAAAAGAAATCTCCATTGAGTTACATAATGTAGAGAGCCATGTTTCTGTTGGTATCTCTGCCATACTGCAGTCACTGCTGGAGTGTTTGAACTATACCGTAGTGAAGTCAAATGTTGTTGCCGTCAACACAGAAACCTTGTATCTCCATATTTAAACTTTTTATGTTTCGTAAATTGATACCCTACACCTACTGAATCATACAAGAGTGTCGCCATTTAAAATGTTGCAAAAGCGGTTTTGGTGATGCAAGGTTTCCACCTGACGGCAGCGATAAAATCAATGTTTATCTCCTAAGCGTGTACAACTGAAACCAAGTCCACCTGTTACATGTGTATACCAGTGTTGTTTTTGGCAGCACATTTTAGTTTTTATCTGTTGACGGAATTGTTAGTACATTTAGTCTTAGTTTTAGTCGTCATATCTTAGTTTTCACTTAGTTTCCATTTAGTTTTCGTCAGTGAAAAAAGGTAGTCGAGGAACATTTTTCGTCTTAGTTTTAGTCGACAAAAACTACTGGTGTATACACACTCGGAGTTAAGGCCCTATTCATACTCCAGTTTTAGGTGATAAGGTGACAAGAGAGATGTGTTTGGGTGAGCGGTGTTTCGCACATGCCACCGCAGCGTGACGCCAACGCCATGTTGTTCGGTGGTTACCTTCATCACCTAAAGTGATATGAATGTGCCTTTTACAAATGGCTTAAACAAGGCACACTCAAACCTCGCTATACAGGCCTAAAAATAAATGAACTCCCGGGTGCAGTACTTAGTTTAGACAGTTTTTGGTTTAGACTAGTCATTGGTTAGACCACTAGTCATTAGTCCTACAACTACAACCTATCTCAAACGCTCACCCTAAACCTAACTTCCCACGGGGCAGCACACCTAAACCTAACCTTAACCCATGTCTAACCAATGACTAGTCTAAACTAAGTATGCATCCTAACCTCCCACGGGGCAGCACACCTAAACCTAACCTTAACCCATGTCTAACCAATGACTAGTCTAAACTAAGTATGCATCCTAACCTCCCACGGGGCAGCACACCTAAACCTAACCTTAACCCATGTCTAACCAATGACTAGTCTAAACTAAGTATGCATCCTAACCTCCCACGGGGCAGCACACCTAAACCTAACCTTAACCCATGTCTAACCAATGACTAGTCTAAACCTAACCTCCCACGGGGCAGCACACCTAAACCTAACCTTAACCCATGTCTAACCAATGACTAGTCTAAACCTAACCTCCCACGGGGCAGCACACCTAAACTAAACCTAACCTTAACCCATGTCTAACCAATGACTAGTCTAAACTAAGAATGCACCCCAAACTCCCATTCCTCGGCTCGTTCCGTGTGGCTGCTAGAACCTCCCCACCTTGTGTATTGAACACAACGCTCTCATTATTAGATGCTTCGCTTGCTCCAATAAATGTGTTGTAACTTGGCAGTATAGCGAACAGCCGAGTGGATTAACATGCATAGGCCTACGCTACGCGTATTACACACGCTACAGTCAGTGCATGTCATCATTACAACCGGCATAGCTATATTATGAAAGCGGCTAATCTCAACTCTGGTGGTATCCTTTTTGTATCCGCTGCTGGGACAAATGCGAGATGCTTGATTTAATTTGATTTGAGCATTAAATGAATCGAGCATTGCATTCATTGAATATTTAACTTGTTTGAATCGGATGGGACAACAGCTCTTTGACATGTCCCATTGTTAATAGCATGCCTTCAATAGCCACTTATATCCCTTGTGACTCGTTGCTGGAAAAGGATGAAAAAGGTTTTATGATTAGCATTCAAAGTTGTTCATCTTGAACGAAGGACGCTAGCTGTCCCATGTTCATTGCTTTCAGCTAATTACTTCAGCTAAACCTGTGTGTGTGTGTGTGTGTGTGTGTGTGTGTGTGTGTGTGTGTGTGTGTGTGTGTACGTGTGTGCATTTGTGCACAATTATAATGGCATTATTGTGCATGTGTGGACAATAATGTCATTATTATTCAGGAGAAATCACAATAGCAGATATTCCCCACATTCTATGACTTGGGGCAGGGTAGATTTTCAACTTTAATCATTCTAGACTTACTACATACAGTATGTGCATTATACTCCTGACTGCAATATGATAATACTATTACTATTTTGTACAACTTAACTCATTCTGAACGGGCACCCATTTTGGTGTCGGCATCATGTCATGCTTTAGCTATTGAAAAATAGCAGATCTACAAGCTCATATCGCGCCACCGAGTGGCGCGATATGAGCTTGTAGGTCTGCTATTTTTTTTAAATCGAAGAACGACTGACATTTTTTTAATTTGATCTCAGGTCAGAATGGGTTTAATCAGACCAGTGTGTGTCCAGTGGAAACCTCGTATGAATCTGATCTCAGGTCAGAATGGGTTAAGCTGAGACACCACCTACACTCCACAAGAGAGTCTGTCGATGCGGGGACTCTGGGAGTGTAACCCAATCAATCCAAACCCATATCTGATTTTTGGGTCTGATGCTGATATGATTTCCCAGACTACTGATTGCCGATTGTTTATAAAGTTTATTTAATTTAACCGCTGTTAAAAAAAAAAAAAAGTTTGGTACGCACTGCACACATTGTGAGCTTGTCGAACATTTTCAATAACTTTAGAAAACATTTCTCCTATAATAGATAGAGATAGCCTGAGATAGGGACGCCACATTGGGGCGGCGGTGGCTCAGGGGTAGAGTGGCTGGATGGTAACCGCAAGGTTGCCTGTTCGAATCCGCTATATAAATGCACCATTTACCATTTACCTTTTTACCATTGAAAGTGGTTAAAATTCCGGAGACATTGGCTACATTATTGCGATACCCGTCTACGAGAAAAGTCAAGCAATATGGCCTATCTATCGGCCAGACATGATAACAATACTCACCATATAACTGAAGCCTTTTTTCAAAGCACATCCTCTGGGCCCCGCCCAAAGGAACCCACACACACACACACACACACACACACACACACACACACACACACACACACACACACCATCGCCTCATAACATGAGCAGCTGGAGTCTTTATGGCTCTCCCAGGAAGAGAACTGTAGCAGACACAAGGGAAATCTCTCTCTCTCTCTCTCTCTGCAACCCGCCGTCTCTTCTCTTTCTGACATTCCATCGCTAAATCTCCCTCCTCTTCAGTGCGACGTGTGAGCTTCTTCTCTTCCCAAGCTCCTTCTGAACGGAACCGCTGTCACTCTGGTGTGTGTGTGTGTGTGTGTGTGTGTGTGTGTCTGTGTGTGTGGGGTTCTCCTCTTTCATGTGTACATCTGAAAAGCGATGATGGAGTCCTTTTAAAGTTTTATCACGCTTGGCAGCTCCAATCTGTTCATGTGAGACGTGGTTCTGTTGGGGTCTCTTACCTCGGTTCTCATAGCACAAGTGTGTCCCAAAGATATAGGGTTGAATTAGTATCTGTCTGGTCTCTTTTATGCCCATATATGAAGTTCTGTGATGACATCAGTGTACTACATATACTGTACAGCAGGGGTGCCCACACTTTTTTGACTTGAGAGCTACTTTAACCCATTCTGAACGGGAACCCATTTTGGTGTCGGCATCATGTTATGCTTTAGCTATTGAAAAATAGCAGATCTACAAGCTCATAGCGCGCCACCGAGTGGCGCGCTACGAGCTTGTAGGTCTGCTATTTTTGAAAAATCTAAGAACGACTGACATTTTTTTAATCTGATCTCAGGTCAGAATGGGTTAATCAGACCAGTGTGTGTCCAGTGGAAACCTCGTATGAATCTGATCTCAGGTCAGAATGGATTAAAAATGACCAGCAAAACAAGATCTACCCACCAAAAAAATCATCCCATTGCTGAAAATAGTTAAAAAATGTACCTGAAGGGGCTTCTGAATAGCGGTGCTGGCGTTACATATAAGACACTTGGAATGAGATATAGACGGGGGAAATTGTAATTGGTACTGTTTTGTTTTGTATAACTTATGTAATGTTTGTGCGCAACACTCTTGAAAACAAAGTATAGAGGGATCACACTGCTATCAGTGCCAGGGAAGGTTTTTAACAGAGTCCTCTTGAACAGGATGAAGGACTCTCTCTCTCTCTGGGTGTTTTTCTATAATGGATTGCAGCCTGTTTAGGAAGCAGATATTCAAATGTCACAGTTGACCGTGCTGAATCCAGGAAGCGTGGTCACGCCTCGCCTAAGGTCACTCTCCTTGCCCATATTGATTCTCCGGATCAGCCTCTTCTCGAATTGTACGGGGTGCCACTCGTTCTCTCCGCCCAGGGTGCAGGTGACGTCGTAGACCCTCTCGAAGTAGTGGCACAGGTCAGTCTGCCTCGGGGAAGGGATATACTCGTACACGTCCACCTCGTCGCACAGCGCCATCATCACCATGATGCCCGTGAAGCCAGAGGTAGGCGGTCTGGGTGAGATGTCCTCCAGCGCATTTCCCTGAATCACGTCCCAGAGCTGCCACACGAAGCCGGGGTGAAGCGCATAGAAGGGCTGGCCAGGGTCCCGAATGCGGCGCTCCTCGTACGGCCTGAACAGCCTTCCAACGGCGTACCACTCGTTTAAGTCGAGGTCATAGGGGGCAGATTCCCAGGCCACCAGCGTGACGTTCTTGTAGAGAGAGCTGGTTCCGAAGTTGAACGTAGGTTTGGTCATCACCTGCGTGTTAATGAGACGGACAGTCGTCCTGCTTCCCACATCCCTCTCATAACCCTCTGTCGGCGCGTGATTGAACCGCATAACTTGGTCATGGGAATCAATCTCCTTCCCTAGTCCGGAGTGCAGCATTGCCCCACTGGAGGACACCACAGCGCAGGTGTTGAATCTGCCCTGATACTCCTGCCCTCTGTGTAGCTTCTCCAGGGGGAGGAGGAGGGGTGGGGGGGTGAGACTGGACCAGCCCAGCGAGGAGAAGGGCTCCTCAGATCCGTCCAGTGTCCTCAGCCTGGCGTAGTTCTTCAGTTGGCACAGCACCTCCTTCATGCTCCGGTCAGGTCGGCGGACTCCCTTGTATTCTACATTCCATACATTGTCCGGGAGGTGCCGTCCCTGTGTCTCTCTCTTCATTGCCACCAGGGCCAGAACCAGAACTCCTGCCAGGATCGCCAGGAGCAGCAGAGTGAGCAGACACCTTTTCATTACTGGACTGCTTGACAAGTTCACAACTTGTTTTGCGTAATACAGCGAGTGATAAGATACTATTCAAAGGGACTAACTGAGGCTTGAGCCTCAGTTATATATCCAGCCCTATGATCCAGCCAGTCAGATCAATCCATATATGGGTTCTACCATATCTATCTGATATCAGTACCAGGTCAACCCGGACCAAATATAGGGATTGTCATACTAGATGTCATATGTCATATAACCCAACGTGCTAGTCGGTCGGATATGTCATATACTGTAGCCTGATGTCCTAGTCGAATATCCCCATGTATGGAGACTACCTGTGTGCTGCCTTCAGTCAGTCAGTATTTTTTTTTGTTATTTAGCAATTGGCACCCCCTTAATAGTGTCTTAATTGATAATGTCACCATGACATTCTGATCATTAGGATCAAAGCTCTTATACAGGTGTGTCTAGTTTGTGCTCTTTGTGACAGCAGGCCAGTTTAACCCATTCTGACCGGGCACCCATTTTGGTGTCAGCATCATGTTATGCTTTAGCTATTGAAAAATAGCAGATCTACAAGCTCATATCGCGCCACCGAGTGGCGCGATACGAGCTTGTAGGTCTGCTATTTTTGAAAAATCAAAGAACGACTGACATTTTTAGAATCTGATCTCAGGTCAGAATGGGTTAATCAGACCAGTGTGTGTCCAGCGGAAACCTCGTATGAATCTGATCTCAGGTCAGAATTGGTTAATTAGTGCAGAGCTCATCAGTACCAAGCCCGGATAAGGACATGCTTTTTCTGCTCTCTTCGCTTGACGTTTAGGTCTTTGATGGCATCGTTGGTAAGAGTGAAAAGACTTTTGATGTTATCTTTTATGCGGTTCTTTCGATATTTCTTTCAGACAACTTCCCACTTGGCACATCATGCCCTCAAGTGCTTGCCGATACACAGGTTTGAAGTGGCATATATGTGTAGAGCCTCTGCCTGATGACCAAAAGCCTAATATCTCCCCCCCGGCCAAGGCGGAATTTCCCTTTAAGGATAGTAGTTAAGATGTTGGCACATTATGGGCATATATATAGCGGTCGGATCGCCAGCTCTGTGCAACCAGATCTCCATATACTGTATGCCTATCCTATATTAAGAAATAATGCGTCGCGCCTGTCACAGACAATGCACAAAGCGAGTTCAGTCAGGATCACTCAGTGCAGTCCCTTTTTGGTGTTTTTAAGCATTATGTTATATACTTTGGCTATTGGAAAATAAAATAGCAGACCTACAAGTTCATAGCGCGGCACTCTGTGCCGCGCTATGAACTTGTAGATCTGCTATTTTTGAAAAGAATCGTCAAAATGCAGCACAAATCTTTCAGAGCGAACGTTTCTAACTCGAGTCTAACTCGAGACATATTTTCAGATGGGGGTCGGCGGACAATTACGTATATTTCTGGGCGTCCTTGACATGAAATATTGAGAAATACTGATATAGAAAGTAGAAACATGAGGTTTTTCAGAAAATGTGCATTCTATTTAGTCAGGCCCAAATGGGTTTATCTGGAAGTTTGCACTGGATATTCCTGCTTGCTTTGCTACTATCATGCTGCTGCTGCCCTCACACTGATCACCCGCCACCTCCCCAGCTACCACCTGTTGGTTTGGACCTGCCGTTTATGTACGTACAGGGGGATTCGGTGTCCCTACGTTTGGGACTGATGTGTTTATCGGAGTGCATAGTAAGCAGATCCAATTCTTCATCGCCAGACCATAATAAATATATTGCTCATTTTATATTCAATAAAAAATATATTATCATGAGTTGTCCATGAGTTGTCCATACAAGCTCGTAGCGCGCCACCGAGTGGCGCGCTACGAGCTTGTAGGGTCTGCTATTTTTTGAAAAATCGAAGAACCACTGACATTTTTAGAATCTGATCTCCGGTCAGAATGGGTTCATCAGACCAGTGTGTGTCCAGTGGAAACCTCGTATGAATCTGATCTCGGGTCAGAATGGGTTTTAATGTTGGACTTACCGAGACCTTTGCCTTGTCCTCTCTCTCTCTCTCTCTCCAGGGAAAGTGCTGAACACAGATCTGCGTCACTACCTCAGTCTCCAGTTCCAGAAGGGCTCCCTGGACCACAAGCTCCAGCAGGTGATCAGGGACAACCTGTACCTCCGCACCATACCCTGTGAGTAGAATTATTCTCCCATGCTTGCAAAATCTCCTTCTGTCTCTCTCTCTGCGTCGCGCGGCGACCCTCTCTGACCCCACCAGATGGCGGGTCCATGTCTTGCCTTTTGTGTGTTCCTTAATTGATTATGTGCTTTACCTAGCAATCATATCCGCGTTCCCGCCGAGCTTCAATTAAAGCATTCTCAAAACAAATTGATGTGAAGTGCACTCGAGGTAATGTTTATGTGATGGGATTGTTCGATGCACACACAGACATCATTGACTTCATGTCATTTTGACTTCAGGCGTATAGTGTAGGAGTGCAGGCACATTTCATAAACATTTATTTTGTTCTCTCTCTCTCTCTCTCTCCGAAGAAAGTGATGTCCAAACATGTGCGTCGAGTTGGTATAATGAAGCTTTATTATCTGTCTCTGCAGGCCTAGTCGCTACAGCATACATCTAAATAAAAGCACTAAACGTAAATGATAAACAACGGCCTCCTAAAAGCAACACCTGCTGGTTGATTGAGACCTGATTAAATAGAGGGTATGCGCATGCTTAAAGTGAAGGGCAAATCGAGTGGCAAAGCCACATGCAAAGGGAGCTTAACATTGTTTAACGTTGTTTAATGCAATCAGACTTTTTCTGTTTGGATGCATGCGTTGTCAAGGCCAGAAAGTAGTTTTTTGCCAGTCAGTAGGCATTCCCATAGATATTATAAAAATAGATGGCCGTGTATCCCAATGAAGGCGGAAGTGCAGTGCTGAAGGCTTTTTTTTTATTTTTAACAAATCTTTATAACAGTCATGACAATACATACAATACAGAGGGAACACAAAGCAACAGTTCTCCGCAGCTTTCTTATTTAGCCCATTCTGACCTGAGATCAGATTCATACGAGGTTTCCACTGGACACACGCTGGTCTGACGAACCCATTCTGACCTGAGATCAGATTCTAAAAATGTCAGTCGCTCTTCGATTTTTCAAAAATAGCAGACCTACAAGCTCGTATCGCGCCACTCGGTGGCGCGATATGAGCTTGTAGATCTGCTATTTTTAAATAGCTAAAGCATAACATGATGCTGACACCAAAATGGGTGCCCGGTCAGAATGGGTTAAGTGACGTCACTCATGCGACTCCTCCATGTCTCTCGCTGTCACTCAAGTGACTACTGGCCAATCACAGCCCGTCTTTTACGGGACTTATGTTACGCACGCGGAAGCCGCTCATTGAAGGCAAATGCTCTGCAAGGAATCTCGGGAAAATTGTGCCTTCAATGGTGACACGCGCCTCAGAGCCGGAAATGGCGTCTACGTGTTTATGTCTATTCAGTATTTTAGCTGTGACGTGAGCGCCCCCTCCTGAGATACTTCCGGGTCCTACTTTTGTGTCCCCATAGAGTTATACTGTGACGCTCCGTCGGACTAAATCTGAGACTAAAACAACCACGAAAGTCTAATTTTACAGCTTTCCTCGCTGCTCTCCCAAATCTGGCTGTGACAGGCCGTCTGCCCCACATGGGATACTATCGCCATTTTATTTTATTGTGTCAACTAAATCCTCATTAATGCAAACTAGATTCAACATACTCAAGTCTGCACACATTCTAAATATGTTTTGGAATTGTTCTTATTTTCTTTAGGTTTTCTAATCTCAATTGCACCCAAAAAACATGAACTTTTAACATTCAGAAGATTTTCTGTGATCTGGGGTTTTCTGGCTCAAACAGGTGCTCTGATTTGTCGGCAGTTTGTGATGTAAGATCCTGCAAATCCCATATATGTCAATGGGATTTGCCAGAATATGTCACTGTTTTCACTGTTTTGCCTGTTTTCATTGTAGCTCAAAAGGCTTCCAAACCCCAAAGAAAACTTCAGACCACAGAAAATCCACTGAATGTTCAAAGTTCCGGGTTTTTGGGTGTAATTGAGGTCATGAAACCTAAAAGAGAAAAGAAAAATAAATGAAAATGAATGTCATAAAACCTTTAAGACCCATTTTAACCGTCAATGGCTTCCTTTCTGAAAAATAACGTCATTGTAAAAAAGTTTAGATATTCTATTTACAATGAGATGCGGACGGGAGCTGTAACCTAGCTGTAACGTAGCTGTAACGTAGCACTACAAAATGACGTCGGACTTAAATACCGAATGGGCATTCCTGCATCACTTCCGGGTTCGATGATGATGTCACACGCATAACCTCTGTACCCTGCCAACCTTGACATTGACCACGCCCCCCTCAGTGGACATCATTGGATACAATTAGGAGGCTCAAATGGCTCCTCCTGATGCCATTATCATTTTATCCACGCCGCAGGCTCATCTGGCCTGTCTGTGACTTTCATTTAGCATTTCGAAAGTTCATAATCTCCGACGTTGTGTTGCCTTTGGGAGGAAGCCATGCATAATGTTATGAACATGGACGACTGATTGGAAGAACTGCACATTATCCCAACGCGCCGTTAATTTCTCATCTTGATGAATTAATCGGCTTGTCGTCCATTTTATTTTATGGGCAACTGCATTATAAATATTCCCTGCGTTTAAATCATTGTAGTCATCTAGGCATATCAAAGCAGCTTTGCTGCAAATATTTATGCGTAGTCATAAAAAAAGTACATGATGACAAATTAGCCAAAGGTGGCGGCGGTGGCTCAGGGGTTAGAGTGGCTGGATGGTAACCGCAAGGTTGCCAGTTCGAACCCTGTGGGCTCAACCCGGAGTTAGTGTCGAAGTGTCCTTGAGCAAGACACTGAACCCCTAATTGCTCCTGATGTGCTGGTTGGTGCCTTGCATGGTTTCCGCTGCCATCGGTGTATGAATGTGTGTGTGTGTGTGTGAATGGGTGAATGTAATGCACAATCTATGTAAAGCGCCTTGGATAAAGGCGCTATATAAATGCACCATTTACCATTTAAAGTCCTCCTGAGTCATTTGAGAGATGAAAACAGTGGCATTGCAAAACAAGATACATCTCACGAGTCTCGGAAACACCAGGGCAATTATACGTCAAGGACTGCTTTTTTTTACACCCTGACCTGTATATAGATGTTGCTGCAAAGTGGAACAAAATGAAATAAATGTGTACCATTTATATATCTCCCCAAGAGAGACATTGCAGTCTGGCAAACCAGTAGGTTTCCGAATCCTCCTCGTGTCCACTTGGACTCTCACTGAAGTCCATGCCAGCAGGTTTCTGCACTGCACATACTGAGCCACGACGAGCTCTCTCTGGAGGGGCCCGGATGCAGCATGCAAGCCAAGGCCTTTTTAATGCTTGAAAGCGATCTCAAAGGGAAAAGAGGGGAGGGAATGCCAATTCCTTTCGTCCACATAACACATACAGTACAGGGTGGGGTATAGGGCATAAATATATACAGTATGTCACCTTCAAGAGATGACAGGGGGTTGGAGGACCAAGGCGCCGTAATAATCCTTGAATCTTGGCTGATCCCCGCGTTCAGCTATCGCCCTTTTGTACCCCAGGCATTAATCCATTTTAGACGGGAACCCATTTTGGTGTTAGCATTACGTTGTGCTTTAGCTATTGAAAAATAGCAGATCTACAAGCTCTTAGCGCGCCACCGAGTGGCGCGCTCCGAGCTTGTAGGTCTGCTATTTTTTTTAAACTGTCAGGATTTAGAAGACATTTTTAGAATCTGATCTCAGGTCAAAATGCATTAAAGAACCACGATTCTTCTGCGCGTTAGAATCTGATCTCAGGTCAGAATGGGTTAATATCCGTTATGGCACAGCATGGCGGCAGTATGGCAGGAATAGAAAATAAGCGCCCCAAGGTATTCAATCTCAGGTTTGGCTCTTTCTCGGGGAAAGATTTAAGAGGCCGTCTTTCAACTTTTTAATCCGGTGAGACAAAAGAGTCTGCCTGGATCTGGCTCATCACACTCCCTCTTAAGGGAGAGTTTGTCCTTCTGCAGAGTTCTGACGAAATAAGTCACGGGGAGTATAAGCCAGAAAATATTACCTTCCATAAGACAGTTTTTGCTATTAAAACCGTCAGAAGTTTCTCTACTTGAACTTGAACCCTAAATCAAGAATAGTTGTTATATTTATAAATGACAATTATTTGTTTTCCGACGCCACATTTATCGACGTGTAGCCCAATCATTCTTACTCAACACAAATGTTTTATGAATCGCACTGTTTTTTTAAAGATTATATTCCTGCACATGGATCTGTGCTGGTTTCTACGTTAGATTGACAAATGAACCGGTGAGTAGCTACACCAGGTTGGTAAATTATTTTTTTAAATGGGCCCACATTAGTCTGGTGTTTTGTCAACTCCTCGACTTGCCTCAAATCACGTCTTTTATGATTTGATAAACATAACACATTAACATAACAGATTAAACAGTTCATTTCAGAAGTGCACACTCTCTGGCCCTCATGGTGATGGTAATAACAGATTAGTGACGCTCTGATTGATCGGCCACCGATTTAAACATAAATACATTTCTGCATGTATGACTTTTCGGTGTGACACATTAGTTAGCAGACAGAATGTGTTACATTGTCGACTGAGAGGGTGTGACGTTTTCTGAAAGGATGGGGGGTCAACGCCACTCAGCAGAAAGCTTACTGTAGGCCTATATACGGTGTATAGTGAGATTGGAGTGTTTAACCCATTCTGACCGGGCACCCATTTTGGTGTTGGCATCATGTCGTGCTTTAGCTATTGAAAAATAGCAGATCTACAAGCTCATATCGCGCCACCGAGTGGCGCGATACGAGCTTGTAGGTCTGCTATTTTTGAAAAAAATCGAAGAACGACTGACATTTTTAGAATCTGATCTCAGGTCAGAATGGGTTCATCAGACCAGTGTGTGTCCGGCGGAAACCTCGTATGAATCTGATCTCAGGTCACTATTCATTTGTTATACTCCCTAGAAATGCAGTTTTCACCTCTGCTTTGTCTGCGACACACTAACAGTGTTTCACCTGACTGTGACCGGTTTAGTAAATTCTCCACAGAATATACTTTTTGTCTGCCGTTTTCCCTCTCTGCTGCAACACAAGCCCTGTTTGTTACTAAGCATTTGTTGTGGGGCTGCTTGTCACCTGGGTTTAGACATACCACCTGTTTTAGAAGAACACAATACTATGACAAGTCCCAAATCGTGTTCTAGCGACAATAGCATATACCGGTCCTCCTAAAGCATGCTGTTGTGCTGCCGCTTTTAGTTCTGACAGGTCCACCCCACAGTTATTATTTTGTATCATTGTTTTGATTTTCTCAACAGGAGAGCTCGCAAAGCACGCATGGACGAAAGAATGTGTAGTCCCCTTCCAGAGAGAATAACATTTCCTCTCGTCGTCTTTCAATTAGAACCACCTCCTCCAGACACTCTTGAGTTAATATGCTGCCTTCACAAACTTCAGTTCCCCCCTCTTTGCCTGCTATCCTATCCAGCACACAGTCTGAGCTGTAACCATAACAACTCGCAGGGCTGTGGTGTATAGCCACTCAGGTGTAGAAGGCGGGTGACCTTTTCAGTCTGGAGGCGAAAGGTTCTGTGCCACAGGTCAGGACCGAGGCAGCTGTCATGATAACCTCCAAAGATATACCGTCTCCTCCAGTGCTCCTTTTTGTCAAGCTGTCATTGTGTTCCATTCTCCTCAATGTCCATCATCTCTGGGACACGGTTGAATTCATTTAGCTCCTATGCCACTAATGTAGATCTATAGACTCCTTCAAAACTGCTCTCAGAGAGCACTTATTGTAAGGACGCCCCCCCCCCCCCCTATTCTTTCATACTGTACATGTTTTCCCATTATTTACTTCAACTGTTCTGATGATTTCAAAATGGAGGACCCCGATGTAAACAAGTCTTAGTGCTTTTTCTGGTTTTAACATTCTGACCTGAGATCAGATTCATACGAGGTTTCCACTGGACAGACACTGGTCTGATTAACCCATTCTGACCTGAGATCAGATTCTAAAAATGTCAGTCGTTCTTCGATTTTTCAAAAATAGCAGACCTACATGAGCTTGTAGATCTGCTATTTTTCAATAGCTAAAGCACAACATGATGCTAACACCAAAATGGGTTCCCGTTCAGAATGGGTTAACCTGGAAGCAGTTTTTGTAATGACCTGTACTTTCGTTGAAATGTACCCATTCTACATACTGTCAGTGTGAAGTGAATACAAATTTCAATCAACGTTTCCTGCAACCGTATTTCGAACATCAGATGATTATGTGATAGCTATGCCGGATTTAGTAGTTACGCACCAGTGTTGTTCACTGGAAAATAACTGATGTTGCATGCAGTGTCACGCATTAAAAGTATCTAGCCCTTTACAAAGACGCGTGACATTGTTGATAAGACCTCGACGGAGAAAACGGATAGAACTTGTATCACAATCTCTGTTCAGTTAAGTATAATCTTCTCATGTAACATAGCCGCCGCACAAAGGAAAGTAGAACGATCACATTTCCATATTCACATATTCAGTGACTACGGTAATATTTTGCTGATCTCACACTGATTGCTAGGTCTGATGGAGGAAAATCCGGTCTTCATTACGGAGGCTTATTTCAGATGTGATGGGTTATCGTCGTGCTGTTAGGGTGGCTCTTATTGACATGGTGAAAAGATGACGCACAGAATAGGGCAGTATTAAACTCCCCATTAACCCTTTCTGACCTTAGATCAGATTCACACGAGGTTTCCACTGGACACACACTGGTCTGATTAACCCATTCTGACCTGAGATCAGATTAAAAAAATGTCAGTCGTTCTTCGATTATTCAAAAATAGCAGACCTACAAGCTCGTATCGCGCCACTCGGTGGCGCGATATGAGCTTGTAGATCTGCTATTTTTCAATAGCTAAAGCATAACATGATGCTGACACCAAAATGGGTGCCCGGTCAGAATGGGTTAAAACAGGCTCTGCCTGTGAGCTAGATTGCAATGCAGTTCACTAAGGTACAGTAAATGCCCCAATTACATCTAAAGCTGAGGGTTTAGCAGAGCTGGCATCCCATGGAGCATAAAATAATTGTCTTAACAATATGTTTTCAATGTCTTACAGATGAGCAGATCGGCAGGACAAAATGCCGGCTTTTTTTAATCAATTTTAATCAATTACAACAAAGATGGCAGTCATTGAGTGTACTTGAATATACTGTAGAGCTATTGAGAAAAATGAGAGTTGTGTGTGGTGAGAGTCAAAGATCAGATAGGATAAGAAGAAAATAATAACATGACTTAATGATTCAATATAGTATTTCTGGATTTATAGCAATTCTTATAGGATGTCTACGATGCTTTGAGCATGAGGAGTGACGGCCCAGGTTCAAATGCAAACCCCATCTTGTCTTATGATCGCACATTGTCACTTAAGTCTTTGTCATTAAGGGACCAAGCCCGAAGGGACTCTTGGTCCCTTATTGTGAAGGGCCCAGGCCCATAGGGACTTCTTGGTCCCTTATTGTGAAGGGCCCAGGCCCATAGGGACTTCTTGGTCCCTTATTGTGAAGGGCCCAGGCCCATAGGGACTTCTTGGTCCCTTATTGTGAAGGGCCCAGGCCCATAGGGACTTCTTGGTCCCTTATTGTTTCTGTCTGTTTTTTTATAAATCTCCTCCTTCCGCTAAAAATAGCAGTTCTGATATGATATGATATGATATAGTACTTTATTGTGAGTTTGCACTGAAATTTGTTTTGCGACCTAGCGGCCTTGTATGCAACACATATACACATTTGACATAACACAGGACAAAGAAATGAAATGAAATACAGTTACATACATAGAAACATAAGGGCAGAGAGCAATGTCCACAGCTCAGTCTAGTCCTGGCCGAAATCCTGATTAAGCCTCAGTTGATTGATTCAGTCTGACCTTATTATATGCTGGAACACCATATCTCCTTCCTGAAGGCAGCAACCTAGACTCTCCAGACAAGACATGGCTAGTATTAGAGGTGATATTCCTTGCTAACCTTAGGATGCTGTTATCATACGTGGATGTATAGAGCCTCTGAAGTGGTTGTCCAACAATCTTTGAACAAATGTTTAGTTGTTGCAGCATTTGTGACTTTATGGCTACAGACAAACATCCATACCATACCATACCATCTTTATTTCTATAGCACATTTAAATAACAACAAGTTGTACCAAAGTGCTTTACAATAAAATAATAAAAATCACAACTTCATTTAAAAACAAACAACATACAGTACACAGTGTCACTTTCAACATTAAAAAGCTCATACTATGCTAGGAAAAGCCAAAGAATAAAAATATGTCTTGAGGCGTGATTTAAACACCTGAAGAGTGGGGACCTGTCTTATGTGCAGAGGCAGCTCATTCCAGAGCTTGGGAGCTGCGACTGCATACCAGGTGGTACTACAGTACTGAAGAACACTCATAATAAGTGAAAAACAAGTGAAAAACAAAAGAAGAATCCGTCTACTAGCACCAAAGGATCTTAAACGGCGAAGGAAATAGATTCTTTGCTTTGTTTTCTTACACAGTTCTGGCTGAAACCGTGCTGTTTTCGCAATATGGTAGAAATAAATTCTTGTTCTGCCCATAATGCATACATGCAGCGTCATATGCCTATGGAACTTCACAGTATGGTTCATGGATTCAAAGCCGGGCACCGCCAACTCAGCGTCTTCAAAAACCCTGCCCCCCCCCCCCCCCCCCCCCCCCCCACAATTAAAACCGACCCAGTCACAATTACATGGCCTTCTATATTTCCTAGCTATATTTCTATTTCTTTTAGCTTCAGAATCTCTATGCAGAAAAGATCTTTCCTTACTGTACTCTACTTTTGGATTTGACCCGGGGAAAGTATAGGGGCTGTTAAATCCTGCAGAGAAATTGCTGTGCGCTGTAAATGCACATCACATACATGGATGGGCAGGGGGTTACAGTACAGTTGTCATTCAAACCCACACACGTATACGGTAGCTCATAGCCGAGAAGAGATGGCCACAGACTCATCATTATTATAGTTGGTATTCATGACGGATTAGATTAGAGCAAGCGTTGATATATCTTTGCGTTTCCGGCTCCATTGAGTGTCGATACAGGTTTCTCACTGGCTCTGATGTTTCATTCATGTCTCCAAAGACATGTTGGAAAACGAGACCGTGTCGCCCTGTCCCCCTCTCTCCCTCTTACATCAGCAAACGGCGCACTCCTCTGCCATGACTCATGGTTTTTTATTTTTATATATTTATTTTATTGTTTTTTATTTTACATTTTTCCCCTCCCATGTGGGGTCCTTGTCAGCATATACATTTGTTAGTACATAGTCTTAAAGGGACACTTCACCCTTTTTGCAAAAAAATATATGTTAATGACGTTTAGAAGCTTTAGATCACTTTCCTGGGGTATTTATGTGTGTACTATGTGGTTTTAGATATTTTAGATTGTAGCAGTGAGCCTGTTGTCTCTGATGTCATGGACACTGGTCTCACTACCTTCCTGGACTACAATTCCCATAATTCTTTGGTGCACTGCTCCTCCTTGTGGATAGGGGGAGAGCTGTCTTACTGAGACAACATGTAGTCCAGGAAGGAAGGTGAGCCCAGTGTCCATGACATCAGAGACAACAGGCTCACTGCTACAATCTAAAATATCTAAAACCACATATTACACACATAAAGACCCCCAGGAAAGTGTTCTAAAGCTTCTAAACGTCATTAACATATATTTTTGTGCAAAAAGGGTGAAGTGTCCCTTTAAGGCACCCCTCATTTCCCTCCCACTATGCCCACCCACTCTTCCCCAATGCTGAGACAATACTGGAGAAGGGAAAAAAATACAAAACTACAAAAAAGATAAAAGAAGTAAATAAATTAAAAGAGAGGGCGGGGAGGGGGGAGGAGAAAGAGAAGAAAGGAGGTGGGGGGGACCACCTGTGTGTGCGTGCAGCCACCGGTTTACACGATGCATGTACAATGCATAGGCCTCTGCGTTCACCATTATATAGTTAATATCGCTCATCTCTGCGACTATACCGTCAGGGTTTTTACATGGTCAACAAAGGGGCGTCCATGTTTGTGACTCAGTCTCTTTGTCGTCGTCTTTGGCAGGTACCACTCGGCAGCCGAGGGAAGGGGAGGTTCCCGGAGTGGATTACAACTTCATCAGTGTGGGAGAGTTCCGTGTTCTGGAGGAAAGTGGACTGCTACTGGAGAGTGGAACCTACGACGGTACGTATGTGTACCGTCCAGCACACATTGTGCAATATTTATATGCAATGATGTTCCGTAGGCTAAATTGTTATACTCAGTGTTGATAAACTGTTAACTCATTTTGACCCGAGATCAGATAAAAAAAATGTCTTCTATATCCTGAATGTTTTTTTGAAAAAGCTATGTTTCTATGTCAGTCGTTCTTCGATTTCTCAGAAATAGCAGACCTACAAGGGCGCGCTACGAGCTTGTAGATCACCCATTCTTGAGATAAGGGACAAAACTTTTTTCAAACTGGATTTTTTTTTTTTTAAGATACATTCAAATCAAATGGATGTATTTGTAGACACAGGTCTCAACTACCAATATTGAGAAGGAACAGGTTTTTCGCATAACATTTCTTTCTAAAATGGGACATTTATGCACTTAATACCTGATTCATGTCAACTCCGTCAGACACACTAAAATATTTTTTAATTGAATTTGATAATTTCAACAATAATATAAAGTCCTCAGTTATCTTATACTGGCTTTCAGTAATCAAGTTAAGTAATACAATTATTTTAATATTGTTTTTTTCCAATATCACACTATTATGAAATATCCAATTTCTCAAATCCGTCATTTCAACCTCTATTTTCAATATTATAACATGAAAACCATGTAAAAAAAAAAAAAAAATCATCATTACGTATCATTTCAGTTGGTGTTTCAATACATATGCACAAAATATTTAACATCGAATTTTCTATTTCTTTGGAAATTAACAAAAACATCACGGGACGAACGTCTGACGGAGTTGACGAACATCTGACGGAGTTGACAAGTTTAACTGATTTAGGTTCTAGACCACCTAGGATCTTGATTCTGGTGACTAATCCCACATTTTCAAGGATGAGGAATACAGTGGTACTATTTATATTGGCCCTGTGACCATGGCAGCTATTTTCAAAATGGCCGCCACCTGCTGTTATTTTACAATAACTCAAGTTCTACACCACCTAGGATCTTGATGCTGGTGACTAATCATACATTTTCAAGGATGTGGGATACATTGGTACTATTTAGATTTGTCCTGTGACCATGGTAGACATTTTTAAAAATGGCCGCCAACTTTTTGTTATTTCCCAATAACTCAAGTTCTACACCACCTAGGATCTTGATTCTGGTGACTAATGCTACATTTTCAAGGAGGAGGAATACAGTTGTACTATTTAGATTTATCCTGTGACAATTGCAGCCATTTTCAAAAATGGTGGACCTGCTATTATTTTACCAATTTAGTCAGGGAATATTATCAGAATAATGTCAAATCTGTGATTACATTTCTTACCAAGAATTTTTTCACCAATGTGTTTGTAAAGGTGTCTACTAACATATCCCACATTGGTTTCTATTGAACCACCCTAGGGGCATTTTTGACAGCTGCTGAAAGTTGGGTACCATACCAAGTGGCTATGGCCAAACTAGGGAGTCTATGGCCAAACTAGGGGTCAAACCCCTTCGGCTAAATTCGGCCATATATCCACTGGCCCAAATGTGCTGACCTCATTTTGTGATGACGGCTATGGCCGTTTTCAGCCCAAGGAGTGTTCTTCGTGCATAGCTAATGCTTGGAATGCATTCAGAATCATGCAAACTCCCTAGTTTGACATGTCACATGCTACTTAAAGCATAATGAACATTTTGCCTTATATAGGTTGTTGATGGTACCCCAACTTTCAGCGGATATGTTAGTAGACACCCTTCCAAACACATTGGTGAAGAAAATTCTTGATAAGGAATTTATTACCAGATTGTATTAATAATCCCCTGACTAACTCATCTTCTAGACCACCTAGATCCGACTTCACCAACAGAGACCCGATTGACACCTAAACAACAAGTTTGGACAGCCCCACCAATTAGTGTTACGGAAAATAGCAAGTGTCTACCCTAGGCCCAGAGGGAGACACAGAACTTTGATGCGGCTCAAATGTTGCACGACTCCTCAAAAAGCTGCCACCAGAGATGAGAGCTGAATTCTGCCGCACAATGCTCTGCGGCCCAGGAGCAACCAACACCATGTTGGAGTTCTCTGAGTGGTTGAAGCACGAGTCCTAGCCATATAGCCTGTGCAAAGGCAAACACCTTGAAGACCTGCTTGAGGTGAACAGTGAGCAGTGAACAGTGAGCGAAAGACTGAAGACAGAAGATCTGCCTTCAGGACTATCAGGCAGGATGTGCAGACACTGAAGGCATCAGTGTCGTTCTGTGTCCCCAGCATGTCAACCAAAGCAATGTTACCAAATCAAAGGAGCCTTCACCTCAAGTCACCTGGGGCTGGGTGAGCAATCGTATCCTGTATCTAGCCTCACAACTAAATACAGACACTTGGCCAGACTGCCGTTTGAAAGGGTCAAACCCTTCATCCTGATTGGGGAAGACCACCCCACCTAATCACACCAACCGAACAAGTGAGGTTGGGGCCTCCAGGTGGGCCAGCAGCCATCTGCACAAGACTGGGCTGGACCCTGCAGGAAAGCAATCTCCAGCCAAGACAATGTAAGTTGACTATAACAGAGCCCCAGAACACAGAGCTCATGAGAAGGATGGAGAAACACTGGCAGGAGGCCACCAAGATACAACGCCACACTGCAGTGGCCAGTGAAGTCAAACTGTGCGTCTTGTGTACCTGAAAGGGACAAGTCAAAGGCCAGAAAGCCCACCTCCTTTTAATGTCCTGTCAGTAGCAACTCAACCTGCAGCTGAAATAAGCCCTGACCCCTCCCAGAGAAAGTTCATCCTTGAAAATGTAATGATTAGTCACCAGAATCAAGATCCTTGGTGGTCTAAAACTTGAGTTATTGGTAAAATAACAGCAGGTTGGTGGTCATTTTGAAAAACAATGGCCTCCATGGTCACAGGACAAATCTAAATAGTACCACTGTATTCCTCATCTTTTAAAAATGTATTATTAGTCGCCAGAATCAACATCCTAGGTGGTCTAAAACTTGAGTTATTGTAAAATAACAGCAGGTGGCGGCCATTTTGAAAAACAATGGCTGCCATGGTCACAGGACAAATCTAAATCGTACCAATGTATCCCACATCCTTGAAAATGTATGATTAGTCACCAGAATCAAGATCCTAGATGGTGTAGAACTTGAGTTATTGTAAAATAACAGCAGGTGGCGGCCATTTTGAAAAATGGCTGCCATGGTCACAGGGAAAATCTAAATTGTACCACTGTATCCCTCATCCTTGAAAATGTAGTCTTAGTCACCAGAATCAAGATCCTAGGTGGTGTAGAACTTGAGTTATTGTAAAATAACATCAGGTGGCGGCAATTTTGGAAAATGGCTGCCATGGTCACCACGAGACAAATCTGTGATGGCCCTATAGCCAAAAATGTTCCTTAAGGCATGCTCTAACTGTGTGCCAAATTAGAATACGTCCCATTATTCAAAAACTATAACTTTATTGTTTTAGGAACACTTTTGTCAACTCCGTCAGATACATGTCAACTCCGTCAGACACAAAACCTGACGGAGTTGACGTCTGACGGAGTTGACAAAATGTCATTTGTTTTCATCTTAACCCTCTGTAGTACAATGTAGCCATTTTGTTTTTGCTTCATTTGTTAGCTAAACCTAACCCTAAACTAAAATAATAAACATTATTTTGGAATTCTTAACAAAGATCATAATAATGTCCTGACGGAGTTGACATGTAAAAGCTGTGACCACCCTGATATCAACATTGTTTGTTTAAAATATCAAACAATTGAATGCTTGTCAGACCAGGTGCTCCACTGTTGCAACAAATACAAACGGGACTTGGAAAAGGAGTCTTCAGGCTAAATCTGTCGACAATATTTGTCTCCACCAGGCCGAAGGCATGTGGGGAGAGTATGTTTTGCACTCCGTCCGTCCGCGTGTCCGTCCGTCCGTCCGTCCGTCCGTCCGTGTGTCCGTGTGTCCGTGAACAGCTAATCTCGGCCACCGTTAACCCGGTCGATGCCATATTTTGCACACACACTCCCTGGATGCCAACCATGAACCTCTGCCCCAAACTTTCCAGAACGGCCTGTTATAGCGCCACCAGGAGGCCGCTTTGTGCAAAACAAGTTTTTGCACAGTACACCTACAGATTTTGTCCAAACATCACGCAAATTGGTACACAGTCTCTCTAGAGCCATTCAACGAAACGGGTCTTTCAGATTTATCAGACTCCATCCTGATTGGTTAAGATTGGCTTCCAAAGTTCACAGGAGTGCTCAGTTTCAAACAAAATGCTGCAAATCATGAACACATCGCGTGATTTCCGTGAAATTGTGCACCCACATTCCCACTAGGCCGAGGACGAAATGCCACATGAACAATTTCAACTCAGCCTCAAGGTGGCGCTATAACTGGCCGAAAAGTGTTTTTACCTCTAACTGCACGGATCTGTGGATAACCTGGTGGAGACCTGTGCCCGGAAGGGCACTTTTTCTAGTTTCTGATTAATTTAAGACTTTTAAAAAACCTGACGGAGTTGACGGGAGACGTGGGACACACATTTGATATGAGATAACTAATGGAAAAAATAAATTAAAATTATTGTGTATATTGTTTGCTATGTTGTTGACAATCTACTTTAATTTAGTATGTATATTTATGTGATTGTGACAGTATTAGACACTTTTTTAGCAGTTTGAAATTATGACCACTTGCTGGGGACAGGCTAAATACAGGCGTTTTTGGGTACAGTGCCTGCTTTTAACTAATTCAGATGGCATATGAAAACAATTATAATGAAATGAATGGCATAATAATGCACAACTGTATTACATGTAACTTTGCAAGTGCTTTTATTTTTATTAAATTAATTTATTTTTAACAATAATAAGGCTCTTATGTGTGGGACATGTTTTTTCCACTTTTGTCCCTCATCTCAAGAATGAGTGAGATCTGATATTTTTCAATAGCTAAAGCATAGCATAATGCTAACACCAAAAGGGGTTCCCGCCCAAAATGGGTTAAAAGGCCATGCATACTGTACGTCCACTTGTCCGTGTACTCATTGGGCATATAGGTGTATAGTGATGTATAATATATTCATATGGTACTGTACATTTATATTTATTGATGGACTATTATGTAATGTTCATTTTAAAGGGGCATTCCACTCATTTTCAACATTTTACTGTGTCATTAACCCATTCTGGGCGGGAACCCCTTTTGGTGTTAGCACTATGTTATGCTTTAGCTATTGAAAAATAGCAGATCTACAAGCTCATAGCGCGCCACCGAGTGGCGCGCTACGAGCTTGTAGGTCTGCTATTTTTGAAAAATCGAAGAACCACTGACATAGAAACATAGCTTTTTCAGAAAACTGTCAGGATGTAGAAGACATTTTTAGAATCTGATCTCAGGTCAGAATGGGTTCATATACCTTAGAGCTGTAATAAATAAAAAAAAAAAAGTCCCCCCCCATTCTGTGTTTCCTAGAACTGGAGGTCTGAAAAAAATCATTAACATGGTGAATTGATGATGTCATCAGGATGTGGTATTCCCACTTTAATCACTTAACCCAGAGATCCAGTGCATTATAGATATCTATGGCTCAGTATTTTATTTGTATTCTTAATTATCTTGGTTTGGTTATCAAGTTCATTGTGCTATGGAAAGCACTGGGAAAAATGGTGAGAAAGACTACCTCAGCACATCACCACATCACTCCACTGCTTCCTACTGTTCCCTGAGGCAACTGCTCCGACCTCCCTCCCTCGTAACGCACGCGGCCGCTTGTCTGCGCTCGCGTTTTGTCGAGCCCACGCTTGCCTTTTTACTATAGGTCATCTAGTGAAGTCAGTAATAGTGCACACATAATCACCCATGTCATTGTGAATGTGAAATAAACTGGAGATAATATATCCCCCAGGTGATCTTTTTGTTCGTCATGATCCCTCACCTGCACGGCCGTCGTTATTATACAGGGGGTACATTGTAGAGAAGTGGGTTGGAAATATGAAAGAGGATATCCTTCAGCGCTCTGACCCAGAACCGGCCCTGGGAGAATGGCGGCCCCTTTCAACCCCTGGACCATGAAGCGGTCAACGGGATGAATAATGGATACGCAGCAGTCTGCCCTGCCCTGCCCTGCCCTGCCCGGAGCAATGTACCGTAGCATTACTGTAGCTTTATTAAAGACTGCAGCTTTAGGAGCTCCCGGGAAGGTGGTTATTAATTTGACCACTCATTCCCCCACCGTCTAAAGCATTAGAGAACCTTCTTCTCTCACAGGAACAAACATGAACAGAGACAAAGATAACATCATTACACCGCTACTAGGTTTCCCACACAGTGAATGTGTGTCAATCATTGACTTTGGTTCCCAACATATCGTTGGGAATTTGATATATTATCGTCTGTCTATCAATGTTTACCTTCTTCAGCTGAAGCATTGACCTGGGCTGCCCTGCCCGCCGCTTTGACTAATCCTCCTAGACCTGAGAACAACAGAGGCTCCATCTCTGTCTCTGGTTAATCTGTCACTAAAACAGACATCCACATCCACCCACTGCTCTGCTAGACGGGGACGATAGGCGTTTCACAGATTTGCTATGGCTTATAAATAGTGGAAAGTTATTTCAGAAGACTATGCAAATACTTGACCTACCGTCTAAATACTATAACCATACATAAAAGAAGAGAATGTTGTTTGTTTGGTTAAAGTGTCTTCGGTATAGCTTTAATCCACTTAATGTTTCACGTCCCAACAGTCTTCACTGTCTGCATTCTAAGCAGGTCTAATGCAGTAAAGTTGACTCAGCCAAAAACAAAGAGAATGGATTTGCAAGAAGAAAAGGTTTTTAAGTTGTCTTGTCGTTTTATGAAATGATGTGTCTGAATGTAAGTCACTCTTATTGCCTTAAGGGCTCCTGGGCTATAAATTTGACCCATCAGTGTGCGTTGCTTTAAGTGCATACATGCACACTAGGGCGTATCCAATTTTCTACCTCTTGTCTTGACTGCTGACGAGTGTGCTGAAAATCCTTCAGCATGAATCATTCATCACAGGGAGCGGTGAGCTAAACATGGACAAAAGGAAAATGAAGGGAAAACAACACTGTGTCTTCCGCTTGAGTTCAGGAGCGCAAGCATAGTGCTTTACTATATCGGATACAGCTCAGAGCTTGCCGTTTGTAATTTCAGTATGCCAGTAATTTCAGTTATTGTGCACTTTTCTTGTGTGCCCAAGCTCTTGTGCACTTTTCTTGTGTGCCCAAGCTCTTGTGCACTTTTCTTGTGTGCCCAAGCTCTTGTGCACTTTTCTTGTGTGCCCAAGCTATTGTGCACTTTTCTTGTGTGCCCAAGCTATTGTGCACTTTTCTTGTGTGCCCAAGCTATTGTGCACTTTTCTTGTGTGCCCAAGCTATTGCACACTTTTTTTGTGTGTGCCCAAGCAATAGAGCGGCGCAGTCCCTCCCCCTTTCAGAACAACGAACGGCCCAGGAAATGAAAACGCAATGCATTTCCCCATAGGCAGTTTTTATTTAATTTATTTAGAGACCTTTTAAGCGTCGTACGAAGCCAACTCTTGTCTGCGTCGCTCTATTGTGCACTTTTCTTGTGTGCCCAAGCTATTGGACACTTTTCTTGTGTGCATAATATTCTATATTCTAATCTATATCCTATCATTTTGTAGCATTATTCCAGGTGAACACCACATTTCCATATAGTCATTTAATGTATAGATAATGATTCAATCAGGGCCGTACAGTATAGGTAAGTACTTTGCCATGTGACAAGAGTTCTGTACAAGAGGCCAGGTTTAAGGCCTAGGAAAGTCATTGAGGGGTACATGATGTAGATGAGGGTTCTTCCATGCCTTTGTTACTCACAAACAAATGGTGCAATTTCGAGTAGTTGACATTTTAACTTACATACATTGTTTTGCTTGGACTAAATCTGCCATTTAAGGATTTACATTTTATTACACTAGAATTTCGCGGCCGCTTTGCGGCCGCTCATCCCAGAGTTACGTTGCCGCGCACTATGGGAAGAAGGAAATTGCGGGAGTTGACTCCACATGTAGTAACGGATGGGTTATTAGTTGTTATTATGTGTCCTTATTAGTGTAGTGTAGTGTAGTCAACACGTTATGGCTCATACACACTGCCCGGTATTTGCTCCGATTATGCTGATCTGACGTTAAGTGGTGCCCAAAAGGTAGATCAGGATCTACCAGTATAGATCACAAAGGCTTTGCAATTAGACCACATGACATGGCCCTAAAAATATATATAATTTTAATATAAAAAACGATTTTTGCATCTGCCGCTTGAGATGACCTGAGATGACTTGATTGATTGACATAAAAAAGGGCCTGTCAGCTCAAACACACAATGCAATACTTGTTGTTGCGTACAATCATCAATACCAAAAATAAAATCCCTACCATTTCCATTCCCCCCCCTCTATTTCCCATTCCATGTGCGTTTGTGTTATAGTTCTCTGGCCTCTGTACTACTGCCACCTACCGTGTGTGTGTGTGTGTGTGTGTGTGTGTGTGTGTGTGTGTGTGTGTGTGTGTGTGTGTGTGTGTGTGTGTGTGTGTGTGTGTGTGTGTGTGTGTTTTGATGTGCAGGGCGTTGCTGAAAATAAGCACCTGTGCTCAGCTACTTCCCTGGGTAAATAAAGAATAAAAAAATGAAAGGTACCTCTGAAAACCTATAGAAGTCAGCCTGGTACAGACGAACGGGACACCACTGTATGTAGCCTATGAAAGGCTATTTTCAGCAATGGGATGATAGTTTTATTTGGTGGGTATATGAGCTCGACTCATTTTGAAAGTAGCTCTGAAGTAAAAAAAAGTGTGGGCAGCCCTGGTATAGATGATTATATATATATAGATTCATTCCGTGGGTAAATCCCTGTAGGCTACCCACATATTGGTAGCCTATATTAGCCCAATATTGGCGTTACGCATTTCACTTGAATAATGTTGTGTGCGCGCGTGCGGAGAAAGACAGTTATTTAATGAAACTCAAGATTATAACGTCCTGTCTCGCTGCCGCCGTGTATAGGCTGCACGGCTATTCCTGTGTGTGTGTGCGTGCGTGGCGTGGCAAGAGAGAGAGAGATCGTGGCTTCCAGGCGTGCGTGTGTGTGTGTGAGAGCAATCAAATTTACTCGGCACTGTCGGCAGTATGGCTGGCAGGCGAAATGGCGAATTCGAACGGTGTAATTGTAATAGTTTGGCACAAACCATGTAACTAAGAGATTCGCTGAGAGAGAGAAATTTTATATACAGAGATTTAGAAGGAATAAGCAAAATTGTGAGGCGAAAGTTCCTCTCGTTCCTCGTTTTTTTCTCCTGCGGAGTCCGGACAGTGGACAGGACTGTCAGGGAGACTCGGAGATCAGAGCAGCACAGGCTGAGAACTAGTAGCCAATTAAAAGACGGAGTAGTAGTTGCCAGGTTCGCGAATTGTAAGCGAGTCATAGTGTGTGTTGAATGGCATTTGAATGGCATTTGTGGGCTTGTGAATGAATTTTCTCACATGTAATTTGTGCTCACTTGCATAGACCTGGCAAATTTAGCGTGGTGAAAGGGCAACGGTGTTCCGGGGGTGTGGGTGCTTGGGGCGATAATGTTTGTAGTAAACAAATGCATTGCCGCCGTGAGTGTGGACGGGAGGCATCTTTGGTGGCACTGCAATGAACATTTGTTGGCGGGTGGTGTTGAGTGTGGTCGATGGGCGCGATAGGAGGAGATAGCGTTGCAACACTGCGAAGGGTAACTGTGACGTCACTGCCTGTGTGAGTGTGTGTGAGTGTAGTGTGTAAGATGGTGTTGCAACGACGTAGCTGTTGTGGCTTTGGGTTTCTTGTTCGGTACAAGTTCTCACTTGTTAACATAGATATCAGCACAAAAACCAATACAGCAGAAAATCTGATTCTGCACTCGCATACAGTAAACATTAATTGGCATATTATCACACAAGGTCAGCGCCCTTAAATGAGAGTGTCCTTACTGATCAACCCTATTTGTGTGAGAATGATAACATTGTCACTTCTGAAAATAGAGCTCCAACTTATTAAGTAACCTAAATTATTGTCTCCACCAGGCCGAAGGCATGTGGGGAGAGTATGTTTTGCACTCCGTCCGTCCGTCCGTCCGTCCGTCCGTGTGTGTGTCCGTGTGTCCGTCCGTCCGTCCGTGTGTCCGTGAGCAGCTAATCTCGGCCACCGTTAACCCGGTCGATGCCAAATTTTGCACACACACTCCCTGGATGCCAACGATGAACCTCTGCCCCAAACTTTCCAGAACGGCCTGTTATAGCGCCACCAGGAGGCCGCTTTGTGCAAAACAAGTTTTTGCACAGTACACCTACAGATTTTGTCCAAACATCACGCAAATTGGTACACAGTCTCTCTAGAGCCATTCAACGAAACAAGTCTTTCAGATTTCTCACACTCCATCCTGATTGGTTAAGATTGGCTTCCAAAGTTCACAGGAGTGCTCAGTTTCAAACAAAATGCTGCAAATCATGAACACATCGCGTGATTTCCGTGAAATTGTGCACCCACATTCCCACTAGGCCGAGGACGAAATGCCACATGAACAATTTCAACTCAGACTCAAGGTGGCGCTATAACTGGCCGAAAAGTGTTTTTACCTCTAACTGCACGGATCTGTGGATAACTTTGTATGCCAACTCCCTAGAGGCCAAGGAAAAACCTTTGCCTGGAATTTTTCACATCTGCTCTTTATAGCGCCACCAGGAGGCCGACATATGTAAAACACATTTTCTATTATTACTCCTTCAGATTTTATCCAAATTTCACGCAAATCGGTATACACTATCTCCATAGTCATGTGATCAACACGGAGCGGCACCATTTCCCATCTTCCATCCTGATTGGCTAAGATTGGCTTCCAAAGCTCACACGATTCGTCCATTTCGAAAAAAGGCCACAAATCACAAACACAGTGTGCAATTTCCGTTAAATTATACACGCACATTTTCACTAGGCCGAGGACGACATGCCACAATTTTTTCCTCAAAATCAGCCTCACGGTGGCGCTATAACAGGCCAATTCCTGTTTTTAGCTATAACTGCATCGATCTGTATACAACTTATGTATGCACACATGGAAAAACATTGTACCTGCATCCCTCCAACACGAACCTCTGGCCCAAATCTTCCTCAACAGCCTGTTATAGCGCCACCATGAGGCCACAACCTGACCTGCCCTGGTGGAGACCTGTGCCGATTGGCACTTTGTCTAGTTCATTCTCAAATGCTGCTAGTTTACCCAACCGAATTAACCACATAGAGCAGGGGTCCTCAACAGGCGGACCGCTGTCCACGACCGCTCCCCAGTGCCTCCCCAGTGTCTCCCCAGTGCCTCAGTCGACTATACAAATCCTTAGTCGGGGACAGCACTACAGCAGGATAGCTGTGGGTTAAGCCTCATTTCTACTGAGTTGCCTGCGCTGGTGTCACACGCCGAACATCGCAGATCTACAAGCTGTGTCGCAGCATGACTCATTATGACTGTGTTATTAATGTGTTTAGATTCCCCCCCATTACTGTAGCAATTACAGTAATGGGGCAGGGCAACAGGCCAGGATTCATTAGAGGGAGAGGGCAAAGGTGCTCTGTTAGCAACAGCTGAATGCTTCTAGGAACTGGCAGAGCGGAGCCTGGAAGATTAAGAAATAGTGATACTATTACTAATTATGTTTTCTCTGGACTGCATGGACTCCTGGATAACACCGTGTTGGATTAGAGTCTTCATACTGTATAGCTCCAAACCACATGAGAACACATGGTTGAAATGGAAAGACTACGGGAAAAAGGGAAGGGGTGAAATAATTCTATTCGTTCATATGGAAAATAGGTGAAAGTTGAACAAAAGAGATTGGGGGGAAAATATGCAGTTGGTATTCCAAGCTGGATATATATCCCCCGCCTCTACTGTACCTATGGCTGAACGAGGTGAGAGTTGAATGTGAAGTAGAGGGGAGAATAATGTAACCCCCCCCCCTAGTCACACACAATATATATGCAAATTTACACACATACAGATGAAGGCCTTGGTTGTGGTAGTTTTTTTTTATATATATATAAAGTATATTTATTGGTTTGAACAAATTTAAGGACAATAACCACAGACATTACACAACAAGAACATAATAACAAACAAGAAAAGAAAAGAAAGAAAGAAAAACAAAATAAAAAGATGGAATAAGAACAATGAACCATAATGACAATAAGTTGCTTTTGATAGACTCTCCCATTCAGAAAATGCATACATACAGTATACAGACAATACAGTTGTGGTAGGTTGGTTAACAAAATGTGGGCACACATGCTATAGATACTCAGCTCAGTGCCATGGCCAAGCACGACTGTGCAGTCTACCTCGACTGCACAGCCAGTCTGTGATGATGAAACTGTGTTTGGCCTGGGCACTGCCCAAGGGAGTGGGAGACCCTTGCTCTGTGATTAATGAGTGTGTGTGGCTCCGGCTGGTGAGTTCAGAAGCAGAGAGGGAGACAGTCAGTGTAGGTAGGAGCTCGGGGGAGAGAGAGAGAGAGAGAGAGAGAGAGAGAGAGAGAGAGAGAGATAGAGAGAGAGCGCCAGTCAGTGTAGGTAGGAGCTCAGGGGAGGGGGGAGAGAGAGAGAGAGAGAGAGAGATAGCGTTCATGAAAAAAATCAAAGGAAACAAATGTTTAAGAGCTTGTCTAAATAGCCTATCTACATGCTCACAACGTGCCTCTAAGGGTCACATTGTGAGCTTGTAGATCTGCTATCGTCACTAGTTTGGGGTCCCGGGGAAAACTTTTATTTTGGGCCTTGAGCTAAAACGTTTGGGAGCCACTGCTATAGATGACTGACAAGACTGACATCATGCGTAATAATACTGCATCTGTCCCTATAGTGTCATCTGCACTGGTGTTTGCGAGAGATGAATAGTGATTGGTGACTCCTGTTTTAGGTGATAAGGTGACCACCGGAAACTACGCCGCGGTGGTAACCAAACACATCTCTTGTTTGTACTAAACCACCTACAACTGGAGTATTTCTCACTTTTTTTTCCACTTGCAGTTGATCAGGAATTATTTTCTGGATCAATCCGAAAAGAAAAAAAAACGTCAAGTGTTTCTAAAGGTTTATTTCATAATAATATAGGAGAATTATATCAGACACACAGTCAGGTCACGGAGAGAAGATAGTGTAAAAGTGTACATCGTTGAGTACACTGTATAAAGGTTAGTTATAACTTATAGGGCTATTGAACTGAAGAAAGCTTTGCGAAGATGAAAGTGTTTTATACTAGATGTGCTTCCGCTCTGCCTTCTGACCTTCACTGTATACACTGCCGGAACTATGATTTTTGTTTTCATCTCTGACGTGCTTTGACATCTGAGATTCTGCCATTGCTGGTGACAGACACGGTATGGACAAAGTGTGTGATAACGCTCTCTATTAATTAAATTCCATATGATTGTGTTTGTGTAGTCGCTCATAAATGATAGAGATTTGTACCTCCTAATATCCTCAGCCAACCGTTCCTCACACAGTGTTTGGCCAGCAGGTGTGTAGTTATGAAATCTGATTGAACCCGGACATGTTAAGTACACCAAGGTTTTATGTTAGAAATGTTTAGTATGTGTCCCCAGCATGTAGAAACTGCCGGATGCTAACTTGCATACGGTATATGTTGAGCAATTTTCGTAATTGGCATATTTTGCCTTCTATAGGTTGTTAACCCATTCTGACCTGAGATCAGATTCTAAAAAATGTCAGTCGTCCTTCGATTTTTCAAAAAATAGCAGACCTACAAGCTCGTAGCGCGCCACTTGGTGGCGCGCTATGAGCTTGTAGATCTGCTATTTTTAAATGGCTAAAGCATAACATGATGCTAACACCAAAATGGGTTCCCGTTCAGAATGGGTTAATGGTAAGGTCACATATTATGCCAATTATGAAAATTGCTCAACATGCAATATGCAAGTTATGCAATATGCAAGTTAGCATCCGGCAGTTTCTCCATGCTGGGGACCCATACTAAACCTTTCTAACATAAAACCTTGGTGTACTTAACATGTCCGGGTTCACAATGGGGCTCTATGGGCTGGCTACTAGACTAATGGTAAATGGTGCATTTATATAGCGCCTTCATCCAAGGCGCTTTACATAGATTGTGCATTACATTCACCCATTCACACATGCATGCATACACCGATGGCGGCGGAAACCATGCAAGGCACCAACCAACACATCAGGAGCAATTAGGGGTTCAGTGTCTTGCTCAAGGACACTTCGACAGTAACTCTGGGGGAGCCCGGGATCGAACTGGCAACCTTGCGGTTACCATCCAGCCACTCTACCCCTGAGCCACCTAGATAGCACCATAGAGGATGTGTAAGGTTACAAATAATATATTCCCATCATTATGAGCTATTGCCTACTCCAGATGGCATGACATATACACACACACACACACACACACACACACACACACACACACACACACACACACACACACACACACACACACACACACACACACACACAGCCACACACACACACACAGCCCTGTTGCAATTTTAAGCTCGGGGGCATCTCCTACAGTAGATACAACCCACACAACCTTCTAATGAACAGAAAACGGTGAGAAAAATGATTCCCTCACGGTGTATCTGCTAGTTATTGGCATGTGTTGGACTGAACTCCCTCACTTTTTAAGTTACTATGTGTGTGGGTGGGTGGGTTTGTGGGTGGGTGGGTGGCTGGACGCGTCTGAGCACGAAAACAGCATGGTTGTTTTTCACCAACCTAACACACACAAACACACGCACATATTAACTGTATAATATGGTGATTTCGGGTGTGCCAGTACAGTACAGTGACAGTACAGTACAGTAACTCTGTCATTTCTCAACCGTTTCGGACGCGGGGCGGCTCGCCGGAATTGGGCCGGCACCCTGGGTGCGTTCCTGTGGGTCTGGAACTACCCCCCCCCCGGGGACCCCCACCCGGAGTTGCACCACTTACTTTTTAACCCATTCTGACCTGAGATCAGATTCATACGAGGTTTCCACTGGACACACACTGGTCTGATGACCCCATTCTGACCTGAGATCAGATTCTAAAAAATGTCAGTCGTTCTTCGATTTTTCAAAAAATAGCAGACCTACAAGCTCGTAGCGCGCCACTCGGTGGCGCGCTATGAGCTTGTAGATCTGCTATTTTTCAATAGCTAAAGCACGACATGATGCCGACACCAAAATGGGTGCCCGTTCAGAATGGGTTAAATGTGCAGGAACAAATAGTGTTCAAAAAACCCTACTACAGCCAAGGAACACTGGGTGTTTTGATGCATACTGCCAGTTTGATGTCTGTGAGTGGCTCTAACTTAGATGATAAAGATGGCCATGATCAATCACGTTGTGCCAATGGTCTTTTGGCAAAGTTTAACTATCTCTCCCAGTCTGTTAACCCACGCAGACATTGCCAAACCGACAAATCATTGGACATTTTCAAATTGGCCGAATGAAAGATTAATGAAACATTTTTGAAAGTGATAGTTCAACATTGAAACCCCCACAAGAAAGAAAAACGGTCTCTGTTGCTGTAATTCACAGAGAGTGGTCAGAACATGCTGTAGTTTGCTTCAGGCTGTTTGATGAGATGTGGATGGATGACTGTGCAATGCATGTTCACACTCCATACAATATCCACCCAGAAAGCTCTCGAGTAGGAAATATGACATGTTTTTTCAATGATTGATACAAATCTTTCCAAATACGTGTACAGTACAACGCAATTCCAGATGATTGATCGTGTGTGTGTGTGTGTGTGTGTGTGTGTGTGTGTGTGTGTGTGTGTGTGTGTGTGTGTGTGTGTGTGTGTGTGTGTGTGTGTGTGTGTGTGTGTGTGTGTGTGTGTGTGTGTGTGTGTGTGTGTGTGTGTGTGTGTGTGTGTGTGTGTGTGTGTGTGTGTGCGCGTGCCCCCACGGGTAATTTCTCTTGAGAATGGCTCACAATTTTTCGTGTTGTCTTTCCTCTTATTTGAAATTGCTTTCACATGCGTCTAGACAGTAGTTCGAGTGGCAGAATTGAAGAATTAAAATCGACCCACGGAATGACGGAAGACAGTGAATTGTGTTGTGTAAACCTTCTATAATACATAAATAACCCATTTTGGTGTCAGCATCATGTTATGCTTTAGCTATTGAAAAATAGCAGATCTACAAGCTCATATCGCGCCACCGAGTGGCGCGATACGAGCTTGTAGGTCTGCTATTTTTGAATAATCGAAGAACGACTGACATTTTTAGAATCTGATCTCAGGTCAGAATGGGTTCATCAGACCAGTGTGTGTCCAGTGGAAACCTCGTATGAATCTGATCCCAGGTCAGAATGGGATAACAGGTTTTTGGAGTGTACTATAATACTACGTCAACATTTGTGCCCGCGTGCTCCGCGCGCCCCTGGTACCGCCCAACTTGTACCTCAACGGCCCAGCCCAGGAGGGCCCAGGCGACCGAGCCTGGACCTCCCTGGCCCGGGGATGGACACACGCCCGCTGATCGGCCCAGTCGACTTCTATCATACATATTGTATACAAATATACGTAGGTGTCATATTCTATGGTGGTGGGTGCCGCAAATATCTATCTACAAGCTCAAGAAACGTTGCATGGCCACGTGTTGTGTGACAATGCACGAAACACAACGACACACAACGGCACAGTGCGACACTCGGAACACGGAGCACTGCAACACCTTGAGCTTGTATATCTGCTATATTCTTGCCCCTTTTGCCTGTCTGTAAAAAAACGACTATTAAGGACTGCCACCCCAATAGCAGCTTTTCAGTGCCTTCCGCCAGCTCTATTCATGATTTTAATTCATTCATTCATTTGAATGCCATCAGAAAAATCCGTGATATACACTATATATCTCATTTTAAAGTGGCAAGTATATAGTATTAGACACCCAGTCATGATGGTGGTGGTATAACGTCACCATTATGCCGATTTTGACCGAATTCCGAATCTGGCCGTCGTAATTTCTGGTTCAACAGTGTAAACATCCGCCATCTTTCTTCACTGGTGTGTTACAGTGATCTGTGCCCCCATTCCGTGCGATCATTGTTGTTTTTTTCTTCAGTCAAATTAAGCTCTAATCTAGCCCCAAATATCGTGAAGCGTGCATGCAAGGATTTCGGCCGGTTTTAGGTGGATGACGGCCGTTAGCAAAAAATGCTAAAAGATGAGAATTAATTTTAAACAAATCCCCTGATTATAGGGAATAAAACAATTGCGTCAACAGGAAGTCTAGATTAATTAATTCACTACGTCAAAAGCATCAACGGTAGTCTTAAGGGTTAAGGCAGCATTTACTACGGTGAAAGAAATTCAAATGCCCCTTTTCGATGCCATGCCCCAAGGCAGCAATCAGGAGAATTGCCTTCTTCCGAACTCTCCTGAACTTGAACGCAGCATTTTGCGTTAATTTGTCACTTGTAGCCTACTATGTGTTGAAAATTGAAATCCATGTTGTACACCACATTTTCAGTAGCTAAAGAGTGCTGGGGCCCCGCCCCGAAAATAGCTGATCTACACGCTCTCAACGTGAAGCGTTGAGAGCTTGTAATGTAGCCATGTAACGATATATCGTATATCTATATTAATCCCGACGATATGAATCGATTCATTGAAATAAAAAATTGATTTATTTTTAGTTTTAAGGGGGGGCTAGTGTGTGATGTGAGCTTTAGTCATATTCCATCATATTCAAGTGCTTTTGGAGAGAAATGATAGTCACTTTCAGTAGTAGAGCACTGTAGAGGGGAGCTGTGTGTGTCTGTGACTGTAGAGGGGAGCTGTGTGTGTCTGTGACTGTAGAGGGGAGCTGTGTGTGTCTGTGACTGTAGAGGGGAGCTGTGTGTGTCTGTGACTGTAGAGGGGAGCTGTGTGTGTCTGTGACTGTAGAGGGGAGCTGTGTGTGTCTGTGACTGTAGAGGGGAGCTGTGTGTGTCTGTGACTGTAGAGGGGAGCTGTGTGTGTCTGTGACTGTAGAGGGGAGCTGTGTGTGTCTGTGACTGTAGAGGGGAGCTGTGTGTGTCTGTGACTGTAGAGGGGAGCTGTCTGTGTCTGTGACTGTGCCCAGGTGATGATGGTCGTTGATGCTCATCAAGGAAGGCAATTATGTTTCTGCACTGTCAAAAGTAATGCTACTTCTTTTGCAATATAGTTACATAAAAAAACTCAGGGGGGAAGATAAATTATATAAAATTTAAAAAACGGTAATTTTTCTTTAATTTAAAAAAATATATATATCGTGAAAAATCGTATCGTGAACCTCATATCGTGATACGAATCGTATCGTGAGTTCAAGTTGAGTGAATCGTTACATGCCTAAATGTAGGTACTCCGTTTTCGATATTTCTTTTGCCAAGAATTCCAGCCCCCTGCCTCGCTAAACATTCTCCGCACGTCCCTGGCCCACAACACCGTGAACTATATAAACTAGGCATGACCCTCTGGGAAGCTCTGGCAGGATTCAGTCCCTGGCTAAAACGGGGGCACAATGTGTCTCCCAGAGTAGTGGATATTATTAAGTACTCCATCACTTCTTTGGCACACATGTTGGGTTCCAACCTCGCACATAAATCCCAGTTAATTTCCCCGCCGTGATTCGGAGTGAGTCGAACAAGTATACACGTGTTTACCTGCCCGTCCGTCCATCTGCCTCTCCGGCTGCAACTCCACGGTCCGCCGGTGGTTACATTTAAAACCGATGCGGTGGAACGACACATCTCCACAGATCCTTATCAGATTAATGGCGACAAATACCATTACAAATCTGCCGCCCCCTTTGCTTCCTCTCTCCTCCTCCCTCAACCATGTGCTGCGGTACACATTAATCAGTGGGCCAATGGAGATGTTTTTACGAAGCATTAATCACAGCTGAGGGAGAGCGAGAGTTTGACTGGGCACGGAAGGTGACAGGTTTGGACTCGGAATGGCAACCTATCTTTCATCTCCATCGCTCGGTGGGCAGGTATAATGAAGCTGTCTTTTGACAAAATGTTAATTTATTGGTTCGTTGTCTGTAGGCTCGGTGTCTCGGCAGGGAGATAAAGAAGCAAGTAGAGAAAGATAGATGGTGGTCTCTCGGCGACAAGGGTTGAGTGTCAATTCACTTCAGGATGTGTTGTATTTAAAATTCACACGCGGCAATGTCGGCACTGAGAAAATGTGTGATGACAGGATGAAGAATTAGGGTTGTCGCCCTGTCATAGGAATTGCCGTTTGTTTGTGCGTGTGTTTTGCATTGAAAGGGGATTGAGCGGAACCCAGATGGTTTTTTTTCCTGTTTTGAAAGCGGAAGCCCACCGCCCCCCCCTGCTATCGGTATCGGGTCATTTTGTCCCTCTGATGTGTGTGCTCGGCTTAATGGCCTCAGACATTAGTCAGCATTGTGCGCTGATGAAAAATGGTCCTTAACTGAAAAGATGTGAGCAGAGCATTATGGGGATGTCAATGGAAAGAAAAAAGGTTTTGTGAATGATCTTTTTGAGTACAGTATGTCGCCTGCCAATTTAACCCATTCTGACCGGGCAGGCGGGCACCCATTTTGGTGTTGGCATCATGTTATGCTTTAGCAGATCTACAAGCTCATATCGCGCCACCGAGTGGCGCGATATGAGCTTGTAGATCTGCTATTTTTTGAAAAATCGAAGAACGACTGACATTTTTTAGAATCTGATCTCAGGTCAGAATGGGTTCATCAGACCAGTGTGTGTCCGGCGGAAACCGCGTATGAATCTGATCTCAGGTCAGAATGGGTTAAAGGCTCACTGTGTATTAGTGTGTAAGTATATGAGATTTTCCACATGAGATCAAGAAGGGGAGGATTTTAGTTGATGACTGTACTGTGGCATTAGCTCAAGTTAAATGGATGGATTCCTCACCCTTTTAATAGCTTTATGTTTTGTGTTTTATGACCACATGAGGTTATGCAACCTCATTTACAGCTCGTGGCCTTCCTATGTCACGGCCCATTAGTGGAAATGTGCATAATCCATGTCAAAGCACTTTCTGAGTATGACCTTTCAACTCCCAAAGCTATTGTTTACTCTGTGCTAATGAGGCCATTAAATGCAAAGCTTGCCTTTAGTAAGTTAACAGACTGCCACAAAACAATTGTGGTTAAAGTACAATTAAGCAGTTCCAATTCAACTCCCGTGTTTGGCATTTGTTCATTATACCCCCCCCCCCCCCCCCCCCATTAATTATGAACTTAATAGGCTGTAATGATTTAATTTCAAACTGGTGCTGATACTAATATTGTTTAAATTAAAGCAGGAAGCAAATGATGTGGCTAAAACAATGTGGGCGTTTTGTGTGACAGCCAGCTTAGACAAATCATTCAGTTTATAAATTAGTTTGTGTTTATAAGTTACTTAGCATAATGTAATTACATTACAGTACTACAATTAGCATTAAAAAATGTATCGTAGTCTTCCGTCCTAGTATCTAGCCAATGTGTACTGTGTCCGTGCGTGCGTGCGTGCGTGCCTGCGGAGAGCTCGGTGACATGATAATGCTTGTTGTATCATGAGGACAAATGCCTCCACTTTGTGGATATAACCTTGCTGCACCGTTAGTTTTGTATCCTACATTTCTTTTTGTGTGGAGATAAATAAATCATTAAAATTATTACAAATGATTGCCTTTCATTCATTGTTGCCCTTGTTTGGATGAGCTTGTGCAACAATGAATACCCAGGCAATAGCATACCGTAGATACATTTAGAAAAAAATGGCATTAAGAAGTTGTATGCTTTCTGATGGACATTTTTTCCCCGCGTGTGGTTAAAGCACTGTGCTGAACTACTCAAAACCACAGCAGGATTGTGGATTCCCATAGAGCGAGAACAACCAAACGAATCAATATTTGTTCCTTCCCGAGCGGGTTTCTCCTCTCTGTGCTTGTCGTAACATTGCCTCCCTCCTTCTGTATCATTTCCTATAGTCTCCAGATTAGAGAGAGGAGAGAGGGAGAGAGAGCAGTGAAGTGGGTCACCCAATGAGCAAGGTGGAAGACTATAGCAAAGTGTAGCTATCATGCCATCTGTGAGCCAACGTGAGGCCTGTAATGGCCTGTAATGGCTGTAGTCCCAGCGCTCTGGGGAGCAATGCAAACCTGCGGGCAAAGAAACGCTCTCTGGATTTTGGGCCGAGGGACGGGTCAGGAAGACGAGCTGCTGTGGGCGTCCCGAGACTGAAGTGCTTCTCTCTACGCTATATCTGTACAGTACAGGAACGCCAAAAATTGAGCTATATGGTTCCTTTCTACTGTACAGGATGTATATGTATGCCCTACTGCTGTCACTTTATGTACAGGATACATGTATGCCCTGCTGCTGTCACTTTATGGGGTTCTATTTGCTAACAACACTCTGCTCAGGTTTGACAGTTTTGTGTGTGTGTGTGTGTGTGTGTGTGTGTGTGTGTGTGTGTGTGTGTGTGTGTGTGTGTGTGTGTGTGTGTGTGTGCGTGTGCGTGTGTGTGCGTGTGTGTGTGTGCGTGTGTGTGCGTGCGTGCAACACCAGTCCTATAATTGGATGTCTGTCTCTCTCTCTCTCCAATATGTGCGTCTCCATCCTATAGGGAACTATTATGGGACCCCAAAGCCCCCCGCTGAGCCCAGCCCGGTGCAGCCCGATCTGGTGGACCAGGTTCTGTTCGACGAGGAGTTTGACACCGAGGTCCAGCGGAAACGCACCACCTCCGTCAGTAAGATGGACCGGAAGGACAGCACCGCCGCCCCCGAAGAAGAGGAGGAGGAAGAGAAGCCCGTCATGGTCAACGGCTTGACTGGTGAGATTGAAGCGAACCGAATGTTCAGTCACTGTGACACATATTACCTTAAAAATGAAATAACAAGCTTCCTTCCCACTATAGCCCGGTGGCATCCATTCAGCTCTGGGGCTTAAATACAATTTATTCCAGATACCTTAAGTTACCTCCTAATTTAAAGTAGCCACGGTAGTTCATTATATCGTCCTAAAAAAATGCAAAACAGCACAGTCCCCCCCCTGTCCTCTCCTAAAATGTTCTCTGGGTCTCAAGACAGAAACTAGCTGTCCTGCACGTAATCCCTAACGGCTCCTACAGGTTTGGTCATGGTAGAACGAGGAGGAATGGCGTGTTCTCGGCATACAGTCCCTGTGGTGAAACTCCTCACTGTCGGGTGAAAATAATCCACTTTGACACGTACTCCACGTATTGGAGGAGACGTGATCGTCTGTGCTGTTCCTATAGGACCAACTGTAGGCGAAATGGTGACAAGGGACTAGAATACACGGTAACACTTTACAATAACAACCTGTTATAAAGCATTTATAAACATTTATAAGCAGTTTGTAGATGAGTAATCATGAACAGACTGTTTGTTGACATCCGTAAATGTTTACCTAAACATTTATAACAATGTGAATAGTTTACTACTTACTAATACCTTACTAATAACGTATAAATGATGTTTAAACTTAGTTATAAATGTTTAGGTAAACATTTACGGATGTCAACAATGATTGTTCATGATTATTACTCATCTACAACTGCTTATAAATGTTTATAAATGCTTTATAACAGGTCGTTATTGTAAAGTGTTACCCAAAACTAAACTAAGTTCTGGCTGAGATCATTAGGAGAAATCTTGTTTTTTTTATTTATTGTTCATATTTAGCCAAATGGACCCAGTAAGAAAGGGTCCATTTGTTTACAATAGTACACTTACAATAGTATATTACAAATGGATAACGTAACACTGAGATTTTACTGTGTGTGATAATACATTATACAATATCTACATAGTAGAAGGTATAATTATGTGGCAGTACAGTACACTCTGTGCAGGTTTGACCCCAAAAAGGTAAATGAACACAGATATAAAAACGGTGTGTGCTCTGTGGTGAGCAAGAGTTATTTACAGGTTGAAGACATTCTAACCTGGCAGCTAGGTCCTTGTTCATGGCTCTGATAGCCTGAAGGAAGAAAGCCGTTCTGTTGACCTTGTGACAGAGCAGGCACTCGCCTGAGCATCGCGGCACAGTCGGTCCACTGCTGTTGCTTCAGAATAATATTAGCTCCGTTCAAACACCTGGTGGTGTACTGTATGAGTCGGGAAGTCCTCATGGGGGTGCACTTGGCCGAGCGCACCTAGCCTTGGCTAATAAGCCAGACTAATATCACACAACGCTGTCGGCAGGCAATCTTTTTTTTCTTTTGCCAGCGGCTGATTCGGTCTGGCTTATTATAGCCAGGCTAGAGCGCACCACCCTCTGCAGGGCTCACTGGTTCCATCCAGGAAGAGCGATTTCCATTATCCCATTCTGACCTGAGATCAGATTCATACGAGGTTTCCACTGGGGACATACTGGTCTGATGAACCCATTCTGACCTGAGATCAGATTAAAAAAATGTCAGTCGTTCTTCGATTTTTTTCAAAAATAGCAGACCTACAAGCTCGTAGCGCGCCACTCGGTGGCGCGCTATGAGCTTGTAGATCTGCTATTTTTCAATAGGTAAAGCATAACATGATGCTGACACCAAAATGGGTGCCCGTTCAGAATGGGTTATGCATACCAGACGGTGATGGCCCCTGTCAGAATGCCCTGAGTTCTCAGGATCTTTTTGTGAGACCTTGGAAACGGAACTTCCAAGCCTGGGGCTGTGCTACAGGCAGGAGACTTGAGAGTTGACTACTATAAAACAATGTAGAATGAGAGAGAGAGAGATACGGTAGAGGAGACATCTTATTCATACTGTAGAAGCGTCATCGCTGTGACCTAGTGGCAAACAGAGTGATGATGGAGCCAAGTCAAGGAAAAAGCATTTAACGCGTTAAATTATTATTAGTTCACAAAATGCAGTATTGTTACTTTTGGCATCTCTTAGGTAGAATGTAGGATGAACTGTCTCTGAACTTGTGGGGAATGATGTACAACAAAAGGCCAGCGAAGAGTTATCATGCCTTAAGGGCAGTTTGATAATGACCATGCAATGCTGAGGACAGTGGTTTCTCTTCCAAAAGACATTCTCATCATTTTTTTCGAGTGCACAAACTCACGCATTTCACACACGGAATGCCGCCTGCGTCGCAAACCCACCGCGACGAGGTTCAGTTTATCAAGACTGCTTTTTGGCCACGGCCATTTGTCCTCCACTAATGCAGAAGTCCAAAGGTCCCATTTGCACAAAATAATAAAAGTGCTTTTCAATCAGCAACTGTCACTCTTTATCGCCGCCACGTCTTCACCCCCCCCCCCCCGGCCCCTGAAAAACGACCGGGAGCATTCGGAAGGCGCGACCGCGCCAGTTTGTAGACAGCCAGATAAAACACCTGCAGATAAGAGCTCATGCAAAGGTTGAAAGAAAATAAAGAATGATGAAGATTGCGCACACACGTACACGACGCACAACACACACATGCACACACACACACACACACACACACACACACACACACGCACACACAGCAGCCTCAATGATGCTAATAGGGTAGGGATGTGGCTGGTCTGAAACGCTGGTTAGTTCTGCCCTTGCCTGGGAGGCAGTTCCCCAGTACATCACTGCTGACATGCAAATCCTATGGCACTTGCTCTGTTTCCGTCTCTCTCTATCTCTCTCTGTGTGTAGTCTCTCTATCTCTGTCTACCTCCCTCCCTCTCTGCCCGATCCTCTCCCAGTGCATGTAACCGTCCAGCCAATGTATTCAGGTTCAGAGTTAGCCGTGAGCAGCAGTGGTATAGGTAAGGGAAAGAGATGCAAGGAGCCCAGCAGACCTCCAATGGCTCCACGCACTCACCTCCCATCACCCTCTCCTTTTTCTCTCTCCCCTACCACCACTACCACCACCACTACTCCCAACCCCTCCCTGTCCCCGTCTCCCTGCCCGTCTCGGTGTCTCCCTGCCGGGGACGCGCAGACCACAAGGACAAGGCGGAGTGGCGCAAGACGGTGCCCAGCTACAGCCAGTCGGCGGGGGTCATGGACCCGCGCACGTGGGGCACCCTGTCGCGGGACGAGAGCCAGGACCCCTTGCCCAAGAACTGGGAAATGGCCTACACGGAGACCGGCATGGTGTACTTCATAGAGTAAGTATAGCCTTTTTCTCTCTAGCTGCTAGCATGCTAGCTATTCTTTCTCATGTCTTTTATTTCACTCGCATTACATCAACTTTTTCTCTGGTCACATTTGGTGCTCTTCGGAGGTATGCGCTGTACCATGGTGAGCCAAATATCGTCTTGTCTGTCGGGGTGGAAACCTCGTAAGTCCAAAGCTGTTACTTTTCAGGATTCCAAAGGATTATATGGAGATGGGAGGTTTTCTGCCCGACAGCAATGTTATGTTGAAAGAGCTGCGCTCCCCACCCGCTGCGTTCCCCTGTACTGCAACAAGTTAGGTGTCAGCCAGTGGAAAACGTACAGGCTATTTTGTTGCTATTTTGTTGCCCCGAGGACGAGAGTTTCTTTAAAGGGACACTTCACCCTTTTTGTAAAAAGATATATGTTAATGACGTTTAGAAGCTTTACCCTGCGGGTCTTTATGTGTGTAATGTGTGGTTTTAGATATTTTAGAATGTAGCAGTGAGCCCAGTGTCTCTGATGTCATGGACACTGCCTGGGCTCACTTCCTTCCTGGACTACATGTTGTCTCAGTAAGACAGCTCTCCCCCTATCCACAATGAGGAGCAGTGCGCCAAAGAATGATGGGAATTGTAGTCCAGGAAGGTAGTCCATGACATCAGAGACACTGTGCTCACTGCTACAATCTAAAATAGCTAAAACCACATATTACACACATAAAGACCCCCAGGAAAGTGTTCTAAAGCTTCTAAACGTCATTAACATATTTTTTTTTTGCAAAAAGGGTGAAGTGTCCCTTTAAGCAGGCTTCAATATCCCTGGTTTTCATTTAAAGTACATTTTTGTGTGGGGTTTTTGTATTTATTTTTTATGTATTTCTTCATTGTTTCCTTTGGGTTCGTCGGTTTTGTTGGCTGGTGCTAAAAGAAGCATCTCGTCGTTGTTTACCTGGCCTGTTGTGTCAAGCAGGCAGTGGTGTTCGGCTGTTGACAGCGCCAGGTGCTGCGCCTCCACTAAATCAATAGCTCATTCTGGAGGCAGGAGAAGGAGAAGCAATTGGATAAATGAATCTTACGCTTGCTCTCTCTCTCTCTCTCTCACTCTCTGTCGTGCACTTTGCTCTGTATGAATCCAGCCAGCCATAGCTTTCTCTTAGTGTTTTTCCTTCACTTTTTCTCTCGCTGTCTTAAGTCCCACTCTCTCTGTTTATTTCTACTGTATGTCCCACACACCCCTTCTTGAACTCCCCGACCTTTCCACTGACCCCTGCCGTATTTCGCTATGTCTCACTTTATCCATCTCACTCTCTCGTCTCCTTCCCCCCCTCTCCATTTTGCCCTCACGTTCTCGTGTCCCCGTTCTCACTCCCCACCCACACCTTCCTCATCTTTCCCTTGTTTCTCCCATTCTCTTTCTGTCGTCTATATACCTCTCTGGCCTTAAGAGCTTTGTTAATAATTTCAAAGGCTTCCGCAAGAGAAGCCATTTGACCCCTAAAGGTACGGGGTTTGTGTTTTCAAAGAGCTTCACTGTGGGCACAGCGGTTTCCCCGGAGCCAACGCTGAAAAGCTGTCACCTTAGCTTAGCGCTAAGTGGTTTGTTTCTTTTCTCTGCTGAAGTCAAGTGTGCCTTTTTTTTTTGCTCCACAGTCACAACTCTAAGACCACCACCTGGCTGGATCCCCGCCTCGCCAAGAAGGCCAAACCCCCTGAGAAATGTGACGATGGAGGTGAGACAATGACATGCATTTATCTGGCCACACGAGGCTAAAGGATAGTTGACATGGGAGGATGCACTGCTGGTATTTAACCCATTCTGACCTGAGATCAGATTCATATACGAGGTTTCCGCCGGACACACACTGGTCTGATTAACTCCATTCTGACCTGAGATCGGATTCTAAAAAATGTCAGTCGTTCTTCGATTTTCCAAAAATATATATTTTTAAATAGCTAAAGCATTACGTAATGCTAACACCAAAATGGGTCCCCGTTCAGAATGGGTTTAAGGGGATAGCTTAACTTTTGAATTGTTCCTAACAATAATTCATCTAAAATGAATCTAAAACTTTAATATGTTATTAACAAGAGAGCTATAACTGTATAATGTTTTATATAATTGAAAAAGAATGTCAATACATATATTGTTTAAAAAAAGAAAGAAATATATCTAAAACCTTTGCTCGTTTCTGAATTATCTAAATGATTATCAAAATGTCCTGGTAGGTTGACGAACAGTGAAATTAAGAACCAACCAGCCAGTCAACAACCTTTTAAGGAAGACCGACGAGGAGGAGGTTGTTTCCAAATAACCTTTAATTTAATTTAGTCATCATTGTGTAGTTAAAAATATTGTATATTAAAGTGTAATCAAGCTTGATAATAATTGTCCCATAGTTGCATTTAGTGTGTTGTATTCACAGTTACAGTACTTTGGACAAGTAACAAAAAAAGAATAATCTGTCCTCTGTAATATTCAACTCCCAAACTATGCCCCGAGGCACTGCACTCAGACCCTGCCACTTCGTACATACAGACACTCTACCCACTGTGTAGTGGAGCGTGTGTGTGTGTGTGTGTGTGTGTTTGTGCCCGAGTGTTCCGCCTCGCTCTCTCTGGAGGAAGTGCTCACTAGCAGACAGCCATTAGGCAGCTGAACAGGTCCGGTCACAGCAGTGCCAGTGACACAGCGCAAACCCTCTCGCAAGCCTGCCGCCCCCCCACCCCCACCCTTCTCCCCCTAATAGCTTCTGGGACACATGCCGAGAGCTCATCACCAACAGCATCTCAGAAAGGCAATTCTGCCGGGCCCCATCTCGCTGGAAAGATCCCCCTCTGCACCGTGTGTGATCGTCAACAGCGGATGCCTGAGATCCCACACAGACAGACACACACGCACGCACGCTCTCTCACACACACACACACACACACACACACACACACACACACACACACACACGCACACGCACACACTCAAACACTCCCCCCACGGAGGATAGCCTATTATTTTCCAGCGAGGCTATAAGAACCCCAGCATATCTCACCCCACCTCCGTCTCTTTCATCCGCCCATAGCTTGTGTTAAGCCCCTAAAAGCAGGCTCCTGTACTATGCTGTAATAATATTGGTGTATGTGTTGCGCATACACAACGCGCCCCTGCATGGTGCATGCGGGGTGGAGCGCTAGTTTGTCTTCGTATATATAGCGTTTCTCCAAGCGGCCGTTGTAATTTTTTTTTGCATGTGCCCTCTTCTTCTTCCCTTGTCTGCTGTCTCTGCAGAGCTGCCCTACGGCTGGGAGAAGATCGAGGACCCCCAGTACGGCGTCTACTACGTGGAGTGAGTATTCTTCTCTTGCTGCCCGCGGGGGGGGGGAACCCCGCAGGCCTACAGCACCTATGTGATGTTAGACAGATACCGGGGTTAAAGAAAAATGCTTTTCATCTGTTAGCATCAATTGCTTCAGTTCAGGGCCTTGTATTACAGTTCAGAGATCCTCGGTCTTAACCCATTCTGACCTGAGATCAGATTCTAAAAATGTCTATTACATCCTGACAGTTTCATTATTAACCCATTCTGACCTGAGATCAGATTCTAAAAGTGTCTTCGATCTTTCAAAAATAGCAGACCTACAAGCTCGTATCGCGCCACTCGGTGGCGCGATATGAGCTTGTAGATCTGCTATTTTTCAATAGCTAAAGCACAACATGATGCTAACACCAAAATGGGTGCCCGGTCAGAAAGTTACGAATGGATAAAGTAACACTGAGAATTGTACTATGTAGAAGTGACTTAGGGAGACACTTTTTTGACCCGAGATCAGATTCTAAAAATGTCTCCTACGTACATCCTGACAGTTTTCTGAAAAAAGCTATGTTCTTCGATTTTTCAAAAATACACACACAAAGCATAACATAATGCTGACACCAAAAGGGGTTCCCGCCCCAAAATGGGTTAAGTGTGTTTAATAATGTGAATGGGATGCTGCATACAGTTATCAGAGGCTATATGCTGGAGCTACAGTATAATGCCGCAATACCGAATCAGGTAAGCTACATTATAGGTTACTTATGACATGATAAATAGATGAGAAGTTGCTAAGCACATGTGATGGTGTACGGTGTTATGCTGATAGTTAGTTTATATTTCCCAATGGCGCTGCAAAGAAGTGTTATACTGTATAGATAGATGCCATATGGGGGCCGTAGCCTCTTTCTGGTGTGTGTGTGTGTGTGTGTGTGTGTGTGTGTGTGTGTGTGTGTGTGTGTGTGTGTGTGGCGACTGTGGCTCAAGAGGTAGAGCAGGTCGTCCAATGATCCAAGGGTCCACCGAGTGGCGCGATACGAGCTTGTAGTTCTGCTATTTTTGAATAATCGAAGAACGACTGACATTTTTAGAATCTGATCTCAGGTCAGAATGGGTTAATCAGACCAGTGTGTGTCCAGTGGAAACCTCGTATGAATCTGATCTCAGGTCAGAATGGGATAAAGGTGCTATATACGTGCATGCATGCACATTATGGGTATTAGAGAGAGGAATGGAATGGATGCAACTTGGGAAAGTCAGTTGTCCTTGTGTGGCCCTGCGGGGAGCAATGCATGATGCAAGGGGAAGAATCTCCCTTGCATCAGATCAAAACGGTAGAGAACATTGAACGTTTGTGTGATTCTCTTGACGGCGTGGACAAAGAGAGACAAAGCGAGAGGGAGCGAGGGAGAATGAGAGAAAGACACCGCCGAGCCCTCTCCATCACCGCAGGCGGGAGGAAATCAGGCTCGCCGTGTTTCATGATGCAAGGAGGTCATGGAGAGGGAGCTGGCTTTCCCGTGGTTTGCTGCCGAGTCTCTCTGGTTTGCCGAGTTCCTTTTTTTTGGTTTGTTGAATGAACAGCAGAAATATGTTTTTTTTTGCAGTGCAACACAATGTCACAATTATCAGTGGCATGCACAGACATTTAGAGGGGCAGGTGCTCAAGTGAAAAAAAAGGGCACCTTGTGCAGCGCATTTTGGGGCGCCGGGAACCCATTTTGGTGCTTTAGCTATTGAAAAATAGCAGATCTACAAGCTCATAGCGCGCCACCGAGTGGCGCGCTACGAGCTTGTAGGTCTGCTATTTATTTTTATCGAAGAACCACTGACATATAGAAACATAGCTTTAGATTGTGGGGGCCTAAATAATATAGTAGAAGCGTTTTTTATCAAGATTTGATCAATGTCACCGCATGGTCCACACACTACAAATTAGGGAAAAAAAAAAAAAACGTATATTTTATATATATATATTTTTTTAGCACATTGCCAAAAGGGCAGGGGGTGCTCTAGCACCCCCTAGTGTCTATCTGTGCACGCCACTGACAGTAACAAAGAGAGGACAAAGAGAGGGAGAGTACTGTGTATATCTGTCCATATTCCATGACGATTCATTTTAGACATTTGCGACAGAGGCACAAACATACATTTCTTCTTGAATACGTGCAAAGGACAAATTGCACCTGTGTACCATCGGCATTGCTCGGCATGAGGCTGATTTCGCATCAATGCCTTTTAACCCATTCTGAACGGGCACCCATTTTGGTGTTGGCATCATATTATGCTTTAGCTATTGAAAAATAGCAGATCTACAAGCTCATATCGCGCCACCGAGTGGCGCGATACGAGCTTGTAGGTCTGCTATTTTTTTTTTTATCGAAGAACGACTGACATTTTTAGAATCTGATCTCGGGTCAGAATGGGTTAATCAGACCAGTGTGTGTCCAGTGGAAACCTCGTATGAATCTGATCTCAGGTCAGAATGGGTTAAAACAGTGGGTCCTGTGTTGCCGTCACAACTGTGTATGACCCATAGACTGTAAAAAATATGGACAAAGCGTTCCCCGGGTCTAACATGGACGTAGAATGAAGCCTATTATTCCTGCACTGTAAGTCGCCATCTTTCTAGATCCGTTTGGGCCCAGCTGGCCATTGGCTGGCTCCGTTTGGGCCCAGCTGGCCATTGGCTGCCCAGACAACAAGGCGGGACTTCCCCCCTTCTTCTCTGTTGGTTTTTATTTTGACTCGAGTGGGTGGGGACTCCCGCTCATAGACTGTAACGGTAGCCACGCCCCTCAGAACATACGCGGCTTTATGGTAATTTATTTTATAAATGGGACCATAATTTTCCAAAAAGAGTATTATGACATTAGAAATGAGACTTTAAACTAGTGACTGGAAGCAGAAAGTATTCATGACCATGTTTATTAAGGTAATACAGTCTAGGTGAAGTTGGGCCCAAATACATGGACTTCTATGGGGCTATGGGTTTTTTTGGGTCCAGTGACAGCGCCACAACAGGCCATTATATGAACTTTCAGGAGTTTCAGGCTTCACAAAATATCTGTCTGACTGCCCCCCTGGTATGACCGGTAAACTGGAGCAGTGTGATGTCGCTGAGCTACCTCCCTTGGATCAGCCACCTAAAGCCTAATTTCATATGTCTCAGAGCATTGTGAGACAAAGTATGAATTAGGCTTAACTCTGGTGTGCTGTCACTCTATGCGTAGCAAGAGATGGGTAGGTAGGTAGGTAAGGTAGAGGTGCAGTAGAGACAAGAAACCAGAATTTGTGGTCCCATTGTGTTAAAAAAAAAAACTAGCAGCTGCAGATTAAACGGTGTGCATGTTCTGCTCAATCTGCTCGCTGCACAGGCTGTTTTTAAAGATTTTTGTATTTTCTTTGTGAGGTGACAGTACTTCATTAGACCCCTTGGTGTGGTTGTTAATGTGCAATGATGTCTTTGTATTCAGGGTTTCCTCCTAGAGGCTGAAACCTTGACAGTCAAACGTGGCATTTGGCAACGAAAACAAACGGTGATATAGTGACCTCACAATATCATCCCCTCCCCTTAACCCAAGTCATTTATTTGATCAGAATTGAGAAATGAAAATAAACATGTAGGAGTCGAGCATGCACATTCAGTCCCTGAACATCGCAGAGATCTGGTCCGCCTCGAAAATGCGACTTCTGAAAACAAAATGTTAAATCTAAGCTGTCGCAGGTGTAAAGATAATACAGATTCCGCAACTTCATGGCATATTTTACAGCTAAAACGTAAAAAGTCGTTTTACAAACAAGCAGTCAGAGATGGTATCCAGGGACACACACGCGTCTCTCTCGCTTGTCTATAGCAGTTTTGTGTAAGGTCACGCTGAAACAACAGCGACACACTCGTAGTAGGTTGTGCTCCATCCTCCAGGTGCTCTGAGCCTATAGCACGGCAGGAGAAAAGTAGACCCTGGATTCTAATCTCTGACGGCTTGTTTGTATACACGACCTATAATATTTAGGTGTGATTTACGGCCATGAAGTTGTGAAATCTGTATTCTTTTTATACTCGCAACAGGTAGTTTTACATTTTGTTTGCAATTTTTGAGGCGGTCGGTCAGCTTTCTGTGGCGTCGTTTCAGAAAATAATGACATGCGCGCTCGACTCCACCCCCTCCCCGCACTGTACCGCGCCCCCGTGATACAAATGTATATGAAACAAATATAAATATTCACTTTTTCTCCGCCATCTACGTTTATAATCGTAGCTAAAGGTACTAAAGGTGCTAACTACGTACATATTCGTAGACAACCGCATACTCCATAATATGAAAGCGGCGACCGTCAATTTACCTTTTAGCATTGCTCCGGTTTCTATGGAGAGCCTCCGTCCTCACCAGCTATGGGATTTTTAACCCATTCTGACCTGAGATCAGATTCATACGAGTTTTCCACTGGACACACACTGGTCTGATTAACCCATTCTGACCTGAGATCAGATTCTAAAAATGTCAGTCGTTCTTCGATTTTTCAAAAAATAGCAGACCTACAAGCTCGTATCGCGCCACTCGGTGGCGCGATATGAGCTTGTAGATCTGCTATTTTTCAATAGCTAAAGCATAACATGATGCTGACACCAAAATGGGTGCCCATTCAGAATGGGTTAAGAGATGGCTGGGGTACTACTCATCTGGCAACAGTTGACCGAGTACGTACGAAAACAATTATGACAGAGTCTATAGTGGCATGGCTTGTAGACTTCATGTGGCCAGTCTTTGACGTTGGTAATCTATGGTATTCTACTATTGCGTCAGTGGTACAACATCACTTCAGTAAGAATGATTTAGCCTGATCCGACCGCCAATTACTTCCAGTAATGGCACTTTTTTTCCCACGTTTCTTCTGAAATGGAGACGTGTTGTGCCTCAACCAATCACAGTCTCAGCCTATACGCTTCAGTCCCCTCGGGCTATGGGATCGATGAGGTAACTCATCCGGAGCGCCACGGCTCTAACTTGCTGACTGTGAGGGGGGGGAGGGGCAGTGCTAATTGAATTGCGCTTATGTTACGGCATTGCTTATTTCTCACCTCAAATGTTTTCAGATATATATTTTTAGTGTACTGCTATTTAAGTTTTAAACGGATACATTTGATTAGCGGACAGACCAGCAGAACCAACAGTGTCACTATAATGAGAAACACCTGGTGACACAGGTGAATGAAATCACAATTCATCACCCCATGTTGATTGACCCCTGATGTTATCACGCAGTGCGTTTGCGTTTGATAGAAAGTAATTTTCACTGGACTTTTACGGAGTATTGACATAAACGCATTATTATTTCTCATCATTATGATCAAATATTGATAAAAAAAAACCCTCCGCACACTAGTTTCTAGAGCTCCATGAGACTTACTTTTGTCAAAGGCAAGGAATTGCAATGTTTCATCACTAGGTCTTCACCAGGCAATATATATATATATATATATATATGAAGACCTAGTGTCGAAACGTTGCAATTCCTTGCCTTTGATAAAAGTAAGTGTCTAGAAACAAAGTGTGCAGAGGTTTTTTCCTCCTCCTTGATGTTTTGCCTTTGATGCCTGCAGTCTGACACATCGGCAACACAACCAGAACCTGGCCTGAATATCCTTGTAGGCATTTGAGATGTGCACAACAATCTTCCCTGTGACCTCACTATATGACTCAGCCATAACCATATAAGGAGCCATCAATGCAGCTATGCCCAAATGCCCAAATATGGATGTTTTCGAACCTCAATCTGTCGTCGAGGCATCGGGTGCAAACGAGGCAGGCAGCTCCATATATAATGGGCACAAAAAGGGGCTTGAGTCCAGTGACGGATTAACCCATTCTGACCTGAGATCAGATTCATACGAGGTTTCCGCCGGACACACACTGGTCTGATTGACCCATTCTGACCTGAGATCAGATTCTAAAAATGTCAGTCGTTCTTCGATTTTTTTCAAAAATAGCAGACCTACAAGCTCGTATCGCGCCACTCGGTGGCGCGATATGAGCTTGTAGATCTGCTATTTTTAAATAGCTAAAGCATGACATGATGCTGACACCAAAATGGGTGCCCGGTCAGAATGGGTTAACCCCTCTCAAGGCCCTGGCGCTTCACCAAATCAAAAGGCCCCTATACAGATTCAGTCAATTAATTAATTAATTAATTAACATGCATGCGTTTAGCGCATATCCACTACTGCCTGCGCTGCCCGCTGGCACACAAGACACAGCAGGAACTGCCGCACTGGGCATACAGCCTTTCCAACTTCAGTCTCTGCTAAACTAACTGCAATTTTCCCGAAAAATAATTAGCCTATATCTACAAGCTCCATTAGCAGGCAGCAGCATGTTTTGTCTAAATTGTCTTTGTGGCCAACAAATGTAGCTACGTTTGCAAACAGTGCTGTTGACCATGTTGTTACATGGTCGTTACATGGTCCATATAACATGTGTGCACCAACAGACAATGCCAAGTTGCCAACATGCTATATTAATATTAGAACGTTTTAAAGACAGATTAATTATTGACGACAATGCAACCTGTGGGTGCAACGTCACTGAAAACTTTCATAATAGCAATTAAATTAATTTACTCACGAGTGCTGGAATCGTGAAATGGAGGATGTAAGAACACACTTTTGTTGCATTAGAGCAGGGTAAATATGAAGTGTTGCGCCAAGGTCTTGTTTATATTCCTCTTTACATAGGCTGTATGTTATTGTCGCAACAACACACGTTGGTCGGTCTGAGTGAGGGGGGCCTTCCTGAGCAAGGGGGCTACTGACGGCGTCGCTTACTCGCTTCCCCTCTGTCAGAGGAGGAAGCGACGCGCAGCCGTCGGGGATCCCCCCAAACAGACTGCTCCCCCCCCCCCCCCCCCCTCCCGAAAACTGCTACAGAAACTGTCAGACGAGAAGACCAAAAACACTAGCGGGGGTTCCTATGTTGCGTTATATTTTTCGAAAGAAGCAACAGCTGTACCTATAGTCTTGTACCAGGCCCTGCAAGCTTCGGGCCCTGGCGCTTAAGCTCCACCTAGTTCCATTGTTAGTCCGGCTCTGCATGAGTCGCATGACCATACATGGACATATAGGACATGGACTGACATGTCTGGTGGAAATGTATAACATGAGGGGCGCGTAATGGGCCCAAACTCTAGATGTGAGTCTAGACGTTACATATTTAAGCATATCAAAAAGGTAGGAGCACACACACCAAGATTAGGGAGGTGCTGCTGACCACGGCAGATCAACTTTAACCCATTTAGGCCTGACGTCGAAATAAATAAATAAATAAGTCTTCTGAAAGAATATATATTCAAAGATGTGTTGCCGAATTTTCACGATTTTTCAAAAATAGCAGATCTACAAGCTCATAGCGCGCCACTCGGTAGCGCGCTATGTGCTTGTAGATCTGCTATTTTTCAATAGCTTAAGTATTCTTAGTTAATCCATTCTGTACGGGAACCCCTTTTGGTGTTAGCAATATGTTATGCTTTAGCTATTTAAAAATAGCAGATCTACAAGCTCATATCGCGCCACCGAGTGGCGCGATACGAGCTTGTAGGTCTGCTATTTTTGAAAAATCGAAGAACGACTGACATTTTTTTAGAATCTGATCTCAGGTCAGAATGGGTTCGTCAGACCAGTGTGTGTCCAGTGGAAACCTCGTATGAATCTGATCTCAGGTCAGAATGGGTTAAAACACCAAAAGGGGTTCCCCGCCCAGAATGGAGAGGTGGCACAACTCGCAGTCGCTGTGGCAGTTCAGCCTGCCACTGAGACTGAATGGCTAAAGTTTGAATTATTATTTATGTTTCAGTGATATTTGTCATTGTGACTTTATGTATAGTGTGTGGTGTCCGATTAATTGATTGATAATTGCTTGTTGACTTCCATTGAAGGGAGCAACTACCAGCTGTGGGTTATGGGGAACATGCCAAACAGTGGGAGGGTTTGGATCATATTATGTGGATAATATTTATAGAATATTATGTAACACTTTAAATGTGTATATGAAATGTGATGTCTCTGGACATTGAGGAGTAACTGGGGTAATTGTGGAATCAATTTAGGGTTGGTATGGTCCATGGGAGGGGCTTATAGCCTATATAAGTAGGGAGACTTCCCACTGCCAGTCAGTCAATGCAGGACTGCAGAGGTGTGAGGACCTAGGCCGGGCCAACCTGCCCAGTTTACTGTGTCAATACCTTCGTTCTTCAATTTTGATGGTCTGTGAAAAGGTGAATAAAAACGGTTTTGTTATGCTAAAAAGGATTTTCCCATGAGTGCCCTTATTTTGGAGTAATTTGGAGTAATCTTAGCTGGTTCAGTGTCATTTTTGGGCACACTATACCCTCACTCAGGACACCTCCTCCTCCTTTTCAGAGTTACATATTTAAAATAATATATAGCATGCAGGGAGCTGCTTATTTGGCCTATATACATGCAGCGTGGACAATAAAGTTGGCACCGATCTGACCTGCGGTTTGTGATCGGCCCTTAGAACCACAGATCCATTTCTAGACGGCAAACCTCCCACAGATTTTTTGTATTTATTCAATTTGGATTCAATAAAACAAAGCAGTACTGAAAGCATATACATACGCTCATTCTGTAACACTCTTGGGGCTGTTAGTTTTAGACGGGTTTGTAAATCCTCATCTTCATGTGTACTCGCCACAGGGCTCGGGGTCAGCGGTTTACACCGTGTCGGGGAGGGCTGTGTGTGTGCGCCATCATCTCCCACGCTGCCTAGCCCAGCTTAGGTTACCTCACACCCCTCCAGGCAGGCAAATCAAGAGGTTTGCATGTGCAGCAAAAGATAGAGATCAGCACTGTCGACGAGCCCTTGTCACGGGAGACCAAAGAGTCAGTTTCGGTCGAGGGCTTAATATGCACAGGATGAACGCAAGACCAGACGCATTTAGATGTCAGTTTAGAGACTCACAGAGGTCGCTCCCAGTGCGTCTGAATGAGTTACGGCTCATACATACTCCAGTTTTTAGGTGATAGCTTGTCACCGCGGTGTAGTTTTTTAAAGGGTTGTGAAACTACACCGTTACGTCAGTCGCGGTGATGATCAGCTATCATCGCGGACACAGACCCACCTCTCTGTTTTTTTACTATCAGACAAGTCTTTTCACTCTAGGAGCTATCACCCCCGTAAACTGATTGGTCTAGAAGTTGGGTAAACCACGGGGAGGCGGGGTCAATCCTTAAGGACATCACCGCGAGTATGACGGCCTCGACTCTTATCACCGTTTTAGGTGATACGCTATCACCTAAAACGGTGATGACCTATCACCAAAAACTGGAGTGTGTATGAGCCTGTTGTGTTTTTGTTTTGTTGCTTTGATCATGTTTTATATACTGCAATCATGTTCTATATATGTACAATGTTTCACTATCATTTATATAGGTAGAGGCCTAGTACTTTACCCTTCTTATATTTATATGTTCCCTGTGTTGTTTTTATACTGTGCTGAATAAATAAATACACAAATACAATACCTTAAAGGTTTTATGACATTCATTTTCATTTCTTTTTCTTTTTCTTTTTTCTTTTAAGTTTTATGACCTCAATTACACCCAAAAAACCTGAACTTTGAACATTCAGTGGATTTTCTGTGGTCTGAAGTTTTCTTTGGGGTTTTTTGGGCCTTTTGAGCTACAATGAAAACAGGCAACACAGTGAAACAGTGACATCTGCTGGCAAATCCTATTGACATATATGGGATTTGCAGTAAGTGATGTCACTTACTGCCGGCAAATCAGAGCACCTGTTTGAGACAGAAAACCCCAGATCACAGAAAATCTACTGAATGTTAAAAGTTCATGTTTTTTGGGTGCAATTGAGATTAGAAAACCTAAAAAAAACAAGAACAATTCCAAAACCTTTTTGTTTATGTCACAATCCCTTTAAGCATAGTGTACGAGTCTAAGCGTAGTGTGAATGCACCATGAATAGATTGCAGACCATAAGTGATAACTCTTCATGTGACCCACAGTGCTCTGACTGGTAAAAAAACAAAAGACCAGCTATCAGGGTTTTTATGGACTTGTTATGCTGTTCATGTGCTGTCATACTCAAGTTGTTGTTTTTGTCCATCTCCACCCGACTGCAGCCACATCAACCAGAAGACCCAGTTTGAGAACCCGGTCCTGGAGGCTAAGAGGAAGCTGAGTGTGGACACCACGCCCACCGCTGGACCGCAGCTGACGGCCGCTCCCTCGGGTAAGCCCCCCTCCCACAAGAATGGACCTGAGGAGGACCATTCATTCTACTGTACAAATGCCTTCAAAAGTTTTCTGAAAAACCCATGTTTCTATGTTGGTCGTTCTCAAACATTTCCATTTCCAAGGAACCCCCAAAATTATATGTACAGTGCCCCCCCCCACCCGCCCCCCCCATTTGAGTTAAAAACGTGAAAGAATATATTATATTCAAAGATTTGCGACACATTTTCAGGTCTGAGCTTGCAGATCTGCTATTTTTCAATAGCTATACAGTATAACATAATGCTTAACCCATTCTGAACGGGGAACCCATTTTGGTGTTAGCATCATGTCATGCTTTACCTATTGAAAAATAGCAGATCTACAAGCTCATATCGCGCCACCGAGTGGCGCAATACGAGCTTGTAGGTCTGCTATTTTTTGAAAAATCGAAGAACGACTGACATTTTTAGAATCTGATCTCAGTTCAGAATGGGTTAATCAGACCAGTGTGTGTCCAGTGGAAACCTCGTATGAATCTGATCTCAGGTCAGAATGGACCGCGGCTCAGGCCTGTTCATTGAACATTGTGGTCTATGTTTAACATGTCCCAAATTGGAACACCACGGTTAAAGTCAAGTGTTTGAGTGATTGGTTGATTGATTGAATACTTTATTAGTCAGAAATGTAAACGGCATGATTATGATCATGCACTGATGATGGTCACATCACAGGTTTACAGGTATAAATAAAGTGTGACATTTGTTTTTTTGCACAAGCTCCATCATTCACCATCTCAGAAGGAGCAACTACTGTAATGTATATTAGATGCACTGGCACCTTATTCATCATTTATGTGTGCTCAAGCTGTGAATTTAGGATATAGATGGATTAGTTCTCAAAGATTGTAGATTGTTTGTTTTTAACTGGGTATTCTACATGCTAATATTTCCAAATTGGCAGTGGCTGCTGAGGGATTATGCTAGCAAGATATAGCTTACTCTTAGGGCTGGAGCTCGTTGATTTTTATTGATAACAAGCACTTTATCGATGAGGCTTATCGAGCAGGGTTCTTATCGAGCCCACTATCGAGCAGTATAGTGGTCCTAGGGTCTATACTAGGGCCTTCAAATACAGTACTTTTCTAACAGACGGAAGGCAATTAAAGAAACTGTTAACTGGTTAATATGTATACCATCACTTTAAAAGCGTAATTTTCTTTACCCGGACAGGACAGGCGGGACAGCGATACACTTTTAGAACGACATTGTGCCGGCACGGACGATTAGATTTATTTCTCGATCGCCTCTTGTCTTGATCGTTTAAAACATGACGTCATGCTCGATAACGGGCTTGATAAGTCCAAAGCTATATTGACAGCGGGTGCTCGATAAGCTTGTTATCGGGTCTTGTCGGGTATTGGTTATCGAGCGCTCCATCCTTATTCTTACAGCAGGTTCTAGTAAAGAGGGATTTATACTTTTCCTTTTGACTGGCTTCGTTCCAGTCATTTGAACGTAAACGGTTCCGGTCTGGGTCCAGTATAAGCTCATCAGACGGAACACTGAACAATGTCAACAGATTGCCATTCAATTCCTCATGCTCTCGCTTGGCAGATGTTTCCGACAGCGTCGCATTCCTCTTGTGTTTATTCGTTCTCCTTCTTCTCTGTGTTATGAGGAATCGACGCGGGAGTCAGCGCTATTGGGGATACACGTTCCAGCATTGTGCGTTAGTTGTTGCTTACCTGTGGTGGGGGAGGGGGGGTAAACAAAACTGCTGAATAACAAGGTATTAGATTAACCAAACACTGGGGCACTTCCATAATGTACGTATACCACAGGCTGAGAGATGTATGGCTCTGGAGAATGAAACACTCCAGCAGTTGACAGGCTTCTGATAAACAGCCTGTATAGTCTCCGCAGCAGCAATGAGATTCAATTTGAATAATGGAGCGGCGCTTTCGCTGGGCGGCGGAATTCGTTTGACAACTATGAAGTGGGGAGGAGGGGGCTCTCGTTCGCTCTCAGCTTTCTTTGGAAAAGCCCTCCCTTTTTGCTCAGCTCTGTCAGTCAGGCCCGGGTTTAAAGATCTCTCTAGAACGCAGGCGAGAGAGGGAGAGAGAGAGAGAGAGCGACGTGCTGCAAGCAAGATAAGAGGACTTAATTAATTTACGCATTAATTTAGTCAAATGTGACCTATATGCTTTTTTAATTACATTCCGGATCGCTCGCGTCGGTCTGCTGTCACTTGTTGCTGATGCCTTCCTGCAGGCCTCTTAACCTCTGCACAGGTCTGTCTGAGCCAACCGGCGTGCTGTGCGCCGCAAACAGTTGCTATAGGTCGTGTAGAGGATTGCAATAACACGAGTAAGCTCACTCGTGATTGTTTACACACCCGCGTGCGCGCACGCACACGCGCACGCACGTCGAGCACACATGCACACAGAGCTCATTAAGAGATTAGTATTCAGACCAGCCTCTTCCTTCCAGACACCCTTTTGGACAGAGCGTCTCATCAGACCTCTCTAGGGTCTGCGGACGATGATGATCCCCTACTACTACCCCCCATCGCTGTCGTTATGTACCCCCATGCAACCAGCCTTGTTAATGAGAATGAATGGCTAATGGTGGTGCAGCAGGAGGAGGGATGAGGGGGGGGGCTTCTCTCTAAATGCTGTTGTGACAGGGCCGGGGCGAGACCCCCCGACCTCCTCCTCGAGAACGCCGCAGAGCAAAGAGGAGGAGGAGAGACGAGCGGAGAAGTGCAGCCACATCCCCGTCACAGCACAGCACAGCACAGCACAGCACCCACACTTCGCTGGCCATAATTACAGCCGCTGACAGTCCTCCTCGCTGACATTTTCACATAATCACGTCGACCCTGGAGAAAAACAGACTGTCCCTTTGTGGGCCCACCATGGCTTAAAAATGCCTGTGTAAACATAGCCGTGGATTTCATCGCTCGACGCACACCCACCATCACACACCCCCACCCCACACACACACACACACACACACACACACACACACGTGCGCGTACTCGCTTCTCCGGCCCTCCCTCCGTCCGTCACCTCGGTCCACGTTGCTCTCTCGCGGCGGAGAGGGAGGCAGTGAGTGGCACTTGACATTGTGTGTGGCGTTGACAAAGGCGGCGAAGGCCTTAAGTGATCATTCGCAGTCTGACAAGACTTTAATCCTAGAACGGAGTGCACACACATACACACATGCACATGGACTCGTCGTGAAGGAGCGCGTCGCAATCTTTCTCCCTGTGCGCCCCCCCGCCTACTTATTATCCCTTATGCTTATTTTAGAGGAACTATATTTACATAGAACCAATCTAGGAACCCTCTCTCTCTCTGACACCACCAGCAGCACAGCCTGGAATGTCATGTTAATCATACTAGACTTAATCCTCGGCAAGAGAGCGGTCATGTTCGTCAGCCAATTTGCCGAACAATTATGCAAATCAACAATCCCATGACACTTTGCAAGTTATTATGGGTGGAGGGGGGGGTTCTATCTTCACATTAACTAATGAGATTGATCCCCCCCCCCCCCCCACTGTATCAGTGTGGGAACAGAGAGGCCCACTGTGTGCAGCGACGCAGTCCGTAACTCAACGTTCTCACAGTGCTATACTGTACGCCACAGGGCAGAGGCAAGCCAACGAAGCTCCGTTTATACTTCGACGTACAGTACAGTGTGACGTGTGGTCACACTCACTGAAAATAGGCGATGTACAGTACAAGCATCGCAGCAGCTTGTGGATTTTCCTGCGAGTATAAATGCAGCATGACGTTAAACTGTACCGTAGTTCTCTCTCTCTCCCCCTCTCTTTCTCCCCCGCAAACGTACTGTATGCAGAGCCAGGTGTGATCTCTTGTCCTATTAACCCATTCTGACCTGAGATCAGATTCATACGAGGTTTCCACTGGACACACACTGGGTCTGATTAACCCATTCTGACCTGAGATCAGATTCTAAAAATGTCAGTCGTTCTTCGATTTTTCAAAAAATAGCAGACCTACAAGCTCGTATCAAAATGCCTTCTCAATCAGTTGATCTCAAACTTTTCCGTGCCAAGGAAGGACCCCCAAAATGATATTGGCCGCACAGACCCCAATCTGAAAATGTTTTGTACCAGGAACCCCAAAGAAGAGAAAGACTTCAAATTTGATTAAAAAAAAAAATCTGCTATTTTTGAGAACCACAAGAGTTTTCTGAAAAACGTTTTTTTTTTTTAACCCATTCTGAACGGGCACCCATTTTGGTGTTAGCATCATGTTATGCTTTAGCTATTTAAAAATAGCAGATCTACAAGCTCATATCGCGCCACAGAGTGGCGCGATACAAGCTTGTAGGTCTGCTATTTTTGAAAAATCGAAGACACTTTTAGAATCTGATCTCAGGTCAGAATGGGTTAATAATGAAACTGTCAGGATGTAATAGACATTTTTAGAATCTGATCTTAAATATATTTCTATATATATATAGCTAAAATGTAAAAGGACACGGATGCTTTCCCGGTTCCAATGGGTTAATGCTAGTTCAATTAGCCGCAGTAAGTATCATCCTGTCAGACACAGACAGCGTGCTAGCGCAGTGATGATTGCCGACGGAACGGATTACGTGCCGCAGTGTGCACAGTTCCGTTTCTGTAACTCTCGCTCACTAAACTCGTGCACAGTATTTGCTCAACTCGCACAGTCTTGAATTTTAACTTGAAACTCGCCCGCCTCAGTCGTGACCTTGTGGTTAGACTCAGAGCGACATACTATATAGCGTCATGTTCCAGGATATGTACATGTACAGTATACGTCAAGCTGCCTCACCAATGGCGTTTCTAGGAATTACATTTTGGGGCTGGCAAGAATTACATTTTGGGCAGGCAAAGATGTGTTCATTCTCGTCTCCCCCTGCGCACAATCAGTAGCACTAAAGGTTTTCAAAGAGATATACCTGCCAGACAGTATGGGATACAAAGGCTGAAAGGCAGGCATTTGCGTTCCAATGGGTGATTGAGGGTCGCTCTCTATATACGCGCCAATACGGCCAATCCACTGTCCGCTAATAGTTCTCATGGTCTCGGGTCTGGATTTTGGCCAGGCAGAAAATGGATTTGGACAGGCGGACGGACGCCTGTCCTCGCCTTATTGTGGATACGCCTCTGTGCCTCAACGCTACAGAAATAGGAGATAGGCTCCTCGTCCTGTAGGGCCACATGGCTCGGCGAGGCTTAGGGCCGATTCATACTCCTATTTTACCGCTGTTTCGGCGCTGTAGTGCCGAAATGATTTCGGCTCGTCAGACATTTTCAGTAGCACCGAAGAGCCGACTTTAGAACGGTACCCGCCCCCCCCGAACCTCAAATGACGTCAAATTGTAGGCTTTACAGCGCCGAACAGACTTTTATTCGGCTCTAAATAGGAGTATGAATCGGCCCTTACTTTGCACCCGACACAAAAATACTCCCATCCTTCTTCAAGCGGCCGTGGCAAAAATAACATGAACGGGCCACCGTGGCAGCATGCCATGCAACACCACTGCTACTGCTTCACTCAACGTTCAGCCTCGCAAATGGATGAAAAGTGATCACATCCCACATTTCATTCATAAAACTCCATCCAAGACACCGATTAGTATTTATTGCAAGAGCAAAATGATTAATTAATTAACGAGGACAATTTAACGTTCCGAAATCACAATAATGACACATTTAATGACGCGTCCCTCCTGCTCTCTCTCTCTCTCTCTCTCTCTCTCTTAAGCCATTTTGGGTGGAACTCCTTTTGGTGTTTCAAGGATTACTTTAGCTATTGGAAAAATAGCAGATCTACAAGCTCATAGCGCGGCACCGCGCTACGAGCTTGTAGGTCTGCTATTTGTTTTTTTTAATCATGAAAATGTAGCGCAAATCTTTATATATATTCTTTAACCCATTCTGACCGGGCACCCATTTTGGTGTCGGCATCATGTTATGCTTTAGCTATTGAAAAATAGCAGATCTACAAGCTCGTAGCGCGCCACTCGGTGGCGCGCTATGAGCTTGTGTAGATCTGCATTTTTTTTTTGAAAAATCGAAGAACGACTGACATTTTTTAGAATCTGATCTCAGGTCAGAATGGGTTCATCAGGCCCAGGCCGTAGCGTAACGGTCTGGGCACCGGACTGGTAATCCAGTCGCAGTGTGCCGCGGGTTCGACTCCCGGACCCGACACGGCCTTTACTGCATGTCATCCCCCCATCTCTCTCCCGTTTCCTGTCAGCCTACTGTCTGTCCCTTCAAAAAAATCAATAAAAGGCGTAAGCCGCAAAAAAATATCTTTAAAAAAAAAGAATGGGTTCACCAGACCAGTGTGTGTCCAGTGGAAAACCTCGTATGAATCTGATCTCAGGTCAGAATGGGTTAAGAATCTTTGCTTCTGGGGGGGGGGGGGGGGGGGGGGGGGGTCCCTGGAACGATATATTTTCAGATAGAGATCGGCGGCCAATTACATATATTATTTGTGGAGTTCGTTGATATAGAAACATGGGTTTTTCCCCCGAAAACTGAAACCGAAAACCTTTAGAAGGCATTTTGTAGAATCGTCCTCAGGCCTAAAATGGGCTAATACATACCAACCCCTCATCCCCCCACTCCTCTCCTCCTCATCATGTCTACCATCCCATCCATCCAGGCACACCGGAGGAGCCGGGCGGCGGGGGGGCGCTGCGGGGGGGCTTCACGCGGGACCCGGCCCAGCTGCAGGGCTCCATCCTGCAGACGGCGCTGAGGAAGAGCCCCCAGGGCTTCGGCTTCACCATCATCGGCGGAGACCGGCCGGACGAGTTCCTCCAGGTCAAGAACGTCCTGCCGGAGGGGCCCGCCGCGCACGACAACAAGATCGCCTCAGGTATCTGTCCCTCCCGCACCAAGTAAACCCACTTAACTCAGATTAGACAGTACTTGGTTTAGACTATAGTCATTGGCTAGACCAGTCATTATAGTCCTACATCTACAACCTCAAACCCTCACCCTATAACCCTAACCTCCCACACGGGCCGCAGCACACCTAAACCTAACCTTAAACCCATGTCTAACCAATGGCTAGTCTAAACTAAGTATGCACCTCATTTAGTTCCACCTTTTTTTAACATTCGACTGTGTACTCACAGTATATCTCACAGAGTATGAACTCGTAAAGGACTTTACACATTAACTTTGGTTCGACTCTTCTCGTCCTTGGTGTTTAGTCATGCCCTCCACAAAGGCTGCTGCATGCTGTACACACATATACAAACAAATCATTTACAAGGCGCCCAACAAAAAAAAAAGCATATTACAAACAAAACATTCCTGTGAATGTCACAATGCTTGATCAAACGAGGACAAAATGTTTATGAGCTATACACAGCTCTGCCCCCCCCCCCCCCAACTGTAATCCACCTTCCATCAATAATGGTCCGCGGGTGTTCTGTTTATGGTGCGTGTCCAGATATTATACCGGGAGCCATATATTAGACATTATGAGACTGCTTATCTATCTACAGTTATCTACAGCGTGCCCGTATATTATTCTGAATTGAATAGACCTGTATGCAATATATATCTGCCCCCAATATCCCATTCTGGGCGGGGACCCATTTTGGTGTTAGCATCATGTCGTGCTTTAGCTATTGAAAAATAGCAGATCTACAAGCTCATAGCGCGCCACCGAGTGGCGCGCTACGAGCTTGTAGGTCTGCTATTTTTTGAAAAATCGAAGAACGACTGACATTTTTTAGAATCTGATCTCAGGTCAGAATGGGTTAATTAATCAGACCAGTGTGTGTCCAGTGGAAACCTCGTTATGAATCTGATCTCAGGTCAGAATGGGATATGCTTCCAATAAACGCACTGGGGCTTGTTGTCATGCACCCTTGCATGTTAGTGGCTCCGTAACTGTCCTTGTAGTGCATATATGAAGACCGTGATCACATGTGTGGCGAATGGTCGCGATATGAATCACTGCTGCCCGAAGCGCCATGGGATCCACACGAGAGGAATATTGATTGCACTGCACATTTTAACCCATTCTGGGCGCGAACCCCTTTTGGTGTTTTAAGCATTATGTTGCTATTGAAAAATAGCAGATCTACAAGCTCATAGCGCGGCACCGAGTGCCGCGCTATGAACTTGTAGGTCTGCTATTTTCGTTAAAATCGTGAAAATGTGCCTCAAATCTTTGAATATATGTTATTACAGAGTGAATGTTTTAACTCAAATCTTTGCTTCTGGGGGAGGTCCCTGGAACAACATATTTTTTCAGATCGGGGCAGAGGCATTATTACATTATAATTTGTGGGGTCCTTGACATGAAATATTGAGCACCACTGATATAGACACATAAGGTTTTTCCAGAAAACTGTCTTTTGAACTTTTGAAGACATTCTTTTAATTTCGATGTCGGATGCCTAAATGGGTTAAGAGCCACAACGGTGCTATTGCTAGGAATGAACAAACTGGAAGTGGAGAGAGAGTTATTGTGTTCATTGTTCATTCCCCTTGAGTGGAAGGGATATAATTAATATGAAAACGTAATGCATTTTAGTTTCATGGGATAATAATAATAATAGCAAGCAGTGGGCTCCTTTTCGTATTCATGACGATTGGGCTGAATGGTAAATGTCGTGGTGAAAGAATATTTAAGGTGGAACCTTTTTTAAATTCCAACCAGGAGTCCTATCTCCAAGGTAGGCGGGACATAAACGTAAACGGATGAAATAAAAAAAAAACACCAGTTTGACGACGTATTAATGTACACTGCATGTCCACTGCGCAGCCACTGCACTGCACTGCACTGCAACGTACGACGGTATCATTCACTAAACTCACCACCACACAGCCGTCACCTTTCTTTGTACTACTGAATCTGACACAGTGGACTCCTGAATCAAATTAGTGTTTACTTTTTTTTTACCCTAGGTTTTTCTCTCGAGTGAGAAAAGCATGGACAGAGTAGCATGACGTTTCGGCAACAGCAAGTATACAGGTGACATTATGAAACACGAGCCTGCTGCCTGCTGGCCAGACTGAGTAGCGAGTGACAGAACACATTCACGGAACACAGCGATTCAGGCTGGAACCCAGGCCCACCCAGGCCTACCCGGGCCCACCCAGGCCCACCCAGGCCCACCACTGTGGAGACGGTACCTCCAGCTTGGCAGAAAGAAAAAAAAACCATTCCTTGCTCTTACTGGGTCTGGATATTACATCAATCACAAGTTAATCATTTTTTAAACCCTCTACACCTGAATTGCAACTGTAGTTGGACCCCCTTTTTTTTTTGCTCTACACCAAATCTCTTCACCAAAAATATCAGATCTACAAGCTCACATCCACAAGCTTCTAGATTGACTATGTTCAGTGAATATTCCTCCCAGAGTTGGGATGCTCTGGATCCTAGTGGTTAACCCATTTTGGGGCGGGAACCCCTTTTGGTGTTGGCATTATGTTATGCTTTAGCTATTGAAAAATAGCAGATCTACAAGCTCATAGCGTTGCACCGAGTGCCGCGCTATGAGCTTGTAGGGTCTGCTATTTTTTGAAAAATCTAAGAAACGACTGACATCGAAACATAGCTTTTTCGGAAAACTGTCAGGATTTAGAAGACATTTTTAGAATCTTATCTCAGGTCAAAATGGGTTTAAGGGCGTTTTATATTTAGTCGCATTTAAGTCCGAAAATCTACACGCTCACGAGTCGTTACTGTATATCTGCTATTTCAGGCGCACAGAGCGGCATGCCAACCACCTATAAATCATGCATCGTAAAACTCCACTAAGATGGCGTCTCGCTGCCCTTGTGCGGTTCCTGAAAGCATTTAAAAGTCCGCCCCTTGCTCACAATCGAAGATTTCAATGTTTTGCATTTGCTTTGAGAGGCGGCTGTTATCTTTCTGTGTGTATAGCCATGGTTGTGCAATGGCTCTCTCACATAGTTGGCATGTGTAGCCGGACACACACTGGTCTGATGAACCCATTCTGACCTGAGATCAGATTCTAAAAAATGTCAGTCGTTCTTCGATTTTTCAAAAAATAGCAGACCTACAAGCTCGTATCGCGCCACTCGGTGGCGCGATATGAGCTTGTAGATCTGCTATTTTTCAATAGATAAAGCACGACACGATGCGAACACCAAAATGGGTGCCCGTTCAGAATGGGTTAAAGAGTGAAACCTTTTGCTGTGTTTGCTAGGGAATCGACTGTGTACAGTAGGTTGAGCAAATCCCCCCACAGGGCGCTTTACCGTTAACCAGCCATCCAGGCCTATATCTCAGCCAGGTCAATGATGACGGGACCTTCCTCCTCCTAGGGAGATGTTAAGGCAGGAGTAGAGAACTGCGGGGTCAAGTGACCTCTCTCGCTTTCAGTTTGATGATCTCACACAGTCATTAACTCTCTCACTTCTGCTCTCTTTTCTCTCTTTCCTAAGTTTCTGCAATGATGTGGCTGGTGCTGCTGCTGAGCAAACATTGAGAGACAAACAGATTCTATCCACACAAAGATCCTTGGCATTCATTTGACTCAGAGAGTGTACAAATGCAACCAATCAAGAGTTTAAAATAGGATAGATTTAACACAGAGGACTTTACTGTGCACTTATTCAGTGAAAATAAAAATTTTGGCTTTCGCCTTTTTATTTTTTACAGAGGGATAGGTATACAGTAGGCTGACAGGAAACGGGGGGAGAGATGGGGGGCCGGCCTTTACACGCAGTAAAGGCAGACGGGTTCGGGAGTCGAACCCGCGGCACACTTCCAGACTGGATTGCCAGCCAAGGTGCCCAGAAGGCTACGCCAGCCGCCCCGGGGCCTATTCAATGAATCTTTGATTGATTGATTGATTGATTGAATACTTTATTAACAGTTTGCAGAAAAAGCACAGGAAAGTACAGTCCAACACATGGTCTGCAATGAAGCCCAGTGGCTTGTTTTCATTCATATACAATTAATCAGAAAATCTCCCTCAGCCTTTAACCCATTCTGAACGGGAACCCATTTTGGTGTCAGCATCATGTTATGCTTTAGCTATTGAAAAATAGCAGATCTACAAGCTCATATCGCGCCACCGAGTGGCGCGATACGAGCTTGTAGGTCTGCTTTTTTTTTTTTTTATCGAAGAACGACTGACATTTTTAGAATCTGATCTCGGGTCAGAATGGGTTAATCAGACCAGTGTGTGTCCAGTGGAAACCTCGTATGAATCTGATCTCAGGTCAGAATGGGTTAAGCCTTATTAATAATTGATCTAAAACATGAATTCCATAGGGGGACGTTTGAAAGCACTGATTTTTATTCGGGTACTACTTTTTTGTCATTTTGTCATCTCCGTGACACGCTGCTCACCGTTGTGAAATGAATGGCTGCTCCACACCTATCACTCATGTCTCTGCAAGCCTATGTCTATTCAGCTCTGCAGGTCACTCTGGCTGTTGAACGGCAATGATTTCCCATTGCCTGGCTGCATCGTGTCCTTGAGTCCAACTCACACGTTTTCTAATCTACGCCACGTCAGAGAGGATGAGGTGTGAGAGAGTGTTTACCGGTCCACGGGGGATGGGGAAATTACTATTCTCCATTTTACCCAGCAGATGCCGATTGTTGCTCGAATAGCTCTGTTGAACATACAGGAAAAGGTCGGACTGTTAAAAACCCTTTTGGTGTTAGCATTATGTCATGCTTTAGCTATTGAAAAATAGCAGATCTACAAGCTCTACAAGCTTGTATTTTTGAAAAATCGAAGAACCACTGACATAGAAACATAGCTTTTTCAGAAAACTGTCTAGAAGACATTTTTAGGTCAAAATGGGTTAAAGGACCACTTCACCACTTTTCAACCTATCTTCATATAATAGGTCCTCACTAATAATCATGAAATAATTGCAAAAAAAAAATCTACTCTGTCTGTGTCTCATAGGAGGGCTGTGGGCAGTTCAGAAACAGTCTTCCAGTGACATCATCGATGGGGAATACAAGCTAATAAAAACTGCAGGCTTTCTAGTCCTGAAAAGTTGCAATGCGAAAATGGAAGCCATTGTTCTCACGATAAAGCAAATCAAAACATTTTTGTACAAAAATCTTGTTTAAAAAATAATCTGCCTAATGATGATGTCACTGGAAGACGGTTTCTAAACTGCCCACAGCCCTCCTATGAGACACAGACTGAGTAGAAAAAAATCGTGCCATTTTATCATGATTATTAGTGAGGACCTACTATATGAAGATAGGTTGAAAAGTGGTGAAGTGGTCCTTTAAGGCCGGGGCTAAGTGCCTTGCTCAGAGAGACACATAGACCAAGTGAGAAGAAGTTCAAACTGGCGATCTTTCCGATTCACAATTCTTTTTCTTGTCCACAAAAGCCACTGTTTCTCAATATCGGTCTTGGGACCACCATGGGGGTCCAAATGGACCCTTATGGATCTAAAATTCTGAGAGAGTAGAAATGGAACTAAATCCATTTGATATCATTTGTACATATGTGGCAGTTCAGCCTGCCACTGAGACTGAATGCCTAAAGTTTTAATTATTATTTATTGTGTATGTTGCAGAGAATTATATTATTTTGCGATATGTATGCACTATGCATGTATGTGGGTTGTTGCTTGATTGCTAATTGCTTGTTGTCTCCATGGTAGGGAGCAACTATCAGCTGTGGGGTGTGGGGAACATACCAACAGCAATGAGGGTTCTCATTGTTTAGATGATATGGTTAATTGATTGAATAATAAGTTATGTATAATAATAATGTGATGAATAATAATATGTGTTGTCCCTGGACATTATGAAGTACTGGTGTAATTGTGGAATCAATTCAGGGTGGTGTGTTCCAGTGGGAGGGGCTTAGCCTTTATATGTAGGGAGGCCTCCCATTGGCTGGCAGACAGTCACAGTAGGACTGTGGAGGTGGAAGGAGGCAAGGAGCTAAGGGCCACCTGTCCAGCAATCACTGTACCTTTGTTTTGGTGAATAAAGACAAACAGCTCTGCATCAAGGACTGCCTGGAGGTTATAACATATATATTTTTATTTTTATTTTTATTTTTATTTTAATTTTAATTTTAATTTTAATTTTAATTTTTATTTTTATTTTTATTTTTATTTTTATTTTTATTTTTATTTTTATTTTTATTTTTATTTTTATTTTTATTTTTATTTTTATTTTTACTGCATATCAAACTGGGCGTTGTTGAAATGAAACGGGCCGAGAATTAATGCACTAACCATATAAACGGATTGATTGATTGATTTGATTTGACTCCTCCTCAGGTGACGTGATCGTGGACATCAACAGGAGCTGTGTGCTGGGGAAGACGCACGCCGACGTGGTGCAGATGTTCCAGTCCATCCCGGTCAACCAGTACGTGGACATGGTCCTCTGCCGGGGCTACCCGCTGCCCGAGGACACCGGCAGCGGCGACGACGCCTCGGCAGAGGCCGGCCACTCCCCCTCCTCCGCCTCCAACCACCGGGACCACCACCACCACTACACCGACGGGGGGACCCTCTCGAGGCAGGCCACCGCCGCAGCAGCAGCGGTGGCGGTGGCGGTGCCGGCCACGATGACCAACGGAGGGCGCCATCATCATCATCATCATCATCAAACGCACCACCATGCTCACCCGCCGCCGCCGCACGCCGCCCCGGAGGCCGCGGCCGCCCCCGCCGAGACCCCCACGACTCTGCTGCAGCCGGAGCTGGTCGGCGTGCCCCTGGTGAAGGGGCCCGGAGGGTTCGGCTTCGCCATCGCCGACTGCCCGCTGGGCCAGAAGGTGAAGATGATCCTGGACGCCCAGTGGTGCCGCGGCCTGCTGAAGGGCGACGTCATCAAGGAGGTGAACAGGCAGAACGTGCAGACGCTCAGCCACTCCCAGGTGGTGGACATCCTCAAGGACCTCCCGGTGGGCAGCGAGGTCAACGTTCTCGTGCTCAGAGGAGGTAAGACGCAGTAAGATAAGATAAAGACAAGTGAAGCCCACCACACACCGGCTGCGTCCCCCGCGCGCTGGCGCGCGGTCACGCCTCGCCTGCCGCGCCGATGCACCGCTGTTCTATTTTCCAGGCGTTGCCGCGCGGCCTCCACCCGGCTATCCGTGGGCGTATATAGTCAACAAAACTCCCCAGCCGCGTGGCGCAGACGGTGTGTGTCGGGCTTAAGACGCGCGAACGCGGGAAGCCAACGCAGCTCGTAAATTGCAATAACAACAATTAGAATAAATTAACGTACTTTAGTTTTTTTTTTTTTTGTCTTTTTTATTTAGTTTTTAAGTTAAGTTTTTTTCTAAAGTTCCTTTTTTAGTGTGTGTATGTGTGCGTGCGTCCGTGTGTGTTTTTTTTAAATTTTCTTTCGTTTGTTTTTTACGTTCTTGTGTTGTGTGTGTGTGTGTGTGTGTGTGTGTGTGTGTGTGTGTGTGTGTTTTTTGTGTGTGATACAGCTGCGCCCGGTGGTGTTACAGCGTGACACACAGAGAGACAGACAGACAGTTTAGGCCAGCTTCTATAGTTAGTGCTCACTGCATTCGCAATAAGATAAAACCTCAAATGACATCAGGTGGGCCAACCAAAGTGCCATGTCCTTAATATGAGGGTGTCATTATAGTAATCATAGTAACATGCTGGTTGCCATTATTGTACATCTCTGGTGTTACTTCTTCTAGGTGAAATGTTTTCTATATCACACAGAGGGGAAAACGGTGTGCGACGACGCACTGAGCTTGTACATACAGTATGCGTTGACTGAGAGCAAGAGACAGCAGCATTGTCCATTTAGAAATATATATTTATTTTTGGGGCTTTTGCCTGGACAATAACACAGTAGGTTGACGGGAAACGGGGAGAGAGAGAGAGAGAGAGATGGGGAGTGACACGGAGCAAAGGCCACCCGGATCGGGCCTGGAACCAGCGCCACGCTGTCAGGCTACATTGAGCCTATATGTGCCTGGACCGCTACGCCAGCAGCCCGGGGCCAGCATTGTCCCATTTAATCATACAGTTATAGGTTACAGGTGCATCGTTATGCAGTGGAGGTGTGATGAGATGTAAACAGCCTGACCGGTATGTTTAAATACCCTGCCGTGCTGTGATGATATGATCACAGCCTTGATCACAGCCTTTCTGTCACATTCAAAGAGGGGTCTGTGTTTACCGGTTGGCCCACGATTGTTCCATTTTGTCCTAACACTGCAGTGCAGTAGCCTAGATTCCGGAGATCCAGGGTTGCACCTCCCACGTATCAGGTGTTCTCTGGCGGGGCTCTAGCTATACTCTGAGCTCCAGGGGCTTGTCCTGGGCACGTGCTGCTGCTGGTAGCCCTCCCTGCTGTGTGGGTGTGTGTGTGCGCTGTCCTTCCATGCACTCCGTGTGTGCGTGTTTGAGAGAGAGAGAGAGAGCAGTGGAATGTTAAATTGTCCTCGTTAACAATCTTACTCACATTATCTTTATTTTGCTCTGGGAATAAATATGAATCGGTGCATTGGATGAGTCAAGATCACAGCCTTCCGGGTTGAAGAACACAAACACATCTGCTGGGCTGCTCGCAGGTTGGTCAGAGACCACGGATTAAGTTGGGCTTTTCTGTCAGGCCAGCAGCTAAAGCTCACCTTCAATATGATGGCAGCAAACAAACATGGTCTCTTGTGCTGTTTTGTAAGCCTAGTACCCTAAGGGATATGTACTGTAGAGGCACTGACCCCCCCCCCCCCCCCCCCCCCTATGTCTTTAAGACATAGTAGTAAAGAAACGTGTTCTTTCATACAGTACCTCTGAGCATAGTATATGTGTCTATGAACCACCTTGCAGGTTACTAGAACAGCAAATATGTGATGAGGTTCACATAATGCCTAAAAGAATGGCTTATTTTGCCATTGCCCCCCTCTCTGTTTTCTCATGTTGTGGCACAATAATCCATACTGCTGCTGGAGTACACTGCCACCTACTGACTGAGTTAGTTAGTGTGTGTGTGTGTGTGTGACTGTGTGTGTGTGTGTGTGTGTGTGTGACGTGTGTGCCTTTTCTGTCTAGAATTATAGTGGGTTGAGAGATATTTGGGATAGAACTTCTTAGGGAAATATCGATTATTATATATATTTCATATATTGGGTCCTAGCTTTTGGTCAACACAAACCAGAGGCGAAACCTCTGCTTTACCGTCACTGGCTAATCCTTTATATCCAACAAGAGCTGTTTCCTGCTGGCTGTCAGAAATACATACATAAAAAATGAATGAATTAAACTATGTTGGCCCTGTAACTGTAATCATTTGATTCAATCATCGATATTGCACAAAACAAAAAGTGTATTGCCTTATTGCACATTCTCTACCCCCCCCATCCCTTACTGCTGCTATAGGACTCCTCGTGGGACTTTGCCAAGGATTTAATCTATCTTTATCTTATTAGTAATTTAGTATATCTTAGTTTATCTTCATTATTATTGTTGTTTTTTTTTGGCACAGTATTGCAGACCTTAGAATACGGTAAACACTTTTCACTGCTTGTACCTGTATGACTTGTACTGACAAATAAACATTGAGTCTTGAATGAAATGTCTGCTTTTCTCATTCATGTATTATTATTATATTTTTTCCATTCATTCATTCATCTCTCTCTCTCTCTCTCTCTAGGCCATTCCTCTCCTGTGAAATCACTGAAGCCGGTGAGTTGGAAGTTCTTCTAATTGCTCTTACAAATTCACATCTTTTATAGAGATCATATCTCGTGCAGTAGTCCAGCTTCTGCCGAAGGAGCCCAGCTCCGTTAAATCTGTAAGATGTTCTTCAAGCCTACGCTGGAGCTGGGAGATGCAGAGGATAAGACTACTGCTGAATAATTGAACAGAATGCTACAACTTTGCCTTCGGTTACCCGCAAGCACCAGGAAGCTTGTGCACAGTGTTGGCAGTGGAAGTTACATTATTCAGGGACTATTAGCGAGAATGACTGTTATATCTGGAGCTGGCTGCGGGTAAATGTACTGGCTCCTGGCAAACGGTAACTTGACATCCTCCTGCATCTCGGTGTTTAAGATGTTATAGGATGTTCTACAGTTGGTTCCAGTTTGGTTCTCCTTAATGGCCTGCCTCTTTAAAAAAGGGGATAGAGGAGCTGAAACTGAAAAAGGTCCAACTCACAGTTACTTACATTACACCGAATTCACAACCAGCTGTGGTATTCCACCTCTGTGTTCTGAGAAAGTGGCAAGGTTCCATGTATCGCCATATGGAGAGGACCGACACTTTCTACACTGCAGTCGGTGGCAGAGCCAGCAGAAAGGTTGAGAAAAATGTATCCATGCGAATTCAGTTTGAAATGAATGTCGGGGCCGTGTCGTTTTGTCTCGGCTATCACTCTTCTCTGAATGTAAAACATTGTGTGTTTTCAGTGCACGGCCCCCGCGTCCCAAGCCGTGTCCCAGCTGATTCCCCAGCAGACGCCCCATCCAGTGGCCCAGCCGGCGGGCCAGCCTGTGCCCCTCCTGCTGCAGCCCCGCCAGGAGCTGAGCACCAGCAGCACGGAGACCCTGAGCCCCCCGGAGTACCACCACCCCCAGCCCCTGCCTTTCCCCTCCAACAACACCCTGCCGCGCTCCTCCTCTCCCAAACCTGACCCCTCCGAGCTCTACCTCAAGTCCAAGGCCCTGTTGGACAGCAAACGTAGGTTCACTGCCAAAAGACACGACACTGGCTGAACTGATTCTCATGTTAGCTCCCCAACATGTGTATCGTTACTGTCGGGCGGTAACCTTGTATGGGAAGCGAAGACCGTATGGTGGACTCCATGTTGCTCCCTGGAAGGAAAGAAACATGCGCAGTTGAGACCAGGAAGTTGTACATGACCAAATTTGGGCATGTACAACTTCCTGGTCTCAACTTGCTTTCCTTTAATGTTTGTATTCATTGCACTTCCGGCGTGAGTTTGGCTCCTGTGAAAGTGTCAAAGAAAGTGACTGCAGTTTCTTCCAGCATGTGAAATGTCCCTTTAAGGTCTTGTTAATACTTTTCATTGGTCAAATATTTATAAAACAGACTAATCCATCTTCGCTTTCAGAAATCTTCAAAAGTAGCAAAAATAGCCGATCTACAAGCTCAAATCATTGACTATTTCCGCTTTTGTGTGACACGATTGAACGACAAAGTAGCATTAATTTACAAAAAATATAAAATAGTTGAAAGTTAGATATGCAAGGTTTCTACCCGGCAGCAACGGTACACTGTAATACTTCTGTTTTATCACATCTTTGGTGAATGTCTGAATTCAGAAAATAATATTTTGCCATGATATACTAGAAGTAAAAAAAAAAATGGCCTTCATGAATAATCTCACTGACTAGTTTCTGACCTCCAGGCCTAATATTCCTTTAATCCTTATTTAAATTGTGATTCCTTCTCTTAGCCCCCAACACCAAGGACCTGGACGTGTTCATCAAGAGGAACCAGGAGTCGGGCTTTGGTTTCAGGGTCCTCGGAGGCGAAGGACCCGATCAGCCGGTAAGCTTCGTACACTGATTTATATGCAGTGTCCTGACGCCCGTGACAAAAATAGTTGATCCATTCTACAATCTATTCACAACGTGAATCTGAACACAATAAATACAGCTGATCAGAGTCGTGAGAGTGTGATTGCAAATCCAGGTCTGATCTTTTCCTTGATGAATTCCTGTAACTGATGAATTCTCTTGAGTTCAAAAAGAGTGCAAAAAAAGAGTGCAAAAAGCCAAGCAAAAGTGCACATTTCACACATTTATGTGAAAGCTCACAGAAAAGTAGGTTATGTTAAAATTATAAAAGCAGGCGGGGGAGCTAAAAAAAATAAAAGAATATAGAGAATTGACAGTTATCGAACGGTAACAATATATTTTTGTAATAGATATGTCTTTTATCTAGAATAGATTTTAAGGTCCTTCTGCTGGTTTTTAAATCTCTCCATGGAAATGCACCTACATATTTGTCCGAAATGCTCCCTGGGTACGTGCCTGGAAGAGCTCTTAGATCCTCGGGAACTGCTCTCTTAGAGGTTCCTAAGACTAGACCAAAGACTAAAAGGCATGGAGAAGCAGCCTTTAGCCATTATGGTCCTGTAATGTGGAACAGCCTGCCAGTTAACCTGCGGCTCTCTGAATCCACAGACATTTTTAAAAGAAACCTTAAGAACCTTTTTAACATTGCTTTTAATTAGCTCATATCATTATCCTTGTTTATGTTATCTATACTGTTTCTTTTTAAATGTTCTTTATTTTTCCTTCTTTGTTTTCCATCTCCTTTATTGTTTTTTATATTTGTAAGCTGTGAAGCACATTGAGTTGCACTTGCTGTATGAAATGTGCTATACAAATAAAGTTTTGATTGATTGATTGATGTCGTGCTGCATTAATGGCCGCTATACTCCTTGGTTTTCCGCAGGTGTACATCGGGGCCATCGTGCCCCTCGGCGCCGCGGAGAAGGACGGGCGCCTGCGGGCGGGGGACGAGCTGCTCTGCATAGACGGCGTGCCGGTCAAGGGGAAATCCCACAAACAAGTCCTGGACCTGATGACCAACGCCGCGCGCAACGGCCAGGTCATGCTCACCGTCCGCAGGAAACTGACTCACACAGGTGGGTCTGATGACGCAGGTGGATTAACTCTAAATGTTTACGGTATATTTTACTACCCTGAGGCCTTTAACCCATTCTGACCTGAGATAAGATTCTAAAAAAAATGTCTGTTTGAAAATGACAGTTCTCTGAAAAAGCTATGTTTCTATAGGTCAGTCGTTATTCGATTTTTCAAAAAATAGCAGACCTACAAGCTCGTAGGGCGCCACTCGGTGGAAATCGGGATTTCCTGAAAGTTCATATAATGGCCTGTTTTGGCGCTGTCATTGGGCCCAAAAAAACCCATAGCCCCATAGAAGTCCATGTATTTGGGCCCAACTTCACCTAGACTGTATTACCTTAATAAACATGGTCATGAATACTTTCTGCTTCCAGTCACTAGTTTAAAGTCTCATTTCTAATGTCATAATATTCTTTTTGGAAAATGATGGTCCCATTTATAATTTATTTTACCATAAAGTCACGTATGTTCTGAGGGGCGTGGCTACCGTTACAGTCTATGATCGGGATCCCCCACCCACTCGAGTCAAAATAAAAACCAACGGAGAAGAAGGGGGGAAGTCCCGCCTCGTTGTCTGCGCCAGCCAATGGCCAGCTGGGCCAAAACGGATCTAGAAAGATGGCGACTTACAATACAAGGACTGACAGGCTTCATTTTACGTTCATGTTAGACCCGGGGAATGCTTTGTCCATATTTTTTACAGTCTATGGTGCTACCGTATTACTAGAATGGTTAAAATAACAGTTTATGCACTAAAAAAGTTCTGTATTGCAGCTTTAACCCTCTAAGACCCAGCGTTGCTTTTTAGCAACAATTTTATTTTAATTAATTACTCAATTATTATAATTTTTTTCTGTTATTTTTTCTTAGAGGTTGAAATTCACACAAATTAAAAATGTCTGGACTCATTTTTTAACCTAAGACTTTTGACCTTTACGGCTTTACCCTAATAAAAGTAGGTACAATAATTGTAATATATGTGATCATTAGAATGTCTAGAACATGTTTTATTCATTATTGTGAAAGATATCCCCCAAATGTAAATTTTTTATTTATTATATTATATAATAATTATATAATTATTATGAATTTTTCATCAAACTTTATTTATTTATTTATTTTTAACATATTTTTTAGTCTTAGTCCTAGTAGTACAAAGTAGTAGTAAATGAATGCGGGTCTTAGAGGGTTAAACACCAAGCCACGCGTAAATTCAGATCTAGAGTTTCATAGGTCAGGACGCTAGAGGAAAGCCTGTAAGAAAGGCTTTGGTGTTGGATTTTCACTCTGATCCCCTAAATTTGGGCTAAGCCTTAACAAAGGAATGCTTAAAGGGGTTTTATGCTGAAATTGACTTTTTAGGTGGTTATTTTGCAGGTGTAAGCATTTCTGTGCATTCCTCAGCTTTGACAGTGAACAGCATTGTTGAGAAGACGGAATGAGACTTTCATGAACAGTTTCATACTTATTATTGATATTATTTGTATACCTGCAAATTCCCTTTTTTCATACATCTAGAATCTAGATGTTGCAGAGTGTCTGCCCAAAAGATATTCCAAGAAAGCATTATATTAACGGACTGTCATTACATCTTTATCCCATTCTGACCGGGCACCCATTTTGGTGTTAGCATCACGTTGTGCTTTAGCTATTGAAAAATAGCAGATCTACAAGCTCATATCGCGCCACCGAGTGGCGCGATACGAGCTTGTAGGTCTGCTATTTTTGAAAAATTCTAATTTTCTAAACTTTTTTAGAATCTGATCTCAGGTCAGAATGGGTTCATCAGACCAGTGTGTGTCCAGCGGAAACCTCGTATGAATCTGATCTCAGGTCAGAATGGGTTATGCACCATAAAGATGTAAGAACACCAGAGCGTATGGAGATTGGATGAACAATCTTTGGACAGTGAACACATTGAAAGGTAGTGTGGTATGTTGTCACCCTCACTAGGACAAACATAGCATTACAATGTTTTAGCCTAAATGTCAATTCACAGTCCAGACATGGGCATACACAGCCCTAACTCTGCTGGGGTATGTGTGCAGACTAATAGCAGACGTCGGCAGATCTCTGGGCATGTCCAGGTGGCCGCAACATGCATAGTGTTCATATAGTGGTGGACACTATATTGTGTCCACCACTGTTGTTAATATCAATCATGCATTACTGTTGACATTTAGAACATTTCCAAAGAATACAACGTGTAAGCAGTGGAGTCCAAATAATAACTATTCTATTTGAAATGTAGCGGCGTTGAAAGTCATGACCTTGCAAAACAGAAACGAATACTCCAAAGATGTCCTTAACCCATTTTGGGGTTGGGAACCCCTTTTGGTGTTGGCATTATGTTATGCTTTAGCTATTGAAAAATAGCAGATCTACAAGCTCATAGCACGCCACCGAGTGGCGCGCTACGAGCTTGTATAGTCTGCTATTTTTGAAAAATCTTGAAAATGTGTTGCAAATCTTTGAATATATATTCATTCAGAGCGAACGTTTTTTACTCAAATCTTCTGGGGGGGTCCCCCGTGGAACAACATATTTTCAGATGGGGGTCGGTGGCCAATCACATAATAATTTTTGGGGTCCTTGACGTGAAATAGTTTGAAAACCACTGACATAGAAACATGTTTTTTTTTTTTTTTTTAACTGTCAGGATTTAGAAGACATTTGTAGAATCGTCGCCAGGTCTAAATGGGTCAAGTACATTACTAAAGTAAATGTCCTTGGTTACTGTCCACCACTGCAGATACTGTATATATGCTATACTGTACATGCATGGCTCAGCATGACACGGTCTCACAGTGGAATGCTGCATCAGCTGTTCTGTCTTCAGACGTGGCAAATGTAACGATGTAACGGCCAAAAATAGGACCAATCACTGCTATCTTTATAAACGGTGATATGTCATAAGCTTAAACATATATTTATAATTCTCTACATAGATTATCGACTGTAATGTAAAGTTTGTCAATTTCAATCCAGAGCCTTAATTGGCTTGTGCAGGCGTGTTGTTGCATTACATGTCTGATGATCGGCTCACACTCATCCGCCTGGTTCACGGAAGTCATTTCTCTATGGAGAATAACATGGGGTCATGCACACACAATCTGGGAACCGGCTTTTAATTTACCTCTGGGGGCATAGCTAGCCTGGGCACCATTCCATTTTGGGTTCATGAACCGGTCGGGAGCGGATGATATCGCTACGTCATGTTGTAGTACTGTTTTGTAGTCGGCAATCTCCCGGAACTTCCTTTTCCCTCAAACCGATTTTTCTCAATAAAAGCCACAGGCTACGAGAGCTTTTATTGTTATTCTTCCGCTTTGAAGGAAAAGGAAGTTCCGTTTAATTGTTCCTGCCCGATGACTACAAAGCAATACTACAACGATATCATCCGCTCCCGACCGGATCATATGACACTTTTTGGAACAGAGACCAGGCTTTCCTCCGAGGTGGAAAGCCTGGTGAGGCGAGGTTAGGGCATAAGATTTGGCTTTTGGTGGCTAGTTTTTGAATATTGGCGTGGTGTTAGGTATGGGTATAATGATTTCAAAAATCTGTGCAAACGTATTGGGAGCGCCCCCTAGTGGTCTGTTTACACAGACTCGAATATTAGACACTTGTCGGTATGGTTGAAAACCAAAATAATTGATAAAAGAGATTTTACAATGGATTCTGTTACTATAGGGTGTGCTAAATAACATACTAAAATTTTAGGAAAAACGAACAATACAACCAGAAAGGCATCGTTTTCAAGAAGGCTAAAATTAGCTAAAATGCCTATAAACTGGGATTTAAATTATGCACTTGGTAACTACTTTTTGAATTTTGGCATGGTGTTAGGTATGGGCATAAGGTTTTCAAAAACCATCGCAAACTAATTTGGCTCGCCCCCTAGTGGTCAGCCCTCAGCCCTCAGCCCTCCACTTCCTGTGTTTTCATCCCCGCTATCAACTCTGAATGGCCTTGCTGACAGATTTGGTAGCGCAGCACAGAATCTGTTCTTGAGGCCTGGGCCGTGGCTCAGCGGTCCAGGCACGTTGGCTGGTAATCCAGTCTGGCAGTGTGCCGCGGGTTCGACTGCCGATCCCGACGGCCTTTACTGCATGTCACTCCCCCATCTCTCTCCCGATGTCCTGTCAGCATACTGTGTGTCCCTCTATAAAAAATATAAAATTAAGAACAAAAACATTAAAAAAGAAAATCTGTTCTTGAGAGATTACTGCACACTAAATGGATCTGTTACGTTACCCATGATACTAATAATGTCATCGGTAAGTAACATACTAACACCTTACACCAAGGAAGTAGGGAACCAAGCCTGGAAGTAGGAAGAGTTATTCTGTGTGCATAATGCATATAGCCCAATGACTGGGTTGTCTTTGGTTTTGGTTTTCCACTTGAAAACGAGGAATGACACCTTCACTGGGTGACTGCAGTACATATTGCAGCAAAAAAAAAAGAAAGATGTTTAGTTTGTTTACTAAACAGAGATTGTTTGTTTGTCTGGTGAAGCTGATTGGAGTTGAGATAGACCAGCCAGCCAGTAGTGTTGATTTACATCTCAAAGGATAGAGTCGAAAATAAAAAAATCTGAATTTTCTATTTCAGCAGCACCTTTACGCAAGCCTTGTTTACAACCACGAATAACAATTCCACAAATGGTATCGTACAAGCATTTTCTGAAATGACGTTGGATGATGTGTTGCATGGTAAACAACCTTCCTGATCATGTTGCAGAACTGAAGTTTTTTTTTCCCTTGATTCACTTCAAAAAGTGATTCCCAGACGGCATCTGACAAAACAACCAACACATGGACCTGGATGACTTTGCCCTCCCGCACTGGGGGAGGGCAATAAGAACTTTCCGCGCCTGCTCTAGAATAACAAATGAACCCATTCTGACCTGAGATCAGATTCACACGAGTTTTCCACTGGACACACACTGGTCTGATGAACCCATTCTGACCTGAGATCAGATTCTAAAAATGTCAGTCGTTCTTCGATTTTTTTCAAAAATAGCAGACCTACAAGCTCGTATCGCGCCACTCGGTGGCGCGATATGAGCTTGTAGATCTGCTATTTTTAAATAGCTAAAGCACGACATGATGCTAACACCAAAATGGGTTCCCGCTCAGAATGGCTTAACAGATCAAGATAGATCAACTAGATCAAATATATGTATATATAATATACATATTTAATACCTCAAATTTTAGATATGCAACGCAAACACAAATGAATGTATATAACTTTGAGAAAGTGGTACTTCTTGTTGTATAGGGCTCTCAAGGATGCCAGACCTGACAAAATGGTGTCATTTCCCACTGATAACTTTAATATTTAATATTCCCTCCCGTGGTTCCATCCTGTGTTGTCATAATTATATCAGATTGCAGTGGTGGAGAGCAGGAGGGCGGTCCGCAGCAGCCGCCCCCGCAGGTGGCTTCTGTCCTGGTCAACGGCTCTCCAAAGGCGCCTCGCGTCGAGGGGCCCGGCACCACCACCACCGCCACCACCGCCGCCGCCGCCGCCGCCGGCCAGCCGGCCCAGCCGCCCTGTCGGCCGGCGTGCTTCGATGTCACCCTGCAGCGCAAAGAAACCGAGGGCTTCGGCTTTGTCATCCTCACGTCCAAGAACAAGCCGCCACCTGGTGGTAAGATATAAAGAAAGAGACGTCACTTCTCTTGTCCACTGTGAGACTGTCACACATTGTGCCTTTTTTTTTTAGTGGTGCAACCACTCCTACGACCAGCAATGTCCGCGTGTACACACACCTATGCATGTATCCGTGGTCATGAGCACGAGTATGTGACTTATTGATACCAGTAGGGGTCGCCAGAAACAGAGAGAGGGGCAGTGCTGTGCCTGCTGCCTGCTAATGAGAGAGAGAGGAGGGGGGGGGGGAGAGGGGAGTTGCACCACTCGGTTCACACAGGTGTGATTTTTTTATTTAATTTGGATGAACATTTTACAGATGAGAAGCTTCACAGAAAATGTGTCATTGCACATAAGGGTGAAATAATGTTCTACTTTGAGAAATGCTGCTTTTAGCAGATGATGTACACCTTTTCAGAATGTAGCTCTAGAAATAACATGATCAGCGAGATTGGTAACGGTAAAGCTACATGTAAGAGCGTCTCACGTTAACAACTCAACGTATGTAATTAGATAGCATTTTATGTAGTCATAGCACTACATACAGCAGTGTACAGTATACGCATAATTTCATTAAATAGATATTCCACAGTTCGACGGAACTGTTAGGTTCTTAGCTTACGTAATAGGTATGATTCTTATGTACTTATGTACTTGATGTATTACTGTAAATCGCTCGGGATTAAGAGTGATTTACATTATGGATTAAGAGCGTCTGCTAAATTGTAAACTGAATGCAGGTCAGACATAATATGCAACCAAGCTAGTCATCGAGCAAAAACATTACGTTGAAATGTGTCTTTTTTTTTCTTCTCTGCGGCAGTTATCCCACACAAGATTGGCCGGATCATCGAGGGCAGTCCCACGGACCGCACGGGGCAGATGAAGGTGGGAGACCGCATCTCCGCCGTGAACGACCAGTCCATCATGGAGCTTTCCCACAACGACATAGTCCAGCTCATCAAAGAGGCCGGCACCTCGGTCACGCTCACCGTGGTCCCTGAAGACGGTACGTTGATGCGTTGGGAACGATCCGGTCCTGTTGACTTCCAGGATGTTGTAGGAGTGAGATACGTACGTTGATGCGTTAGGAACGATCCGGTCCAGTTGACTTCCCGGAATGTTGTAGGAGTGAGATACGTTAACCCGTTTAGGCCTGACGTCGAAAAAAGAAAAAAAAGTATTCTGAAAGAATATATATTCAAAGATTTGTGCCGCATTTTCATGATTTTTCAAAAATAGCAGACCTACAAGCTCGTAGCGCGCCACTCGGTGGCGCGCTATGAGCTTGTAGATCTGCTGTTTTTCAATAGCTAAATAATGCTTAGTTAAAGGCTAATTTGTTGTGTTAAAGGCAAAAAGGTTTCAAAAATGTAAAGAGGAAAGAAAGAAAAGAAAATTGAAAAAATGGTGGATTCTAGGGGCTTGTCGCTCCACATTTAAGTACAAAGATTATGTGGTTAAATGATTCATTAGTGTATAATAAACATGCTTAACGATTGGTTATTCATTGAATGAATAAGCCCTAGGTTGTAGATAAAACTCCACATCACTTCATTGTGTTAGAATGGAAGGGGGGGAAAGAAATCAATGAAGCCATTGGATATCGTACTGTACTGTGGTGTGTGACTGGTGTCCCATTGTGGATTGCAAGACAAAGCGGTGCTCCTGTGTTCTGTCCTTGTGTTTGGACATCCTTGGAATGTTTGGTGTGTTTATTGTGTTTGGAACAGAGACCGGTCCTCCGTCCGGAACCAGTTCAGCCAAGCAGAGCCCGTCGTCACAACACAGAGCCGTTGGCCAGCAGCCCCCCAGCCACCCGGACAGGTAGAGGGGCTATGCACGCACGCACGCACGCACGCACGCACACACACACACACACACACACACACACACACACACACACACACACACACACACACAGTCCTGACTGTATTAAACATTTAACTTGAGTAAAAGTACATAAGTATTGGAATCAAAACTTAAAGGAGAATTCCATACTAAAAGGCTTTCTTACCTTTCTTTGTAGTTGTTACGTCCCCATCAAAGAGGTCCAGGTGTTATTTTGTGCAAAAGCTCCTTATTGGCTATTTCCCCTACCATAAGCCCTAAATGAATTGCATTGAATTGAATGGGATGTATGGGGTGTTGTGCTAAATCGCTTATTTCCATCGCTCAAAATTATAAATTTTTTGTATATATCCTCTCTTCATAATGTAAATAATAACCCAAGCGGCACACTTTACTACTTATTTCGATGGAAATAAGCAAATTAGCACAACACCCCATACATCCCATTCAATTCAATGCAATTCATTTAGGGCTTATGGTAGGGGAAATAGCCAATAAGGAGCTTTTGCACAAAATAACACCTGGACCTCTTTGATGGGGACGTAACAACTACAAAGAAAGGTAAGAAAGCCTTTTAGTATGGAATTCTCCTTTAAGTGAAAGGGACCCCCCCCCCGCACACACACACACACAAAAGGAACAAGAAAAGAAAAGTGAGCTTGTAGATCCTCTACTTTCAAATATCCAAAGTATAAAATAGGGTTTAAGTTTAGGCCTGACGTTGAACATTTAAAAAATGTCTTCTAAATCCTGAAAGTTTTCTAAAATACCTATGTTTCTATGTCAGTGGTGCATTTCAAGGACCCCAAAAATGATATGTAATTGGCCACCAACCCCCATCTGAAAAATATGTTGTTCCAGAAACCCTCCCAGAAGCAAAGATTTGAGTTAAAACAGTTTGCTCTGAAAGAATATATATATTCAAACATTTTCACGATTTAAAAAAAAATAGCTCGTAGTGCGGCACTCGCCGTGCTATGAGGCAGCTAAAGTATAACATAATGAAACACCAAAAGGGGTTCCCGCCCCCAAAATGAGTTGTTATAAATTAAGCAACTAGTAACTAAATCTGTCCAGATAATTGTAGTGAAGTGAAAAGTCGAATACTTTCCTCTGAGATGTAGTGAAATAGAATTAAGTCAAAGTCAAAGCAGCTCAAAGTTGTACTTTCCACCCGGCTCATTAGAACGCTGCTCTCCTCACATACAGAAAGCATAGGATAAAAGGTCTCATGTCTCATTAGAACGCTGCTCTCCTCACATACAGAAAGCATAGGATAAAATGTCCCATGTCTCATTAGAACGCTGCTCTCCTCACATACAGAAAGCATAGGATAAAATGTCTCATGTCTCATTAGAACGCTGCTCTCCTCACATACAGAAAGCATAGGATAAAATGTCTCATGTCTCATTAGAACGCTGCTCTCCTCACATACAGAAAGCATAGGATAAAATGCCTCATGTCTCATTAGAACGCTGCTCTCCTCACATACAGAAAGCATAGGATAAAAGGTCTCATGTCTCATTAGAACGCTGCTCTCCTCACATACAGAAAGCATAGGATAAAATGTCTCATGTCTCATTACAACGCTGCTCTCCTCACATACAGAAAGCATAGGATAAAAGGTCTCATGTCTCATTAGAACGCTGCTCTCCTCACATACAGAAAGCATAGAATAAAATGTCTCATGTCTCATTAGAACGCTGCTCTCCTCACATACAGAAAGCATAGGATAAAAGGTCTCATGTCTCATTAGAACGCTGCTCTCCTCACATACAGAAAGCATAGGATAAAATGTCTCATGTCTCATTAGAACGCTGCTCTCCTCACATACAGAAAGCATAGGATAAAAGGTCTCATGTCTCATTAGAACGCTGCTCTCCTCACATACAGAAAGCATAGGATAAAATGTCTCATTACAACGCTGCTCTCCTCACATACAGAAAGCATAGGATAAAATGTCTCATGTCTCATTAGAACGCTGCTCTCCTCACATACAGAAAGCATAGGATAAAATGTCTCATGTCTCATTAGAACGCTGCTCTCCTCACATACAGAAAGCATAGGATAAAATGTCCCATGTCTCATTAGAACGCTGCTCTCCTCACATACAGAAAGCATAGGATAAAATGTCTCATGTCTCATTACAACGCTGCTCTCCTCACATACAGAAAGCATAGGATAAAATGTCTCATGTCTCATTAGAACGCTGCTCTCCTCACATACAGAAAGCATAGGATAAAATGTCTCATGTCTCATTAGAACGCTGCTCTCCTCACATACAGAAAGCATAGGATAAAATGTCCCATGTCTCATTACAACGCTGCTCTCCTCACATACAGAAAGCATAGGATAAAATATCTCATGCAGCGGGAGGCCCGTGGAGAGCAACGGATTATTGGAGTCTCACTTTACGCTTTGATCTTCCTCTTTAAACGAGATCACCTGTGTCAGGACTGTTAAGCCTAATTTATCGTCCGCCGCACGACGGTGTGTTGCGACCGGAAAATAACAGAGCAATAAGCTCACAACGACGCATAGCGTAGCATCCGTGACGCATTGTAAACTTGTAGGTTGGCTATTTTCCGACACTCGAACGGAGTATGAATCAGACTTGTACTGTGTTTCTGCGGATACAAATCTTCCTTTCTCGTCTGTTTCGTCTCTCTCAATCAACATGTCTGCACCTTTCTATTGTTTTCTGATTATATTTTATTCTATGATTTCATTCGATAATTCCGTCCGTCTTTATTTAAGGCACGTTGTTGTGACTTTGTTTTTGATAAGTGCTATAATGTTTATTATAGTTTGTTATGATTCGTATTTTGTACTTAACCCATTTTGGGCGGGAACCCCTTTTGGTGTTAGCATGTTATGCTTTAGCTATTGAGAAATAGCAGATCTACAAGCTCATAGCGCGCCACCGAGTGGCGCGCTACGAGCTTGTAGGTCTGCTATTTTTGAATTTTTAGAATCTGATCTCGGGTCAGAATGGGTTAATTAATTATCTTGCTATTACGTTTATTATTTATTATTTTTATTATTGTGGCGTGACGTCAATTCTGTCATCTCGCCTGCATGGTGAAGTATGTGACCTCATCTCTGCACCAGTGGCTGCTATAAGGAAGGCGCGGCCTCTGTTGATAGTGTGGCGAGCCACTGGCGATGCAGCTAAGTTCCCACAGAGGCCTTGTAATGAGCTCTGTGAAGCATTAAAGTATGCCCCAGCTGTCTGCCAGTGAACCGTAAAGGCAAACGCGGTGCTTTGAAAGGATTTACGCCGACTCCTCACACTGTATAATGAGAGAGCAATGAGACAGAGCCCTGATGTCGTAATGAAGCCAGTTCCATTGGAGGCATCTTAATGGAAAAGGGACACGAAAGGCCGTCTGTGAAGCGTCACTTGACAGAAGTAAAATTTTCAAATACCCCCCCCTCCCCGGGGGTACTTACTATTAACCCATTCTGACCTGAGATCAGATTCATACGAGGTTTCCACGGGACACACACTGGTCTGATCAACCCATTCTGACCTGAGATCAGATTCTAAAAATGTCAGTCGTTCTTCGATTTAAAAAAAATAGCAGACCTACAAGCTCGTATCGCGCCACTCGGTGGCGCGATATGAGCTTGTAGATCTGCTATTTTTCAATAGCTAAAGCATGACATGATGCCGACACCAAAATGGGTGCCCGTTCAGAATGGGTTAAGGGTGCAACAGTTAATCGAAGTAATCAATTTAATCGATTTGTAAAAATGAGAATGTACTGTATATGAACCTTTTTATTGAAAAGGATATCCCCTTGAGTTATATGATCTCGTTTGAGGGTTGAGTTGTATCGTCTCGTTTGAGGGTTGAGTTGTATCGTCTCGTTTTCGAGGGTTGAGTTGTATCGTCTCGTTTGAGGGTTGAGTTGTATCGTCTCGTTTTCGAGGGTTGAGTTGTATCGTCTCGTTTGAGGGTTGAGTTGTATCGTCTCGTTTGAGGGGTGAGTTGTATCGTCTCGTTTGAGGGTTGAGTTGTATCATCTAGTTTGAGGGTTGAGTTGTATCATCTAGTTTGAGGGTTGAGTTGTATCATCTAGTTTGAGGGTTGAGTTGTATGATCTCGTTTGAGGGTTGAGTTGTATCGTCTCGTTTGAGGGTTGAGTTGTATCGTCTCGTTTGAGGGTTGAGTTGTATCGTCTCGTTTGAGGGTTGAGTTGTACCATCTAGTTTGAGGGTTGAGTTGTATCGTCTCGTTTGAGGGTTGAGTTGTATCGTCTCGTTTGAGGGTTGAGTTGTATCGTCTCGTTTGAGGGTTGAGTTGTACCATCTAGTTTGAGGGTTGTGTTGTATCGTCTCGTTTTCGAGGGTTGTGTTGTATCGTCTCGTTTTCGAGGGGGTTCAACAGCAAGTACAGTAGACAGAACAATACGACAAATACATACATGCATACATAAACGGAAGGAAAGAAGCAGAAACATAAAGCTCTCCTGAAACTGGCCGCTCCCACCCCACCTGATCACCCACAGAATTACAGACTTCATGCATCAATGTACTCTAAAAGCTAATGAACAGACTACAGACCATTACATACATGGACATGCGATATCTTGCACTAACATACTTAACCCATTTAGACCTACGTTTGATTCTACAAAATGTCTTCCAAATCCTGACCGTTTTCTGAAAAACCTATGTTTCTATGTCAGTGGTTCTCAATATTCCATGTCAAGGACCCCCAGAATTATATGTATTTGGCCGCCGACCCCCATCTGAAAATATGTTGTTCCAGGGACCCCCCAGAAGCAAAGATTTGAGTTCGCTCTGAAAGAATATATTCAAAGATTTGCGTCACATCTTCACGATTTTTCAAAAATAGCAGACCTATAAGTTTATATGAGCTTGTAGATCTGCTATTTTTCAATAGCTAACAGTATAACATAATCCTTAAAACACCAAAAGGGGCCCAGAATGGCTTAAATAAATATACAAAATACAAACATGCACCTTGGATGTTAAATCACAGTATATTCACAGGATAGTTTATAAGAGACAGAGAAAACGAGGCATTTCGAAGCAGGGTATTTGAAAATGAGTTAAGGATGGAATGTAGCTCGCTATGAGCTTGCAAATCGCCTATTTTCACTGTAGAGCTTAAGTGGTTCATCAGGCCAATGGATTTAGTTGATATTTGTTAATCAATTCCAATAAAAAAGAGAAAGACATAAAAAAGACAAAATACCAAAGAAAACATGCTTCAAGATTATTTGATAAACCAAAAAAGTAATTTGTTTTAAACTAATTGAACGTTGCAGCCCTACTTACTGGGACACAGAAATCCATGTTTTTCATGCTGAAAGAACTTAATGCCCCAGTTTTTTCTAATGTCCAAATTGTTCAATTACCCCTGTTTAATGGCAAGAACATTAATGCCCCTTTTTGACTAAAATATGCATGCTTCCAGTTTCTGAGGCAAAATGTAATAGTCCATTCATAGAGCTGGAGGAAGTCATTAGCCAGCCATTACGGATAGCCAGTGGCATTTGGTGTAAAGTACATTACTTTTTCAAAATGTCATATCTGAAATAGTCTCTGAAACAACCCAATCTTCTTACGGATAATCTTAACCCATTCTGAACGGGCACCCATTTTGGTGTCAGCATCATGTTATGCTTTAGCTATTGAAAAATAGCAGATCTACAAGCTCATATCGCGCCACCGAGTGGCGCGATACGAGCTTGTAGGTCTGCTATTTTTGAAAAATCGAAGAGCGACTGACATTTCTAGAATCTGATCTCAGGTCAGAATGGGTTAAAGACCAACACCTCCTTTTTTCACAGGAGAAGATATTGTTAAAACCCCTTTTTTTTTTCTACCTTCTATAAACGGAACCCTGGCCCTAACCTGGGGAAGTACAGTATCAGTGCCATGCTCGACCCATCAACCTACACAGGGCTATTAGGTACATTAGGACACTAATGTTGGTTCTCAACACCGGGACCACCAGGTGTACAAACCCTTACAGGGCTGCAGCTGTGGGTGTTGTCCTGGATAAGTCAGCTATCCTTTAAGACTCATGTAGGTTTGCACTTTACAACATGCGATTACAGCCTCACCCAGGAGACTGGCTAACTCCATATCCAGGCCTCAGTTATTACGACTACTGTAACTCCCTCTTTACTGGCCTCCTGGCGTTCTCACTTCAGTCTCTTCAAATGGTACAGAATGCTGCCGTAGTACAGTAGTCAAAACATAAAATGTCTTCCCACCCCTTTTGCTCCCGGTTGCTGCCTGTACTGAATACAAAACACTGACCAAAGGCATGGCATAATAACGCTCACTTAGATCAGCTAACACCGTGATGATGACCGAGCCCTCCCTAAAACACCATGGACAACCTTCCACACGTTCTAAACTCGTCTCCCTCCTGGCTCCCAATCTGTGTAATAAACTCCCCATTGTCTCATTATGTCTCCCTCCTGGCTCCCAATCTGTGTAATAAACTCCCCATTGTCTCATTATGTCTCCTAATTGTCTGCCGTAATGAAGACTGACCTTCAGACTCCACTAGTACCTACCTAGTACACTCTACCTGTACCTTTAGCCACATTTTTCTTTTGATTGATGCTAGCGACTGACATAATTGACCACAAAATCTGTGGTCAATAATGTCCGTCGCTAGCATAAATCGAAAGATTAATGTTAAGAATGGGATTTAGATCACTTGTTAAGAAAGGGATTTATAGTTAGTATGTTATTTTAGACAGATGCTAGGGTCATTGTTTACCTGGTATCTATCTTATAGTTTAAATGTACATAATGTTATTTAGATATGATGTTGTTTATCTTATAGTTGTCTACCTTATAGTTTCAATGTACAGAAGGTTATTTTGATAGCATGTTGTTTTTAGACAGATGCTAGGTTAATTGTTTATCTGGTATACTAGTTTCTTGATGCACTACATTGCTATGTGATAATTTACTAAATTGTAACTCTGAGAGTGTACAAATGGAACAAAATTGATCATTTGGTTCCATTTACACTCAGGGTTAAATGAACGCTGAGGATCTTTACGGTGTAGAATTTAGAGAGGGTCCAATCTACAGTACACTGTACAGTAGATGGGGGGGGGGGGGGTCTGTGGTGTAATGCATCCTTAAAATTAAAAGGGTTTAGAATCACAGCATTAGGTAAAGGTGTCTGCTAAGAAGTATTGTCATGTTCTAGTTGGGTCAAATACTGGTTTCTACTGTTTTTTTGTTTAGTTTTTTTTAACCCAGAGAGATTTTCTTTACAGCAAGTAATTTTAAAACAATGATTCACAAATATTTTCCCCCCACATCCCAATGGCAGCACAAATACAAAGAAAATCTTCCAAGAAACACCAGGAAATGTTTTGACAACGATAAATACAGAACAAAAAAAACCCAAACATATTACATACAGTACAGTTGAACAAACAAATGCACAATGTCCGTCACAGTTCCCTACCCCCACCCCACAGCTGACTACTCCCAATTACTGGTTTCTACTGTTGGTTATGCTGCAGTAGTATGTGATTGTACTGTGTGTGTATGTGTGTGTTGGGGCAGGAATGGCGAGTCGGATGATAAGAAGGAGGTGGGCGTCGGCTGGCCAGAGCTGAAATCTCTCCCAGCTGGAGAGGGGGGAGAGCTTATCACCTCGGGCCCAAAACAGGTGATGAGAAAGTTAACCCATTCTGACCTGAGATCAGATTCATACGAGGTTTCCGCCGGACACACACTGGTCTGATGAACCCATTCTGACCTGAGATCAGATTCTAAAAATGTCAGTCGTTCTTCGATTTTTCAAAAAATAGCAGACCTACAAGCTCGTATCGCGCCACTCGGTGGCGCGATATGAGCTTGTAGATCTGCTATTTTTAAATAGCTAAAGCATAACATGATGCTAACACCAAAATGGGTGCCCGGTCAGAATGGGTTAAACTGGGCTTGTTCTCACAGTTACTGTACACACTGTATGTGGCAGACGCTTTTCTTACACTGAATGCATCGTTGCTCAAAGGGTGTGCAACTGATATTTTTCACTTAGAATTTGTGTTAGTGTTATAATAACTGTTTATTATAACAGGGGGTAGTAGGGGTACTGTATGTCTGTCTCTCCAGATCGTTTTACATTTCTTGTTATTCATGTCCTCACTGTATTGCATTACAGCTATTATTTTATTTTGACAGAAAATACAGTTTTCAGGCTGGTGATAACATCCAATCAGAAGAGTGAGGACACAGGCTGATCAAATTAAATTGGAAGTGATGAAACAAAATAATGACGAGAAAACAAATTGAAACACGTCACGGAACACTGTAACGTTGAAGCTGATAATGAACAGTCCTCTCTCTCGATTGGATAAAACGTGTATCCTTACTTGAAAACGTATTTTCTGTTTACCAAAGAGCTGGAGAGATGGGGAAGACTACTGTTGAACTGAACAAACACTCTGAATATCGAACTTTTTACACAAATATATCACTTACATCTCCTGTATTGTTTTTTTTTTTGCCTACGCTGAAAAAGGGGGAAGTGCATTGGAGAATGCAAGGGGAATGTTGCGCCGGAAACTGTGTCCCAGTATTAATCTGTGTCCTCCCAACATGCATTTCACTGATGACACGTGATTTGCAGGGAGATGAGTTGTTCAGTACCCCCTGGTGGCCGCGGGGGCTACTGTGCCCAATTCACTAATAAATTAATTAATAATCATTAATGTGTCAAATCGAAAAAAGGGAGTGATTGGTGCAGGCAGTAAGGAGTTACGGCACTGTTTCTGACAGACACACGGACAGACATTCGGTTAATTATAGTAGGATAACTATTATAACTTCATATGGTTGTCTCCGTGTCGACAGGGCTGTTTTATAACTGTTATAACTTCATATGGTTGTCTCCGTGTCGACAGGGCTGTTTTGTGGTGGAGCTGGAACGCAGCCAGCGTGGCTTTGGGTTCAGCCTGAGGGGCGGGAAGGAGTACAACATGGGCCTGTTCATCCTACGACTAGCCGAGGAGGGACCTGCTCTCAAAGATGGCAGGATACATGTAAGTCATTCAACTGCCTCGACGTCTGCCTGGCATCTGTGCCAGTGGTGGTACAGTAATGAAGTTTACTTCAATACTGTACGTACAGTAGGGTACAGTATAAACACAAACAAACATTGAAGACAAAAGTGAGGACGGAAAAGTGAGGACGCAAATTGTGATTACATCCGGGCCGGATGTTATGCTGATACGAGCCCCTCGCTTCACACGGGTGTGATTCTTTGAGTATCTGTACACAATACTGTATAGCTCTGTGTTCTGGTTGGTGGGAAAAGGGGTGTTTTCTTATATGAATTGTTCATTTACATTTACCGTACAGTTAAACAACTTTACCTCCGTGTCACAGGTCGGAGATCAGATCGTGGAGATCAACGGCGAGGCCACCCAGGGCATCACGCACACACGGGCCATCGAGCTGATCCAAGCGGGGGGCACCAAAGTTCATCTGCTGCTCCGACCTGGCCTGGGCTTGGTCCCCGACCACAGTGCGTGAACACTTGAGAGCGACATGCATGCACGCACGCACGCACACGCACGCACGCACGCACGCACAGTACTGGCAGCAGTGCAATTGGACACACCGTATAGAGGTTTAACACAGTAGACTATTTAGCAGTAGCACACACATCATACAGATGTAGAAGCTTTGGTATGAATATGCTTGACTTTCTTTATTCTTCTCATGCATGTGTTGCAAAGCCTCTGCTGCTCTCTCTCTCTCTCTCTCTCTCTCTCTCTCTGTCTCTCACTACCGTGCTTTCAGTGTCTCGCCTTCCCAGCACTGCTCTCTATTTCTGTTTCTTTATTTCTTCCTCCTATAGGTCTGAACTCTTCCTCCACCCTGTGCTTCTACATGAAACCAGAGCATCACTAAAGGGCCTCACTGCTTTTCTTGGTCTGTCCCTAATAACCTTGGTAAACCTTGTCCTACTTTTTGCCTTTGTCCTCTCCTGTTTTAAACTATAACGATTCACCTCCCAGATTCAGCTCCTCCTGACTATGTCCCAAATAAGTCCCTAATTAAGTCCTATGGCGTCATGGTCTTGGCATATCATCACAGAACTGTAGAGGGCTGTGGAACAAAGCAGTGACTCCTAGGACAATGAACAGACCTGCATGAGCGCTGGAAGCCTTTAGAGGCTCAGAGATTCTTTTTAAAATTATTATTAGTAAACCCCACCCTGCCACTGAGCACACGCCTCATCCTGAGGCAAAGAACAATAAAGATTGAGACATTGGCGAAACCCCCGTAACTAGATATTGATCAGCGAGTGACGAATGGTTACAAGGATACGCATGTGCATTCACTGGCCCCAAACCGAAGATTAATTTTTTCTATGAGTTGTTACTCATAGAAATAGAGAAGCTCATTCCAGCCCCACTAAGTCCATTCACCCTTCGCTCTCTTTCTCTGATTCTCTGCTGCATTCTTCTGCTCTTAACCATTAATTATGTTAATTAATCATTCTTCTGCTCTTAATCACGGCCGTGCAATTCTTATCAACATTAGGACATTGAAATGTCACTGCTGGGTGAAAATGTAGTTTCCATTGAGACTGAATGACATTATGGCATTTTCAATATTTCTTTCCAATTTCATAATGATATAGTATGATATTTGAGATTGATTTTGTTTGTTATATGTATCTATTAGACTTTTGTATGTATTTATTTGTAAAATAGAAACCTTTATAAGTCAACACAATTAACCAAAAGAACACATTGTCAGGTTAAACATTGACAGCATTTAACCAGTTAAACCCTGTACTCGACTGGAGACCCCCAGGGGTCAATACTTTTTTCCCATCTGCAGATAAATAGCAGATCTACAAGCTCACAACATGGTTTCAGAATAATTGATTTTCACATGAATTGGCACCCCTACTTTTTGCAGGCAGCGATAGGTCATTTCTTAGTCATGTTTTTTGTGTCGTCTTGGACCATTCTATGATGCATATGATACCTAATTAAAGTTTAGGAAGTGCCCACTCCATTTTCCTGTGTGCTTGTTGGTAGATTTTGCCGTTCATAGATTATTTTATATTTTGGTATGAGATTGTGTGTTTGAGTAGTTTGACAAATGTTTATTCTGAACCAAGGGTTTTACAGGCTTATCACATTGTTTTGTATAACCTAGTGAAACAAGATGTGAGACCACATTACAGCCCAAAATAACCAAAGCAAAATAAACATTATTTTGTTTTAAGTGATGTTTGTTTGATTTTGGATCATGTTAGAGCTGCCGATAATTTTCCAAAACCATGTGTTCAGTTTAATTTGACAAACGTTCAACATTTGAATACCGATCCGTGTTGAAATATCTGTGTTATAAGAGCTGTGTAATGGTTTTCATTCTCCTCATTACTCTCCCGATACCTGTTTTGCAGGTTCAAAGGACAAAGTAACCATCCCAACCTCAAGCTTTCCCAGACTCTCTGCATCCGACGAGCAGTCGTCGTCTCTGGCCTCGCCGTGCTCCGTCGCCCTCTCTGCCTCCGAGCGGGCTCCGTCCTCCCCCAACACCACGGCCCCCGACGAGTCCCCCGCCGCGGGCCAGGAGCACGCGGGCCAGGCCGCCCGGGCGAGAGGACAGCACTCTCATCAGCACCACAAGCATCCCACCAGCCCCGACGACACCCTGGACAGAAAAGCCCTCCACAAGAAGAGCGACTCCAACCCGCCGCACAAAGACAAGCCTGCCAGTCCCAAGAGAGCGACTGGCCGGCGGCCTGATCAGGCCGAGCGATCCCAGAGCCCCAGGAAGACAGACCGAGGCCACGGTGGATCCCAAGAGGACATGAGCAAGGAGAGAAGGCCCCACGGACAAAGAGAACACTCCTCTAGCCCCAAGAAGAGCTCCAAGATGCAACAAGACCCCACTGCGGCTAAGAGCCTCGATGAGCCTCAGAGCCCCCGGCGCCCGGGGGGCCAGCAGCCCAGCAGCTCCGTCCCTTCCGGTGAAGGGAGAGACGACGACGACGATGCGGCCCAGCGGCAGGAAAGGGGGACCCTAGAGAGAGGAGACGCGACCAGGGGAACCAACGAACGGCGCAAGAGAGACAAAGGGGCCGAGCGAGAGGCGGAGCCCCAGAGTAGAGCCCCCCAATCCCAAACTAACCCGGCGAGGGCGGGGGGGTCCGACGCGGATCACGCCACCCTGAGCCGGAGGGGCAGGAGAGAGAAGGACGGAGAGGACGCGAGAGAGACGGGAAACAACCACGGCGGATCGAGTGAAGAGGTCAACAAAAAGGACCCCAGGGGATCCAGCGGGAGCATCCACGACCCGGGCTGCAACGGCATTAAGAAGGCTTCCATCACGCCCGGGCCATGGAAAGTCCCCAGCTCAGCCAAGATCCAGTCCCAGGTGGAGAGGAACTAAATACGCACCCCCACTCATCCATTATGGAACGGAACGGAAGCCTTCCGAAGCATGGGTGGTCATGGAATGAAACGAATGAATACTTTTTTGAGACTTGGAAGATGAGCAACGATAACATCACTGTGTAACCCACGGCTACATTTGCTTCGCATCATTTACCAGTGACTTTCTTTCCACCCTCTGCCTCATATCAAGTCGGTTGGCACCGGGCTCTTTGTCGGATCCGACGAGCATATTTGTACGTGCTATTTGTACGTGTGTCTGTCTGTTTGCATAGAGGGGTGGGTTTGGGTCTGATTTTGGACATGGCAGTGAAGTCTCTTGTCCTCATTGTGCCAATCGGAGACTCCGGCTTTAAATGAAGGTGCACTGTATCACTCTCACTGTGAGACTCTTTGTAGGCGATGACACACAAAAAGAATCATCTCTCTCTCTGCTTGCTTCAATGAAGGATCCTGTGTTTTATTTGTCAGTCTGAAAGTTTAAAAGCCGTCTAGATCCACACAGAAATCACCCAGCTTCTCCTGTTGGGGAATATTCCATTGTTTTGTCACTGAATGTCTGAGGTTATGGTGACCACCCCCCTAAATCAGTGGTTCTTAAAACGGGGTCCGGGGACCCCCAGAGGTCCTTGGGGGGGGGGGGGGGGATCCAAGGGGTCCCCAGCTAAATTAGTTAATTTTTAATTTAAAAATGTGGGATACTTTGGAAACATTTGAACTACTTACATGGGGGTCCCTGGCAGAGAATAGGTTTAGATGGGGGTCCAAAAACATACATTTGGGAATCCAAAAACCCTGAGCTGTGAACTGTGCGTGTGTGAGCGTCTTTGCACACATTTAAAGACTCTGAATCATGCTGTTCTCATGGGCTTTGCAGTGGGTGTTGGACTACCATGGAGCTTTACAGGAACCAATCAGATCAGAAGACCAGACACTTGTGGTTAGACTTCTATTGTTTGTTATTATGCGTGTTTATAATGAAGTATAATGTAATTTATTGAAATGATATGACCAAGAAATACTTAAAGTATGCATTATCCACACGGACTCATTTATGCCTCCATGTGGTGAATAAATAGAAACGGAATGTGTACATCTGCATCATCGTGGACATTTGTCTCCTATTATACCGTATATTGCGTCATCATTCAAATGTGTATAATATTCTCAACAAGAACAAATGTCCACTGCTATTTCTCAACTCGGTATACATTATTAACCAGTGTTATGCAAGTCTAGCAAATGAACGAGCCTGTTATTTTGTTGATGCATAACGCTGCTGTCAGGCAGAAACCTTGTATATTCGCCTGCGTTTCAATGGATCCAATCCCAATGTATTTACTGTTTTGTCACAAGCTCTTGTTAATACTTTTCATTGGTTAAATATTTATATATAAACCCACAGATAGACTTAACCCAATCAGGCCTGACGTCGAAATAAAAAAAAAGTTCGCTCTGAAAGAATATATATTCAAAGATTTGTGCCGCATTTTCACGATTTTTCAAAAATAGCAGACCTACAAGCTCTGCATGTCTTAAGCAAAAAAATAATTTCGAAACTTTTCCAAATCTTTCAATTTCTTTTTAAGATAAGCATATCCACAAGCTCACAACGCATCACAATGCGAGCTTGTAGATCTTCTATTCCTTCTGCTTTTGTGTGACGCTGTCGTGACACAGAAGGGCATTCCTTTACTAAAAGAATAAACATAAAAACATTAAATATGAAGATAACAGGGTTTCTTCCTGACAGCAATGATAAACCATAACCATACATTCTATTTCTATTCACCCATGGTCTGTCCACAGTTCCACAAGCCTATTCCATCCTGTAATGTTGTCTACTGTATTTTAGGTCCTCTGGCTGGCTGTGTGTGTATGTATACCAACCCAATGGCAGGCCTATGTATTTTAGACATCGCTGTAGCTTTGACTGTACTTAATCTGATTTGTATACAGTATATTATAATTTAACAAAGTGATCTATACATAGAGGTCTAATTTAGCTGAGTTGGATTATCTAATCTGATCTGTATTAAATTAGATCTTTGCCTTGAATTTATTAAAAACAAACATATTTGCATTTTATATGAAGTTAGATTTGGCACAATCTATTTTCTTTCCCTCATACTAATATCCAAATCTATTTTGATCAGAGTTGCTATTTATCCATGAATACATTTGTGTTGTTTGCCTTTGTTAACCTTCACTTAAGACATGTCTGTCACACTTTTAATAATGTAAATAAATCCACTTTTCCAAAGAGTCCTGGTTAGGTTTTCACATGGATGGGGAAATTAATAATAATTATGGTCACCAAGATACTGTAGGATATGTGGTCCTAAATTTAGGTTTTAGCAATATTTTATTAAAACAAAATGAATAGGATAGATCAAAAACTGCTGTTCAGGCAAAGTTCATGCAATTCTGAAAAATTAATGTGTAGACTTTCTCAGGAGCGAATGCATCCGGCAGGGGCGCTAGTGAACACTTTACAGTTTAAACCAGTAGGGGCGCTAGTGAACACTTTACAGTTTATACCAGTCCCACCCATTGCAGCACCCATCATCACATCTGTTGTCTCTCTGCTACTGTGGACAGTGTGGAGTACAGAGACACCTAGTGGTTTCTATACAGTACTGCATGTCTGCTCATTTGGGAGCTTGACTTGTGGAAATCACTGTTACAACAATACTGGCAAGTGGCAACCCATATAAACATAAATGTATAAATTGCGTTAACCGTTACAGCCATGTCTAATATATGTTAGGATGGATGGGCGGACGGACGGACACATATACCTGTGTCTCAGTCTGAAAGACCTCATACTAATAACTGTCTAGTGTCTATCTTAAAGTTTATGTGATAGGCTACCGTTTTATTACCGTTCCTGCCATCATTATTGTCTCTGTGATACTGTGGCCTTGCATTGCTTCTACATAAAACGCCTATTCACATTATTGTAGTTTGTAAATGTTTATAAATTGTACAGCAAATGTATAAATATTTGCCTTCATTCAGAAAAGAAAATATATAAATCCTCTGTAAATCGTTTCATTATTTTTTTAAGTATACAAGGAAAATTATATAACTGCGGTGAAAGGAAATAATCATGGCATCCTGTTCATGCACTGATAAATAAACGTTTACTGAATAAACTGCCCTTGTGTTTCTTTATTTGTTTTAACATTTTTGTGAATTTATGGAAATTATTATTAATGAATAATTAATTATTTAACCATATAAAGTGCTATAAAGGAGCTATAAAGGGTGTAACGTCGTTCATTTTTATAAACATGACGTCAGCTGTAAGAGCTGGATGCGTGCAGGGCCGCACGCGCTCACTAACATAAACTACAACTCCCAGGTTCATCCCGCTGTTGTGCCGTTGTTTGTAGTTTTTAGCACGTCGCTGTGTATGCGCGCATGCGCATACACAGCGACGTGCTAAAAACTACAAACAACGGCAATACAGACTACAATTGCTCACCGACTTGCGCAGTGGGAATTCAGCTTTCAGCGTTTTTTGAGCTAGACCTTTAAATATAACCGTACTGTGTAGCCTACGTGCAAAGATGGCAGCTCAAGTCGACTTGGTCCTAGCCCTGTAAACATGACTCTCGTATTCATACGAGAGTCATGACGCAACTTCACCCTGGTCTTTGCAGACGCTACATTTACAAATAATAAAAATATATAAACATTCGCATTTCAAATATAAAGTACTCACAAAGTGTCCCACGGGTGTTAGTTAGTAGCAGCGCCAGCGATTAGAATTTCTGCATCCCGCGTTGTTTAATAAAAAGCATTTTTATCCGAGGTGTTATTTTGCCATTGGCTTTCAACTACGCGCCCCTATCGGTCGGGAGGAGGGTGGCACTCGGTGTGTTCGATATAGGTACGCTGACCGCCCTGCCAATACAGACTAATAGGCGAGTGCGCTCCCGGTGTGCAACTGTGGATTTCCCAAACGAACCCCGTTTGAAAAAAGTAGCCGGGGCGCTCGGATAAAAATGCTTTTTATTAAACAACGCGGGACGCAGCAATTCTAATCGCTCGCGCTGCTACTAACTAACACCCGTGGGACACTTTGTGAGTACTTTATATTTGAAATCTGAATGTTTATATATACGGAAATCTTGTAAATGCAGCGACTGCAAAAAACAGGGCAAAGTTACTGCATGACTGTCATGATAATTATCATGGCAGTCATGTTCCAGGGCTAACTTGGTCCATGCGAAAGTACAAGTGAAGACAGGGGACAGCCTAGACAAATTAATCAAAGAGAAGAACCTGCCCTCTTCACCTTTACGCCTCTCAAAGTGGTGAAGGCCAAGACACAGGATTACAAAGAAAAGCACAGAGATACACATCTCAAACTCAAGCCAAAGAAGGAAAATACAGAGGCAAATGTGAAATGTGTGGAACCGAAGAAAAGGAAGGGTGAGCTATTCACCCCCTATATTTCTATACTTTAGTCACGTTTTCCCTTTTTTCTAACCGTATATTCTTCTTCTTCTTTTTTGCATAGAAGAAGTGTATATTTGTATGTTTTTGAGGGGCCCCTCCTCACAGGTTTAATGTTTGTCTTTAGTTCAATGTTTGTTTTGTAAACGCCATTGACAATGAAGGGAAAATGTAGTCATAATGTCACTTGTGAGGCACAAGTGACAAATTGTCTCTTTATTGATATCCGTTTAATGTTTGTGTTGGCACCATTTGTTTTGTATAGATAGATAGAATACTTTATTGGCAGTTTAAGAAAATTACAGAAATAAAACATTTTTTAAAAACGCCAAATGGACTTAGACACAAAAAAGCCTTCGCTTGTTTCCATTGTGGTCCACTTTGAAACATGAAACTATACACACACCATTACATCACCTAGCCGCAATTTGCAACTCTAGATTTTTTTACAATGGGTTGAATCTAGAGTTGCATTAAGCTCCATCCACTTCCTATTCATGATTTTCGGTTTCTGATCTGCTGGTCTTAAATGACGTTAAACTCACCAAATTGCAGCTGTAGTCCAAGCTTGAATTATCCTCTTTCAATCTGCCGAGCTTGTTTTTCATAAAAATCCCCCGTAGACATGTTATGAGTTACTTTCTGTCCAAAATATTCCAAGAGTGACATTTCCGAGCCGCCATTTGTATTTTTGCAACGTGCCGTAAAACAAGATGTGAGGGGGAGCGCTTGTTTAATAGAAGGCTGTGTGTGATGGGGCGTCGCACTGTGTCTGCCTCTTCTTTGGGTGTCTTACCTGCGCAGGTAAGATTTAGGCATTCCTGCATAACTTCCTGGTTTGATGATGATGTCACGCGCATACCCTCTATTAGGATGCTAATTAGGATTGGTGTGGTGTCTACTTTTGCTAATTGGGATCAACTGGCGGACGGTTATGAGGATATAGGATTAGGATTAATCCTAAGAACACAGTTACGATTACGAACAATTCAAGAACAGCTGAAACTAACTAGACTTTTCTTCTAGAATCTGGAGACTAACTAGACATTTCTTACAAAGAATTTAAAGAAGAAACTAAGGAAGGATATTGGTGAATGAGGCCCAATGAGCTGCCCAAGCATAAGCAGTTAAACACCTTCTTTGGTATTTAACTACTCTCAGGGAATCAAACCTGTACAGGGTTGATTGCAAAATATTAGACCGGGCAATATTATGGTGCTGTGAAATCTAAGACTGGTATTCATGGTCTGTTGATGATCTATGTTGGGACCCGTGAGGAGTGGTGGTGTGTAGATTTAAGTAGGCATTGGTTGGTGGCTATTCTGCCATCGGCATTGGTAAAAGAATGCTATTATGCTGAATAATAACTCTGAATGCACTCCCTGGATCCTTACCTACCGAACCTCTCCAAAACCATGCCTCAACTAAACCACATGGTTGCCTCAGACTATCAATTAGATAGATTTCCACTAGACAAATTGAAATGTCTAGCTATTAATAGTCGATTAAGACACCCCGTAGCTGGCTACTAGCAGCCACTGCTTCCCATCACCATTGTCGATGATAAAGGCTCATACATAGTCTGGATTTACTACAACATGACGTCACGAGCCGCGGTGAAGAGCAAACCACCACCACCGCTCCAGCCCTTCTCTCTGTTTTTACTCACCACCGCTCAACGTTATTTCAGCTCCGGTGGTCAGCTCACCACCGGAGCGGTGGTCACCTCACCACCGAAAATCCAGACTATGAATAGGCCTTAAGCCTCCTCCGCTGTCTACTCCAGGAGCTTTGCTAGGGAGAGCAACGTTGGGAAAAGGCAGACATTCAAGTGGGACAAGGCGTGCTATCATTGCAGCACTTGCCAGGCGCCCCGGAGCCCCCCTGGGTTACTGGGGTACAGTGGACTCCCTCAGGTGAAACGCCCCGGGGTGTGCAGCCAAAGAATAGACTTTGCACAGTTTGCAGCTTGCCTCTGGAGGCACACCAATGCCTATTGATGTATTACGCGCAAGTATTGTGGTCGTGCTGGTACGACTGCACGTGTATGCTTGGTAGGTATTGATGGTGACGTAATTAAGATATGTATCAATGCCGGGTTATAACTGGCTTTTGATGGTGACGTAATAAAGATAGGTTACGGATTACATACATGTATACATACAGACATTACCGGGGCTGAGATTTGAAAGTTCGTAGCGGTCGACAGTACTTGCACGCTCTGCTTGCACAAATGCACACTAGTAGGCCATTAATGGCCTACTTGTGTGCAACGCGCAAGTAGGCACTCGACAGAGTGCCGTTCTAGTTGTTAATTGTGGTTGTTAATTTTGTTAGGGGAATGCTTTGCATGTGTATTATGATGAATGACATTTTGTTCATTTTTGCCATTCCATTTGGTTTCATGTGTATACAAATTGGTTGCAAATAATGGGCAACAGGGCTATTCCCCTCTTTTTTCTGTTGTATGATGTTGAGCTGTACTGAGCTTATCTGCTGCAAACACTACAAATAAACCCTGTTTCTTGTATTGAGAAGTTGTGAGGTCTTCAAACCGTCATCATCCTATTCATGTCTAACTAGGTTTCAGTTAAGTGCATAAAATCAAGCTTATATTTAACTATGAGGTCATTCATAAAAACATTACCCTTTGGCAAGAGACCAAAGGGAATAGATAATCAAGTTAGAAATGGTTGCAGTACCAGAACAAGAATAATTCACGTTAATTCAAGTGAATTCACTTCATACACGTTTTGTCTGTGTATAAGCATTGATTCAATGGTACTGGGATTGAGATGGGCGTTTCAGTCTCTTACATGTGACTTGGACCACCCAGTACCGTATCTTGATTTGTTTGTGTAAACACTAAACACTAGTCTAGAGCAAGGTTATAATAGTTTTGGTTTTTTCATTATAGTTTAGTTTTAGTTAGTTTTGACATATTTTTTTCGAATTCAGTTAGTTTTAGTTAGTTTTTAGAGCGGGTTTGCTAGTTTTAGTTTAGTTTTTATTTTGTGAAAATGCTTAGTTTTAGTTTAGTTTTAGTTTAGTTTTAGTTTAGTTTTAGTTTTTGCTGCCTTACGGTGCTGAAAAGTGCCGTAAAAACGGCTCGGGAAATAAGGAAAAGTACCGAATTAATTTAAAAGGTTTATATTCTAAATGTCCGTAAGGCATATAAATATTGTTAAAAAAACGATAACGAATGCCATTTTGTCTATCATTTCAGTTCGTTTTAGTTAGTTTTGTGAACACACAATACAGTTTTAGTTTAGTTATCGTTTTTTAATTTATTTTAGTTTCAGTTTAGTTTCAGTTAACTAAAATGTTTTTTTAATTCTAGTTTTCGTTTTTTCGTTAGTTATAGTTAACTATAATAACCTTGGTCTAGAGCCCTGTCTGTTTCCCAAACAGTGGGTCACGGACCAATTCTTATGTGTCGCGAGTAATCGACTTTATTTCTTTCATTTATCCTACATTTTGTTTTTAATTATTTCAAAATACTTTCAATCCCAACCCCCCCCCCCCCAAATAAAATTCAAGAAATAAAAACAAATTACAATTTATTTTTCTTTTACGCTACCACAATAATTTGCATAATTATGGTGGTCACGACATTTACATGTTATCTCTTTGGTATGTTCCGTATGGGTGTGTCACATATATTGTCATATTATTTGATTTACTGTATACCCTGAAATCTTGAATAGACAAAACTGTGAAAAAAAATAAGAAATAAAAACAAATTCAGATTCAGATAATTTCATAAAATAATTACCAAATATCCAAGAAATGCCATTCATTCGGAGAAAAAAAAAAAAGTAGCCATGAAACACAGAGTTCTCTGAAAGCTGCCTTCTTTCCTCTGTGGGCAGGTGAGCCGTACCTACTGTTCAGGGACATACCGCGCTGGACCCATGAGGCAGATCAGCCTGGTCGGTGCACTGGCGGAGGAGGTGGGCGACTTTTTCCCAGAGTTCCTGGACATGCTGGAGGAGTCACCTTTTCTCAAGGTCAGGCTTCTTACCATGTCTATTACTATTATTACTGATGGGCTGCAGCTGGGCAGCATCAGGGATGAGGGCTCCACTGCACATATCAGACAGGCCACAGGTTTTCAAAGTGTTGGCCACAAGGGGGTGCTGGGGGGCAAAGGAATGGGAAAAATGTGTTATATAAATTCTCTCTCTCTCTCTCTCCCTCTCTACACACAATTCAAATCATAAGATTATTATTATAACCTGTGTGTGTGTGTGTGTGTGTGTGTGTGTGTGTGTGTGTGTGTGTGTGTGTGTGTGTGTGTGTGTGTGTGTGTGTGTGTGTGTGTGTGTGTGTGTGTGTGTGTGTGTGTGTGTGTGTGCGCGCGCGCACATGTGCGTGTGTGCGTACGTGCGTGTAGGTCAGGTGATTGATGTAGACAATGGGATTCGCTGTGAAAACCTGCCAATCATTACACCTACTGGAGATGTAGTGGTGTCTAGTCTGAACGTGCAGGTAAATCACACAAACACAGGCACACACACACACACACACACACACTCACTCTGGCACACGTACGCACACATTAGGGCATTAAGCAACTAGTCGACTGTTCAACTAGTCAACTAGTAAATCCACTAGTCGACTTTGTTGGTACTAGTTGACTAAATTATATAATTTTATAAATATATATTTTTTTATTTTATTTTATATAATAGTTAGTTAAACAACTAGTCGACTAGTAATTTAGAACTGGGCAATTAACTGAAAATATCAAAACTGATATTGGACCCAATAACTTAATCTTGCTCATCGACACGAAAACAATAAAAATAAAAAAATAATAATCAACTAAATCAATCTGGTTAAATATTTATTTAACCCTGTTTTACAATATTTATTTAACCCTGTATTATATCTGTTGTACAAGAATAGCTTGTTGAGCTTCTATTTTCGTGATTTCAAGTCATAATCGCTCACCACAGTTGCTCTTGTGGCGGCATCTTGTGGACTAAACTGTACACACAGGCACTAAAACACATAGGACACAAATACTCATACATCGCATGTAGTGACACAGTGAGACAAACATTATTTTGTCTCCAACGCTTTAAGTATTGTCTACTTAAAGCACAGTATTCCGACTCCAACCTGAATTATTTATTTTATTTCATGAAACTGACACTTCCCGTTCCCAATGCATTCTGTGTAGGATGATAGGAATCAGGTTAAAGATGGGCAAAGTTGGCCGTTAATTCCCCTTTGAACCATATTACTTTCTGTGTGTGTGTGCGTGTGTGTTTGCGTGTGTGCGTGCGTGTTGCAGATAGGGATGGACGTGTTGATTACAGGACCTAATGGATGTGGGAAAAGTTCTCTGTTCAGGATCCTCAGTGGTCTGTGGCCGATCTACTCTGGAGTCTTACACAGACCTCCACCTACATACATGTTCTACATACCCCAGAGGTACCACTATTACTACAGCTTGTACTACTACTAGTGCTATTATTACTACTACTATGACATAATAATCACAATCATAATCATGAGCTGCAGGTAGCAACTTATTGGGTCCTTGAATCTGTACCTGCACATTGGTTAAGATGGCACAAAGCAGAACTGTAAGTTAATAAACAATAATGTGTGTCTGTGTTGCAGGCCCGTCTGTAGGTTCTCTGCGTGATCAGGTGATTTATCCTGACTCTGTAGAGGAGATGCACCTCAGAGGAATCACTGACTCCCATCTAGAACACATCCTACGCACTGTACACCTGCTCTATATACTGGACAGAGAAGAAGGTAGGCCTACAGTAAGGTTCTGTATATATATACAGTATACTGGACACGCAGATAAGAAGGTACGATCGACTACAGTTTTGTATATACCGAATAGACCCAGTAGGACTACTGTTTATTCTGGACTATGAGAGTATAAATCAGAGGTAAAGAGAATGAACTTGAATTTGAGGACTATGTAAACTGAAAAAATGAAAAAGAGGTAGGAACTGCTATACAGTGCACAGAGAAAGTGTTACAGTAGATGTACTCGTCACCAGAGAATGACGTAGAACTACTGTAGTGGACAGAGAGAAGATCCTACCAACTACATATTTAGAGACGGTAGTTTAGGAGAAGAAAGAGAAGAGAGGAATGATGAATGGATAGGTGATGTCATAAATTACATACTGTAACGTGTGTGTGTGTGTGTGTGTGTGTGTGTGTGTGTGTGTGTGTGTGTGTGTGTGTGTGTGTGTGTGTGTGTGTGTGTGTGTGTGTGTGTGTGTGTGTGTGTGTGTGTGTGTGTGTGTGTGTGTGTGTGTGTGTGTGTGTGTGTGTGTGTGCGCGTGCGTGTAGGTTGGGATTCTGTTAGTGATTGGAAGGATGTTTTGTCTGGAGGAGAGAAACAGAGGATGGGGATGGCTCGCATGTTCTATCACCTGGAAGAAAAGAGCTGATTTTATGAACAACAAACTTTAACACAGGAATATTACATTTATAACTCAATTTCCTCCTCCCTGCCCCATTTACAGTATGTAACCTCTCTGTCTCTGTATCTCACACACACACACGCATGCATGCATGCACACACATGCACACACACACACACACACACACACACACACACACACACACACACACACACACACACACACACACACACTCACACACTCACACACACAGATTGCATTTGATACTTCTTGTACTGTATTATCCTGATATATCCTCATGTATCCTGCTATATTGGGTGCACACTCTGCAACACTTTGTCATAATATTCCGTTTTCCATGAAAAACATAGGCCTGTCTAATTGTCTGTCTCTCTGCGTTTCTCTCTCTCTGTGTGTCTGTCTCTCTGTGTTTCTGTCTCTCTGCGTGTATGTCTCTCTGTGTGTCTGTCTCTCTGCGTGTCTGTCTCTCTGTGTGTCTGTCTCTCTGCGTGTCTGTCTCTCTGCGTGTCTGTCTCTCTGCGTGTCTGTCTCTCTGTGTGTCTGTATCTCTGTGTGTCTGTCTCTCTGCGTGTCTGTCTCTCTGTGTGTCTGTCTCTCTGCGTGTCTGTCTCTTTATGTGTCTGTCTCTTTATGTGTCTGTCTCCTAGGAGGAGAAACAGCGCTTGGAGAGCCAGTTGTCCGGAATTCCCAAGATGCAACAGTGTGTACAGGGCTGTATTTTGCGTGTCTTAAGTACCAGGTCTTATTACTTAACTTAAGACCTGGAGGCGTGATCAATGTCATTTGGCTGTTCTGAATGGCCAAAGAGCATTGACCACGCCTCCAGTTCTTAAGTTAAGTAATAAGACCTGGTACTTAAGACACGCAAAATACAGCCCTGTGTTGGTTTGTGTTGCCAAGAGGTATTGCTGGTTAACAAAAACTACCTCTGCCAAGGCAGTGTTTACACCGCCATCTGTCAGTCCATTAAGAATTTCCCATGAACAGATATGCACAAAACTTGGAAGAACCACTTTCAACCTGGTGTCCCTATTTTGGGCTTGTCCTCATCAGTGAACAGGTATTTTCACTATTTCTCATGCAAGGAAGTAGAGCTTGCTTGCTTGTGGTTAGGTTTTCATGCCGATTGACCAAACGGGGGTTAGGAAGTGAGTGTGGCCGGTCCCACCCATGTCATAGACCGACTGCCACCTTGGTGGTCAGAATGTGAAGTTCTTTTACATTTCAAACATTAATTTGATCTGGTCATCATTAAAATCGATTTGATCTCATCTTCAGTCAGAGTAATTTTATGTATTTGATATGATCTTCATTCATATAAGTGTACAATGTGAAGTCGTTAGTGTCAATGTTAATAGATGGACTGTCTAACTCTAAACTGACTGTTTAGGTAAATTAATGTGTAATATTTTATTCATATATACCAGGGGTCCTCAACTAGAAATGATGAAGGTCCACAAATATTTTTTTGAATAAGACCGAGGTCCGGTCCCATGCGCGGCGTCCATCGGAGAGCGGGGCTCTATGCCCGTTTAGTATGGTCAAGCCAAGCTTATACAAATCAGATCCCCTTCCACCCAACCAATAATGGGGTGCAGAGTGCAGGCCCGGAGTGGAACTCCAAATCCAAATCACACTGCGCGCGCCAGAAAAACTCACTTATTTATGTTACATTTTATCTTGTAAACTTTTATTTTGACCATCATTGTTGTCAATTTATGTTTCTTCTCCTATTCTTTGTTGTTGTTTGCTCCTTTGTGCCGACTGGTCGACTAAAGGTTTTAGTCGACCAAATATATACGATTTTAGTCGACTTTACACTTGATTTAGTCTATACTAAAACCTATTTTGGCGGGTCATCGTAATTAATGGCTGATTTTATTTACACCTGGTTGCATGCTGAAAATAAGCTAATCTAAGCTTGAAATGTGTCGCTCTGAAACTCGTGAGCTTATAGATCTGCATCAACACTGGTATGAGGCTAATGATTGGTAGAAACACTGCTATGAGGCTAATTAATATCAGAATACTGATATATATACTGTCTGATTATAGCTGTTACAATTCCAAACATGCAAACATGACCCGCTTTAATTACTTCAGTCTAAAGTAGTAGCTTATTGACTAATATTAAAACTTAACACACAAACGTGACGTACGCATACACAGGCATATGAGGGATATACTGATTTTCTTTTTACATGATATTTACGTTTATTATTTTTTCAATCTAACCTACAAACATTCCTCTTCTCCCCATACACACAAATGGCAGTGCACATACTGTATTTAAAAACATCATTGAAGACAACAAGAGACAATGGTTGCAATCATTTCCAATATTATTATTTCATATTTTACAAAATAAACACAAATAAGACAAAATAAACCAAAATATGTTGCATACAATGAAATAAACGTATACAGTTACAATATGTATAAGATTAAGATCTGTTGGCTATTTTGTGAATTAGTGCTGTTCCCAAAACAGTTTGAGGGGCACTAGCCCTCACATTTGTTTTGAGCACTTTTAACCACAAAAAAGGCATCCAAAGTCTATGGACTTTTAATGTTTTTCACGGCAGTAAAGGTCATGTGACGTCGCCACTTTGACCCTCGACCCCCATGCTGGAAGCAGGTCTCGCGTCCATTTACAGTAGACGACACGTTTTGTTTTTCCTTTTTCTAGATTCTAGCGCCGCCCTGGCGGCCATCTCAAAAACCTCCATCACGCCCTCCTTTGTTTTTGGAGAGCACTCCATGTGTCCAACGGCGCCGATTCTGTCTGCCACGTAGCGCCCCTGCTCCGTCGTCACAGGTTTCTGCTTAATTTTGGCCAGCTCCGTGCGGGTGTACTCGTCGTCGAGCAGGTCCTTTTTATTCCCCACCAAGACGACGGGAACATTAGGGCAGAAGTATTTGACCTCCGGGGCCCACTGGTGAAGGATGTTCTCCAGACTTCCTGGGTTGTCGATGGAGTAGCACATGAGGACGACGTCGGTATCCGAGTAAGAGAGAGGACGTAGTCTGTCATAGTCCTCTTGGCCGGCCGTGTCCCAGAGTGCCAGCTCCATCTGTTTCTTTTTCACCTCGATGTTAGCCATGTAGGTCTCGAACACTGTAGGCACATAGACCTCTGGGAAGATGTTCTTACTGAACACGATGAGTAGACACGTCTTCCCACAGCCTCCATCTCCCACCACCACCAACTTTCTCGCGATTGCTGGCATTGTGTATATATGTTGCAAAAGTATGTTTATTACGTGAACGCTGGCGATTTCAGGGTCACTGATGTCTCTCAAGCGTGAGATTCTGCTTTTAAAGCTGAGCTGACCGTGCTCACATCATCATTATCACTGTGATGTCACTATGATGTGGATGTATATGATGATGTCAGTCATGCCCAAATATGGAGTTCCATGTGTTTCTCACCCAAATAGGAAGGTCTGTGATGTCAGCCTATATAGCCTATACTCCCTACTACATCAGGTGACCATGGCAACCGGAAATCATCAAACACAGACAGAGTGATGCAGTACCCACAATTGTACCCATCTGTTTGTTTACCTTTTATGCCCATATATGGAGATCTCTGTCTGTCTATGAATTTTTTATGCCCATAAATGGGCATAAAAAGCATACCAGGGATATCCATATATGGACATGAAAGGTAGACAAACAGATGGGTACGACGGGTATCATAAGGGACACGGACAGACAGACAGACAGAGATCTCCATATATGGGCATAAAGGGTACACAGATGGTTACAATGGGTACCAATAAGGCACACAGTTTCAGGTTGCCATGGTGTGGTTGCTCCCACACTGTGGAACGCCCTACCCTTTTCAATTAAAAATGCAGAGTCTGTTGAAGGTTTCAAGGTCTTGTTAAAAACTCACTTATTTATGTTACATTTTATCTTGTAAACTTTTATTTTGACCATCATTGTTGTCAATTTATGTTTCTTCTCCTATTCTTTGTTGTTGTTTGCTCCTTTGTGCCGATATATACGATTTTAGTCGACTTTACACTTGATTTAGTCTATACTAAAACTTATTTTGGCGGGTCATCGTAATTAATGGCTGATTTTATTTACACCTGGTTGCATGCTGAAAATAAACTAATCTAAGCTTGAAATGTGTCGCTCTGAAACTCGTGAGCTTATAGATCTGCATCAACACTGCTATGAGGCTAATGATTGGTAGAAACACTGCTATGAGGCTAATGATTGGTAGAATCCTCGGGTCTATTATGGGATAATAATAGTGAGCACAACTGGCGGACCCCAGTTTCACTTAATGTGGCCCTCAGCAGGTTAATATCAGAATACTGATATATTACTGTCTGATTATAGCTGTTACAATTCCAAACATGCAAACATGACCCGCTTTAATTACTTCAGTCTAAAGTAGTAGCTTATTGACTAATATTAAAACTTAACACACGAACGTGACGTACGCATACACAGGCATATGAGGGATATACTGATTTTCTTTTTACATGATATTTACGTTTATTATTTTTTCAATCTAACCTACAAACATTCCTCTTCTCCCCATACACACAAATGGCAGTGCACATACTGTATTTAAAAACATCATTGAAGACAACAAGAGACAATGGTTGCAATCATTTCCAATATTATTATTTCATATTTTACAAAATAAACACAAATAAGACAAAATAAACCAAAATATGTTGCATACAATGAAATAAACGTATACAGTTACAATATGTATAAGATTAAGATCTGTTGGCTATTTTGTGAATTAGTGCTGTTCCCAAAACAGTTTGAGGGGCACTAGCCCTCACATTTGTTTTGAGCACTTTTAACCACAAAAAAGGCATCCAAAGTCTATGGACTTTTAATGTTTTTCACGGCAGTAAAGGTCATGTGACGTCGCCACTTTGACCCTCGACCCCCATGCTGGAAGCAGGTCTCGCGTCCATTTACAGTAGACGACACGTTTTGTTTTTCCTTTTTCTAGATTCTAGCGCCGCCCTGGCGGCCATCTCAAAAACCTCCCTCACGCCCTCCTTTGTTTTGGGAGAGCACTCCATGTGTCCAAAGGCGCCGATTCTGTCTGCCACGTAGCGCCCCTGCTCCGTCGTCACAGGTTTCTGCTTAATTTTGGCCAGCTCCGTGCGGGTGTACTCGTCGTCGAGCAGGTCCTTTTTATTCCCCACCAAGACGACGGGAACATTAGGGCAGAAGTATTTGACCTCCGGGGCCCACTGGTGAAGGATGTTGTCCAGACTTCCTGGGTTGTCGATGGAGTAGCACATGAGGACGACGTCGGTATCCGAGTAAGAGAGAGGACGTAGTCTGTCATAGACCTCATGGCCGGCCGTGTCCCAGAGTGCCAGCTCCACCTGCTTCTTTTTCACCTCGATGTTAGCCATGTAGTTCTCGAACACTGTAGGCACATAGACCTCTGGGAAGATGTTCTTACTGAACACGATGAGTAGACACGTCTTCCCACAGCCTCCATCTCCCACCACCACCAACTTTCTCGCGATTGCTGGCATTGTGTATATATGTTGCAAAAGTATGTTTATTACGTGAACGCTGGCGATTTCAGGGTCACTGATGTCTCTCAAGCGTGATATTCTGCTTTTAAAGCTGAGCTGACCGTGCTCACATCATCATCATCACTGTGATGTCACTATGATGTGGATGTATATGATGATGTCAGTCATGCCCAAATATGGAGTTCCATGTGATTCTCACCCAAATAGGAAGGTCTGTGATGTCAGCCTATATAGCCTATACTCCCTACTACATCAGGTGACCATGGCAACCGGAAATCATCAAACACAGACAGAGTGATGCAGTACCCACAATTGTACCCATCTGTTTGTTTACCTTTTATGCCCATATATGGAGATCTCTGTCTGTCTATGAATTTTTTATGCCCATAAATGGGCATAAAAAGCATACCAGGGATATCCATATATGGACATGAAAGGTAGACAAACAGATGGGTACGACGGGTATCATAAGGGACACGGACAGACAGACAGACAGACAGAGATCTCCATATATGGGCATAAAGGGTACACAGATGGTTACAATGGGTACCAATAAGGCACACAGTTTCAGGTTGCCATGGTGTGGTTGCTCCCACACTGTGGAACGCCCTACCCTTTTCAATTAAAAATGCAGAGTCTGTTGAAGGTTTCAAGGTCTTGTTAAAAACTCACTTATTTATGTTACATTTTATCTTGTAAACTTTTATTTTGACCATCATTGTTGTCAATTTATGTTTCTTCTCCTATTCTTTGTTGTTGTTTGCTCCTTTGTGCCGACTGGTCGACTAAAAGTTTTAGTCGACCAAATATATACGATTTTAGTCGACTTTACACTTGATTTAGTCTATACTAAAACTTATTTTGGCGGGTCATCGTAATTAATGGCTGATTTTATTTACACCTGGTTGCATGCTGAAAATAAGCTAATCTAAGCTTGAAATGTGTCGCTCTGAAACTCGTGAGCTTATAGATCTGCATCAACACTGCTATGAGGCTAATGATTGGTAGAAACACTGCTATGAGGCTAATGATTGGTAGAAACACTGCTATGAGGCTAATGATTGGTAGAATCCTCGGGTCTATTATGGGATAATAATAGTGAGCACAACTGGCGGACCCCAGTTTCACTTAATGTGGCCCTCAGCAGGTTAATATCAGAATACTGATATATTACTGATTATAGCTGTTACAATTCCAAACATGCAAACATAACCCGCTTTAATTACTTCAGTCTAAAGTAGTAGCTTATTGACTAATATTAAAACTTAACACACGAACGTGACGTACGCATACACAGGCATATGAGGGATATACTGATTTTCTTTTTACATGATATTTACGTTTATTATTTTTTCAATCTAACCTACAAACATTCCTCTTCTCCCCATACACACAAATGGCAGTGCACATACTGTATTTTAAAAACATCATTGAAGACAACAAGAGACAATGGTTGCAATCATTTCCAATATTATTTCATATTTTACAAAATAAACACAAATAAGACAAAATAAATCAAAATATGTTGCATACAATGAAATAAACGTATACAGTTACAATATGTATAAGATTAAGATCTGTTGGCTATTTTGTGAATTAGTGCTGTTCCCAAAACAGTTTGAGGGGCACTAGCCCTCACATTTGTTTTGAGCACTTTTAACCACAAAAAAGGCATCCAAAGTCTATGGACTTTTAATGTTTTTCACGGCAGTAAAGGTCATGTGACGTCGCCACTTTGACCCTCGACCCCCATGCTGGAAGCAGGTCTCGCGTCCATTTACAGTAGACGACACGTTTTGTTTTTCCTTTTTCTAGATTCTAGCGCCGCCCTGGCGGCCATCTCAAAAACCTCCCTCACGCCCTCCTTTGTTTTGGGAGAGCACTCCATGTGTCCAAAGGCGCCGATTCTGTCTGCCACGTAGCGCCCCTGCTCCGTCGTCACAGGTTTCTGCTTAATTTTGGCCAGCTCCGTGCGGGTGTACTCGTCGTCGAGCAGGTCCTTTTTATTCCCCACCAAGACGACGGGAACATTAGGGCAGAAGTATTTGACCTCCGGGGCCCACTGGTGAAGGATGTTGTCCAGACTTCCTGGGTTGTCGATGGAGTAGCACATGAGGACGACGTCGGTATCCGAGTAAGAGAGAGGACGTAGTCTGTCATAGACCTCTTGGCCGGCCGTGTCCCAGAGTGCCAGCTCCACCTGTTTCTTTTTCACCTCGATGTTAGCCATGTAGGTCTCGAACACTGTAGGCACATAGACCTCTGGGAAGATGTTCTTACTGAACACGATGAGTAGACACGTCTTCCCACAGCCTCCATCTCCCACCACCACCAACTTTCTCGCGATTGCTGGCATTGTGTATATATGTTGCAAAAGTATGTTTATTACGTGAACGCTGGCGATTTCAGGGTCACTGATGTCTCTCAAGCGTGAGATTCTGCTTTTAAAGCTGAGCTGACCATGCTCACATCATCATCATCACTGTGATGTCACTATGATGTGGATGTGAATATGATGTCAGTCATGCCCAAATATGGAGTTCCATGTGATTCTCCCCCAAATAGGAAGGTCTGTGATGTCAGCCTATATAGCCTATACTCCCTACTACATCAGGTGACCATGGCAACCGGAAATCATCAAACACAGACAGAGTGATGCAGTACCCACAATTGTACCCATCTGTTTGTTTACCTTTTATGCCCATATATGGAGATCTCTGTCTGTCTATGAATATCGGATATTTGGGCATGCTTTTTATGCCCATAAATGGGCATAAAAAGCATACCAGGGATATCCATATATGGACATGAAAGGTAGACAAACAGATGGGTACGACGGGTATCATAAGGGACACGGACAGACAGACAGACAGAGATCTCCATATATGGGCATAAAGGGTACACAGATGGTTACAATGGGTACCAATAAGGCACACAGTTTCAGGTTGCCATGGTGTGGTTGCTCCCACACTGTGGAACGCCCTACCCTTTTCAATTAAAAATGCAGAGTCTGTTGAAGGTTTCAAGGTCTTGTTAAAAACTCACTTATTTATGTTACATTTTATCTTGTAAACTTTTATTTTGACCATCATTGTTGTCAATTTATGTTTCTTCTCCTATTCTTTGTTGTTGTTTGCTCCTTTGTGCCGACTGGTCGACTAAAACCTTTAGTCGACCAAATATATACGATTTTAGTCGACTTTACACTTGATTTAGTCTATACTAAAACTTATTTCGGCGGGTCATCGTAATTAATGGCTGATTTTATTTACACCTGGTTGCATGCTGAAAATAAGCTAATCTAAGCTTGAAATGTGTCGCTCTGAAACTCGTGAGCTTATAGATCTGCATCAACACTGCTATGAGGCTAATGATTGGTAGAAACACTGCTATGAGGCTAATGATTGGTAGAAACACTGCTATGAGGCTAATGATTGGTAGAATCCTCGGGTCTATTATGGGATAATAATAGTGAGCACAACTGGCGGACCCCAGTTTCACTTAATGTGGCCCTCAGCAGGTTAATATCAGAATACTGATATATTACTGTCTGATTATAGCTGTTACAATTCCAAACATGCAAACATGACCCGCTTTAATTACTTCAGTCTAAAGTAGTAGCTTATTGACACTAACTTAACACACGAACGTGACGTACGCATACACAGGCATATGAGGGATATACTGATTTTCTTTTTACGTGATATTTACGTTTATTTTTTTCAATCTAACCTACAAACATTCCTCTTCTCCCCATACACACAAATGGCAGTGCACATACTGTATTTAAAAACATCATTGAAGACAACAAGAGACAATGGTTGCAATCATTTCCAATATTATTATTTCATATTTTACAAAATAAACACAAATAAGACAAAATAAATCAAAATATGTTGCATACAATGAAATAAACGTATACAGTTACAATATGTATAAGATTAAGATCTGTTGGCTATTTTGTGAATTAGTGCTGTTCCCAAAACAGTTTGAGGGGCACTAGCCCTCACATTTGTTTTGAGCACTTTTAACCACAACAAAGGCATCCAAAGTCTATGGACTTTTAATGTTTTTCACGGCAGTAAAGGTCATGTGACGTCGCCACTTTGACCCTCGACCCCCATGCTGGAAGCAGGTCTCACGTCCATTTACAGTAGACGACACGTTTTGTTTTTCCTTTTTCTAGATTCTAGCGCCGCCCTGGCGGCCATCTCAAAAACCTCCCTCACGCCCTCCTTTGTTTTGGGAGAGCACTCCATGTGTCCAAAGGCGCCGATTCTGTCTGCCACGTAGCGCCCCTGCTCCGTCGTCACAGGTTTCTGCTTAATTTTGGCCAGCTCCGTGCGGGTGTACTCGTCGTCGAGCAGGTCCTTTTTATTCCCCACCAAGACGACGGGAACATTAGGGCAGAAGTATTTGACCTCCGGGGCCCACTGGTGAAGGATGTTCTCCAGACTTCCTGGGTTGTCGATGGAGTAGCACATGAGGACGACGTCGGTACCCGAGTAAGAGAGAGGACGTAGTCTGTCATAGTCCTCTTCCCCGGCCGTGTCCCAGAGTGCCAGCTCCACCTGTTTCTTTTTCACCTCGATGTTAGCCATGTAGGTCTCGAACACTGTAGGCACATAGACCTCTGGGAAGATGTTCTTACTGAACACGATGAGTAGACACGTCTTCCCACAGCCTCCATCTCCCACCACCACCAACTTTCTCGCGATTGCTGGCATTGTGTATATATGTTGCAAAAGTATGTTTATTACGTGAACGCTGGCGATTTCAGGGTCACTGATGTCTCTCAAGCGTGAGATTCTGCTTTTAAAGCTGAGCTGACCATGCTCACATCATCATCATCACTGTGATGTCACTATGATGTGGATGTATATGATGATGTCAGTCATGCCCAAATATGGAGTTCCATGTGATTCTCACCCAAATAGGAAGGTCTGTGATGTCAGCCTATATAGCCTATACTCCCTACTACATCAGGTGACCATGGCAACCGGAAATCATCAAACACAGACAGAGTGATGCAGTACCCAAAATTGTACCCATCTGTTTGTTTACCTTTTATGCCCATATATGGAGATCTCTGTCTGTCTATGACTATCGGATATTTGGGCATACCAGGGATATTCATATATGGACATGAAAGGTAGACAAACAGATGGGTACGACGGGTATCATAAGGGACAAGGACAGACAGACAGACAGACAGAGATCTCCATATATGGGCATAAAGGGTACACAGATGGTTACAATGGGTACCAATAAGGCACACAGTTTCAGGTTGCCATGGTGTGGTTGCTCCCACACTGTGGAACGCCCTACCCTTTTCAATTAAAAATGCAGAGTCTGTTGGTCTTGTTAAAAACTCACTTATTTATGTTACATTTTATCTTGTAAACTTTTATTTTGACCATCATTGTCAATTTATGTTTCTTCTCCTATTCTTTGTTGTTGTTTGCTCCTTTGAGCCGACTGGTCGACTAAAAGTTTTAGTCGACCAAATATATACGATTTTAGTCGACTTTACACTTGATTTAGTCTATACTAAAACTTATTTTGGCGGGTCATCGTAATTAATGGCTGATTTTATTTACACCTGGTTGCATGCTGAAAATAAGCTAATCTAAGCTTGAAATGTGTCGCTCTGAAACTCGTGAGCTTATAGATCTGCATCAACACTGCTATGAGGCTAATGATTGGTAGAAACACTGCTATGAGGCTAATGATTGGTAGAAACACTGCTATGAGGCTAATGATTGGTAGAAACACTGCTATGAGGCTAATGATTGGTAGAAACACTGCTATGAGGCTAATGATTGGTAGAAACACTGCTATGAGGCTAATGATTGGTAGAATCCTCGGGTCTATTATGGGATAATAATAGTGAGCACAACTGGCGGACCCCAGTTTCACTTAATGTGGCCCTCAGCAGGTTAATATCAGAATACTGATATATTACTGATTATAGCTGTTACAATTCCAAACATGCAAACATAACCCGCTTTAATTACTTCAGTCTAAAGTAGTAGCTTATTGACTAATATTAAAATGTTACATCACTTAACACACACATGCGAACCTGACGTAAGCATACAAAGGCATATATTTACGTTTATTATTTTTTCAATCTAACCTACAAACATTCCTCTTCTCCCCATACACACAAATGGCAGTGCACATACTGTATTTAAAAACATCATTGAAGACAACAAGAGACAATGGTTGCAATCATTTCTAATATTATTATTTCATATTTTACAAAATAAACACAAATAAGACAAAATAAACCAAAATATGTTGCATACAATGAAATAAACGTATACACTGTATGCATATTCTATTAACTCATTTTCATTCCATATTAAATCAGAAGTATGAGTGCTAAATAAAATCATCAGATGAAGCGTGACGTTTACATGCCCCACAGTAAATAATCAGAAAGGTTTTCTTACATGCACAATTTAACAAATCCTGTACACTGTCACCAGCTCAGTGGCCTTGTGGTTAGAGTGTCCGCCCTGAGACTGGGAGGTCGGGGTTGAATCCCCGGCTGGGTCATACCAAAGACTCTAAATAATCCTCAAATTCCTCACGTTATGGTCCTATGGGCCTCATGGCTCTGTCACAGGCAGATCTGAGAAATGCATACATTGAGTCACATTGAGTCATTCTTAAAGTGGGATTTGGGTGGGAACTCCATGAGGAGTTCCATTTGTAAACTATGAGTTTAGTTAACGACAGATTTTACAGTGTTGATTGTGGTCCTTGAAATTAAAATGTTTGAGAGCAGCACTGTTCTAAATCATGTTGTCACAATCCATCTTGAGGCCTCAAACGGAGCCTCAAACCGTTAGGTTGGAGCTACCTTGCGTCCTCCATAAGCTCCACCTAAGGCTGTTCGATCACCATGGAACCTCACCCTGTCCGGTAGATATACCCATACCCACATCTTCGCTCTATGTTGGATTATATTCAGCATGAGATGACCAGTAGTAGAAGACTTTTTGGCTTCCATAGTTTTGTTGATAGCTAATGAGGAGTCAGGAGGAGGTGCTGCAGGCATTGGAGGAAGAGATTTGTCTTGTTCTACTTTGAAATACTGTAATACAACAGCTTGTTATCCTAATGGAACTCATTTGTCACGAGGAACTGTTATGTGTTGCTGTTGCACAATGCAGCTTTAATATCATGCATGTTATTCACGTTAGTCTTCCATAAACTGTGTTTTATTTGATGTGATGATTTTAACAAATTAAAAAGATTGAAAGAAAATTTGTTCTCTCTAGTCTCTGCGTGTGTGCGTGCGTGCATGCATCTGTGTGTGCGCGCACTTGTTCTGTTCCACACTCAGCGTATTCTATAGGCTATACTTGATAACATGTAGGTTTAAATAAAATATCTAAGTTGATTTATTTAACAGGTTTAACAGAGGGTTTTGATTAGATTTTTTAAATATTTCCAATGTATTTGTATTAAAGTTTTACAAAATACAAAATACTTTACTATAATAATATCCATTTATTATTACACTTGTGACTAAATATGGTGTATTTAAGGTGATGGGGTTAGTAATGCAGGTGAGAGTGAACTATAGTGACGATACACAATGTGGCCCCCTGGAGTGAGTGTGGAAACTTTAGTGACTCAGCCAACACAAAACTTAGGCCTACAGAAAATTGATTTAATGACGGAAGCAATGTAAGACCCATCTTTAATTTAATTAACCCATTTAGATCAGAAAAATTGTGAAAATGTGTGCACATTTTTGAATATATACTCTGCAGCAACCATTTTTAACTGAAATATTTGCTTCTGGGTGTCCCTGGAACAACATTTTCAGATGGGGGGCCTTGGCCAATTACATATCATTCTGGGGGTCCTTTATATGAAAGATATTTGAGAACCACTGATATAAAAACAGGTTTTTCAGAAAACTGCCAGGATTTAGATGACATTTGTAGAATCACAGAATCAGGTCCTCAGAATCCTCAGGTCTTAATGGTTTAAGAAGTGAACATCTCTGTATGATTTCCTGCACTGGCACTGCCCAGATCTCCCAGTTCTATTACTGACCGCCAGAGGGCGGTGTTTTCAACACCTGGATATACATCGCGCGCACGCGCAGAGGTCGAATATTAATACCAACAATGTCACTCGAGTCGTGACCCCCTGTGGGCGTACCGAATTTATAGGTGCCCAGTTCACAGGGTTCATCCTCTGACCTCTTTAATCTTTTCGCCTTTGAGCGCAGGTCGATTTATTTTATTGAGCTCCTGCCTCCTGGCTGCTAGTCCTTCGAGGCTGCATGTGGGGGCTCTCGACGCTGGCCATGCCTACGGAGCCTCAAACCGTTCGGTTGGAGCTACGTTGGACTTTGTTTTCTACAGGTAGGCTAAGTAACTTTGTGTTACTTTACTTGCCCGGCGGGCGTGCCTGCTAGGCTGCTACAGCCTTGCGTTATCTTCGCTTTGCTGTGTGGCGGTACATTGGGTTGGTGACAGTGTTTGCTCGCTGAAATCCAACTTGTATGATTTTGTTGAATTGTCGGTGGCGGCAGTGGCCGTCCAAGTCCAGTTTAATGCATTAAGCGTTAGCGGTTTCGCCTCGAAAAGCGCAGGTCGTTGAAACTGAAACAGCTACGCCTTTGTGTCTCGAAAACAACACTGTTAGGAGCTGCCTTGTGGCACAAGGCTTGTGCCCTTCAGAGACGCGTGGTTTGTTTTCATTGTTTTTCATGACTGGGGAGTGGGGTTCCCCCCGTTCGTTGTGTCTTCACTATTAGCGACAGTCGGTCTAATGATGTATTAACAGAGCCTATTAAACAGACTTTTATTCAGCTCTAAAATGGGAGTATGAATCGGCCCAAACGCTTCTGTGGAGACTGACAAATGCAGAATAGCGTATTAATCTTTTCATTTGTAAATCTCGAGCAAATAACTGAGTACACTGTGCAGAGCCTAAAACGGCACCACCTGCTGTTGTCTAGCAGGCAGTGCAACATGTCAACTTGTGACTGGTTTTTTAACAATCAATGAATAGCTGTAGAAACAAGTCAATGATGTTGGTATAGTCACACCATGAAACACAAACTCTTGTGTTAAGTCTGACAAATGCAGAATAGGCTGTCAATAGTTACACCTGTTCAGTTGTGGATTAATGTTGTTTTCTAACCAGTCAATTAGACCTACATGGCATTGACATGGCTATGTTGACCACCTGATCCAGGTGTTACCACTTACCACTGGATTGGCCATAGGTGTGCCAATGCAGTGTAGGTGCGTTTATAAAAAAGGAAATGTACTGAGGGCTCAAGTGTAGAGTAGGAGATTTGGATCTTGAGTTGACAAGCATTTTGAAGTACACGGTATATATAATTGTGTGGTAATAGCGCAGAATAAGTAAGTAAGAAGTAAGTGTAAGTATAGTTGTGTTTGTCTGTGGTAGCCTATATATAGTTAGCTAGAAAGAGTAAGTTAGAGGTAGAGAGTCAGTTATCGATAGTCAGACAGAAATAGATAGATAAAGTCAGTTAGGGATAGATATAAATAGTTTAGGGATAGCTAGGGTTACTTTAGTTTAGTTTAGTTTAGTTTAGTTAGACCATATGGAGCCCAATTCCCTCAAGGAGCTCATGGACTTCATGGTCCATGGAATGTTTCCAGAAGGAGCCGATAAGAAGAAGAGATTCTGTATCAAAAGAAGAGCCAACAATCATAAAATTATAGGTAAGCAATTGTGTACAATTCAATATCATCCCCCAATGCCTTATCCCATGTGCTCTCTTCAACTCATGAGATTTACACTCTCTGACCCAGATGGAGAGTTGTGGTACTTATGTCGGAGGAGGGCAGAGGGGTTGCTGCAACATTGGGCCAAGGTAGTAACATTGGCGAAGGAGGCTAGTGACTTATTTGAAGAGTTTCACAGCAGTGATATGGGTGCCCACTCCCTGTGAGCACATCTAAGCGTCAGGAGGTGTGAAGTTGAAGCTTAAGTTTTCTTCTTCGTGGGGTTTTTAGACAGCTGGTGGATGGAAAATAAGCTCCACCTCCGCGCCCGACGGACGCGACGGACAGACTCAAATGGACGCGACGGACAGACTCAAATGGAAGCCGCGCACAAGCGTGAAAATGAAGCGCGTCACCCGGCAGTGATAGGCACTAGCCAATGGAACAGATGCAGCCTGCAGCCCATCCACTGGGAGGGGTTTTACTTGTAGTTGTCTTCTTTCACGCTGTCAAACGCCCCCTGGGAGGGAATTGTGAAGCCATGTCAAGGGATACAGGAAGACATCTGGGCAGTGGGCACCTCGAAATAACATTCTGTCCAAATTATTAACAAAACATCGTCTGAAGAAATGAAAAGCGGTGGTTCTCATGTTTGCTTCAGATCACCCCTGTAATCTTTTCATCCATGGCACCCCTGGCTGAATTACATTGGCATTTACTGTAACCCTGATCCATGACATTGAAAATAACAATATACTTTATAAAATAGCCCGTTCTCTTCAGCCTCCACAGCCCTTCTCATCAACATCATCATCATCTCCGTGGTAGTCTAGTGGTTAGGGTGCGGCGCTCTCACTGCCGCGGCCCGGGTTCGATTCCCGGTCAGGGAACACTGTTTTATGATGAATTCCTGTTCAGTTCTTTAACTATATAGAAGTGTCTATTTGTACGTCTTTAATGTTTTGATGAATTGAACAATGTGGACCCTGTTGTAAACAAGTGTAATGCTTAATTGGGTCGTCCACTCACAGTTAACAGTCTTTGTATTGAGTTTGTGCTTGAAATGTATTGTAATTCTGCAAACTGTTAATAAATATTTAAATCAATCAATCAAAAATCTCCTTCTCCTTCTCACCGCCGGGTGACACAAGCTTGTCGGCAGCTTACATCTGACACGGAGGAGAGCGTCAGATGTAAGTTGGCCGTCACGCAAGTCGTCGGCGAAAACAAAACTAGTTTTAAAACTCCTCGGCTGGGAGGCGAACCGGGGTTGCCCGTTCCAAAGGCACGTACGTTAACCAGTCGACTGTCGACTGACTCCATAGCCAAGTAGCAAGGCAGCACCATATAGCCTACACTAGAATGCGCCTTTGTCTGTGTCAACATCTTGTCAGTCAATTGTCCCTCTCACGCCCACTAAGAAATAGAGGACTACAGGCGTTTAAATAGGCTTCCGTGTGCGTCTCCTCTAGGAACCGCCCAAAGCCCCGGAAGGATTTAAAGTGAGACCTGACGCGACGTCCAACTGACGCCTTCACGCCTGCCAGTGTATTCACAGCCACTGTGGTGTTGATAAAACCCACCATGCCATCATCACTCGCTATTTCTGGCCTGGAATGCAAAAGGACATTAGTAAATGGGTAGGGAACTAAAGTCAACTCATATTTACAGTCAATGCTTTCCTTTATTGAACTATTGTCTTTCTTAAATTCATTTATACAATGATTTTGCACTCTCTTCCTTCAGATCAAACAGTGTCCTCAATGCCAAAAACGTGCCTCCAATTTAAAGGAGAAATGCCAATATAATCCGATAAAGGTGCTATATATGTTTTGTTAAACTAAGTGTTCATGTATACACCCAAAAAATATTATCCTCACTTTGTTTTCACACCCATTAAAATTACAGCTCAACACAGAGCTCTGTAAGTCCCTGGGGATTGAGAGGAGCTTTTGTACACCTTACCACCCCCAGACCAATGGGCTTGTGGAAAGAATGAACGGCACCATCCAAAGGCAAGTTATATTGGTTAAAATATGCAGCTATATCAATACACATGTTAATTAGCAATGTTAAATGTCCTCTACATGACATGACATTTTCAGGTCTCTCAATAAGATGGCCAATGAAAACCCTCAGAATTGGGACAAAAAACTGAAGACGTGCATGTTCGGCCTGAGAACAAAAAAACAATTAACCACAAAGTTTACGCCGTTTAAACTGATGTTTGGGAGGGAGGCCAGATACCCTTCAGAGGTGGCCGACACATACGAGGTTAGAGGCTCTAATTTTTACAGGTGATTAGAGGTGGTGGTCATCATTTGCCTAACTTAATAAATTAGATTTAACACTTGCATTTCTGTACTTGTAGATAACACATGAGAAGGTAGAGGGATTGGCCGAGAAGGAGGTGATGAGTGAAGGACTGAAGGAGCAGGGGGAGGTGTACAAAAAGGTCATCCACAACGTGCAGAAGTCCCAGGATAAAATCCGTAAGCGGAAACTTCTGCACGGTGTGGATGACCATTTTAGGGTTGGGGACTTTGTCCTGCTAAAAAATATGGTGCAGGAGGGGCGCAAGGGAGGGAAGATGGAGAGTGACATGCTGGGTCATATGCAAATAGAATCAATTGAAGAGAAGAGTGTCATTCTGGTTCACAAACTCGGCACCCGAGTTGCCAATTTTGACCAGATAACACGTTACATCGAGCCAGAGGAAAGGATTCCAGCCAAGTTGCAGAAGCTTGGTTGCCCTTCTCCTCTTTCTTTGTGTTCCTCTTCTACCCATCCACTTCCACCTTTCACTTCCACCTTTCATCCCCCTTCCCCTGCCCCCCCCTGCTCCCTCACCAGTCTCCTCACCACACAACCTCCTTCCGCCGACGCTCAACCCAACAGAGCCTCCAGCCAGGGCTAATGATGGTATTTACCTTCCAGTATGTGATATTAACTATTCTGCTGTTAGATTGTACTATGTACAAATTACTCAAATTATGTTTATTTCCAGTCATTGATGACATCTGCAGGGGACAGTGGGAAGTTGTGTGGTCCAAAATTGGACCATACAAATTATTAACAATGGACTTAAAAAGATTAATGCCAAACCAGTGGTTGGCGAGTGAGGTATAACTTTCTTCTTTTTCATGAAATGGCCTCAGCTGTTGCCTCAGTGAAAAACAGTATAATGAATGATTGAAGTTGCCCCAAGTAATTTTTGTGTGTGCACTGCAGGTCATAAATGCATACATATCGTCCCTGGTCGAGAAGGCCCCCACCAAGACTCTAATGGTGGATTCTTTTACGATGACCTCAATTTTGGAGGGAAAGTGCAAAACACTAAAAAAGGTAAGAAGGACCATAGTTATGCTTAATGCTTACAAACGAATAATGCTTAGTCCATCTTAACAAATGGAATGATTACATGCATGCAGGTGGACGTGACGGAGTATCACTCCTTGATTGGAGCTGTCTGTAAAGAGAACCATTGGACTCTTGTTGTATGTAGCCTATTTTAATCACATTTGTTCTTAAAGGTGATGTATCCAAAGACCCATGCGGTCCTATACTTTGACCCGTTTGGAGCCTCACAGCAGCAGCTGAAACGCTGTGAAAATTCCACCAGGTACGCCAATCCAACATTACGTATGTAATGCAATGATTTCAAGTGCTATGAATAGTTTGCTTATGTAGGTATTGTCCATTAAGTATGGATGGATTTAGTTGCACCACAAATCATTGTGAAAAGTAGATCAACACTTAATGATTTCTCCTCGTGCTTTTAGAGCCTTCATGAGGCAGAGAAAATTCGATATTTCAAGATGGACTTGCCTCAGTCCCCATCACCCACGCCAGATGGACTCCTCTTCATGTGGGGTGTTAGTCTGCAAAGTAAGATGATTCCAACTCCAAATTAGGCATTTAGCAAGAGCAACTTACAGTGTGAGATCAGTGTATTCTCATGAACCTTGTATGAACCCTATAATAGTAAACTTATATAAAAAAGTAACCTTATTATGAAGGTATGTTAATTCACCTGTACATTTAAACTGCACTGAAATAATAAATTCTTTGTAGGCTGCTGAGCTGATTCTGCAGTTGCAGACAACAGAACTCAAATTTTCTGTTGACCCAGAGGGGGTCAACAGAATGAGGAAAGATATTGGAAATCATCTGATTAACAGCTCTGGTAGGCTGCAATATCACTTTGTATCAACATAACCAAACAATTAAATGTACTGTATTAAATGGACACATCTTCAATAGATGACATGTCAGAGCTGTGCCGCAGTTGTGGGGAGATGGACTGAGAGGCAGTTGATATCTGGGTATATGAGGACTTTGAATGTTATCTTTTATGGAAACGTATGCATTACATTTATACAACTTTTATGAAAATGTATTTCCATTGAAATGGTTCTTCTTTCAGATTCAATGCCAACTATGTCAAATGTGGTTCCACACAGCATGTGTTGGAAACCCCAAAACAGAGAAGGAATATTGTTGTCCACGATGCACAGGTGATGGGGAGGCCACCATGTAACGTTTGACAGATGCTACAGGTTTGATGTTTAAATGGTCTAATTTGGAGCACTGTTTTTCTTTGCACGGCACTTTATTTCATAATTTACCCTGGTCGACTGTTGTTCATGCCATTATTATCATCTTTTACTTTCTAGAGTGTCTGCCCTGAGATTGGGAGGTCGGGATCCAATCCAGAGTCAAAAGACTGACCCCTGTCAGGTGTAAAGGAGCAACTTGGACACTCAGGCATGAAGGAAGCATGAGTTCAAGTCCGTTGCTCTCCCCATATCCCCCCATGTTTGAATATGGTCTCCTTGTACAACTTTTAATAAAAAAAAAAAATCACTATCAGAGCCTATTTGTCCTTGTATTTCCTATTTCCCTGTGGATATTTTCATTGATTGCAATGGCAAGAGTTTGTTTCATATGGTGTGACTATACCAACATCATTGACTTGTTTCTACAGCTATTCATTGATTGTTAAAAAACCAGTCACAAGTTGACATGTTGCACTGCCTGCTAGACAACAGCAGGTGGTGCTGTTTTAGGCTCTACACAGTACTCAGTTATTTGCTCGAGATTTACAAATGAAAAGATGAATACGCTATTCTGCATTTGTCAGTCTCCACAGAAGAGTTTGGGCCGATTCATACTCCTATTTTAGAGCCGAATAAAAGTTTGTTTAATAGGCTCTGTTAAGCCTACAATGTGACGTCATTTGAGGTTCGGGGGGCGGGCCCCGTCCTAAAGTCGGCTCTTCGGTGCTACTGAAAATTTCTGACGAGGCGAAATGATTTTCGGCAATACAGCGCCGAAACGGCGGTAAAATAGGAGTATGAATCGGCCCTTTGTGTTTCATGATGTGACTATAGCAACATCATTGACTTGTTTCTACAGCTATTCATTGATCAGTTCAACGGAGTGGTTATATTTGTTAAAAAACCAGAGTCACAAGATGAGATGGCATGCTGTGACTATACTGTTCCCAAGTTCACGCCTGGACAGACACACACAGGATCAAATAGATCGTTTCCTACAGCAGTTGTCAGCGCATCATAGTGTAATGGGTTGCGCACAGCTTCCAAGGTTATTTTGGTTCACTCAGACTCAGACTGTTCGAATCCCACTTCCCACAGATATTTTCATTTATTTTTTATTTTCATCATTCTAACTGTTTTATAAGTGCATGTTGTCACTGTTTCATACAAGTGAGATTACACAAACAATCGGATGGATATTTAATGAGAAGATAGAAGATAGCTCCGCCCCCTTCATGAAACAGCTGTGAAAGACGGCTCATGCACACGCAAAGCCAGCCCAGGGAACCAGACAAACCAGGCTAAGTCAAACTGCAACACCGGTGTGCGGTTGGCTTGTGCGGCTACATCCCTGCCTCTGATCTGCTCTGTCATAGCTATAGCGCCACTAGCTAGCCAGATAGGCGGTACAATGAGGTGTCAAACAAACAAGGAAGAGAAGAATCAAAGCGACCAAATCGGTCTAACAAAGATTAAAAATACTTAACGGCTTCCGCGCCACAGGAGATATTCGCAGCGGCATGTATAGGTACTTATAGTTCACAGATTCAGAAGCCCTCACACGAAAAAATGTCGTCAAAGAGCGCAGACAGGCCGTAAACACGTTTATGTTTTATGTACGTCCGCGTACCAGGTGGCAGGATACTGCTGGAACAGGACCCCATGGTCTGTGTCGTCAGAAAGTCAGAAACTTCAGTACCATTGGGTTCTGCTTGGAGGGCTAGTCGGACCAATAATAGTGTCAGAACTAAAGCATGTACCCGATGCACCCAGACTATGGCTGTACGCTGGCGTAAATAAATCATTGTCCACAGGTTGAATTCAGTTTGTTTGCATATTTACTTCCATTAACAAGTTCTCAGTTCCTTGTGACATTGTCATGGCGTATTTCCGCCCAGGTGAATGCCCTCTCCCAATCACCCAGGCCTTCATACGGTATGCTCTCTGTCTATCAGGCCTAGAGGTGTGCCCAAACAATAATCTAAATAATAATCTCAAAACTAATAAGGCTAAATAACAGCAATATTAATAATAATAATCAGAACATACAAAAACAGTGAAATGGCTTCTACATGTGCCTTTGCTTTCCTTTCAGCAAATGCCAATTAACAAAATGAATTGAACTGCTTCAATTTACTTTTTCTCTTTGTGACCTGCAGGGGTGCAATGATGCTGTGGTTCAAGAACCTCACTGGCTCTCTGAGACACTTCACTCAATTTCTGTATCTCGCCCTGGACCTTGTCCTCTAGCTCAGTCACCAGGGCATAGGGGTCGGACTGGATCGAGTCCTCCTCCTCCTCCTCTGATGAGCTGCTGTCTAAGGGTTCTGCTGCCTTGGCGGGTCGCTGGGCCTTAATTTGGACCGTTCAACTCCTTCACCCTGTCCGCATAGCGCAGCGTATTCATGGTGTAGTCACATGAAGCCATGCTTGGAGACAACAGTGCGATCATGCAGGTCCTGGACTTCTCACCGATGAAGGAGTCTCTGAGTACCTTCGTCAAGGTGCTCAGTCCAGGACCTGCATGATCAGGCAGTTACATACTCTATATAGTATATGTATATGTATGTCTTACGTCATCATTTAGAGCTAGTCATACGTATACTATATACATAATCAGTCAAATAAAATAGCAAATTGTGCCTGATTTTCTGGGACCAGAGTACATGGTGTGTATATGTATGACTAGCTCTCAATGATGACGTATGAAATATGGTCATTTATGTAATCTGGTCCCAGCAAACCAGGCACAAATCCGCTGTTTTATTTGCATGCGCATCAAGTAGTAAACCACTACTTAAAGTAACCACAGTATACCGCTAATCAACTTACAACTACATACTACATACATACAGTTTATATACCTTTTTTTTCATCACATATCAATGATTTATTTTTCTTTAAAAAACTAAAAAGGGATCCAGAATATATCTACATCGATAAAAGTGTATTTCTTATATAGATAGAAACTTGAACCATACTTAATAATACTAGGTGTTTATATGCATAAAGTAGGTAGGTAGCAAATAGTTACATCTAATAATTATGCATTTCAAACGTTCCTTCACAGAGATACTGAGATTTGACAGTTTACAGCGGTCGAAAGTACTTGCACACTAGTTGGCCATTTATGGCCTACTAGTGTGCAACAAGCAAGTATGCACTCGACAGAGTGCAGTTCTAGTTACATTATAAGTTGCTACACACCCCTTAAAAAATTGCCTTGAAAATACATTTAAGATTTGTGGACTGTATGAATGGTGGGACTAAAATGTGTCGGAATGGGGGGATGTCGGAATGGCAACATGTCGGAATGGGGGCATGTCGGAATGGCAGCATGTCGGAATGGAGGGATGCACTCGGCTCGCAGAGAGAGGTGTGCTTCGCCTCGACAGCGACCGCGTATCAATAGTATTGATATAGAGAAATAAGTGGCCATTGCTTTTTTCTTTCTACTTATTTACACCAACGACCCCATCTGAAAATATGTAGTTCCAGGGACACCCCAGAATCAAAGATTTTCAAGCCTTATTTTCAAAAATGGAAGATCTACAAGCTCGTAGCACGGCTTTTTTTCAATAGCTAAAGCATAACATGATGCTTAAAACACCAAAAGGGGTGCCCGCCCTGAATGGCTTCCCATTTAGACCTGAGGACGATTCTACAAATGTCTTCTGAATCCTGACAGTTTTCTGAAAAACCTTGTGTTTCTATGTCAGTGGTTCTCAAACATTTAAATGTCTGTTTAGACTCTAAACAGACATTTAAAATGTGTGTTAACTTGTGAGTAGCTAGTGTATGCCTTGTATTACAAGGCATACACTAGCTACTCACAAGTTAACACAAGTTCTGAGTTATAACATTTAGCCAGTAATTGACCTCCACTTGGCTTCAACCTACATGGCTTCTGAAAATGCTTTTAGCTTGGAAAGTGGAAGCAATTTTAAAGCAATTATGATGGCTTGTGAGAAATACATTAAGTTAACGGCAATGTAGTTTGAGGGTAAATTTACTGCAATATGTTTTACACACCTTTTCAACATGAATGGCATATATAGAATATGTGGCTGATGTAAATATCAGTATTTTGATAGTGTCTATTTAGACTATTTCCTGTAGTTTATGAAGTTGTACATGGTCTATTCTATTTATTGTAGTTAATTTTACTTGATCCTGGCAGGTTGGCGAGCAGGAACTAGGGGTTACGTATGTAACCTAGGTTCTATAACAGCGAGCAAGGCTGCTCACTTTTGGGAGTTGACGCCCCCTGGCGTAAACACAGAAGCACTACAAATAAACTCACAGACTTTAGGCTGGGACTTTAGACGTGATGACGTTGAAGACCCCGCCCGCCGGGTGCACTTATAAGCGTGCCTCAGCGTCACGTCTCCATTCGATAACAATTGTTCTCTTCTCAAGCAATCAAGAAGGGAATCTTAGTGAGCAGCCTTGCTCGCTGTTATAGAACCTAGGTTACATACGTAACCCCTAGTTCTATTAATACAGCTTCGCAAGGCTGCTCACTTTTGGGAGACTTCATTAACTCCCTTATTGTCATCACGAAGTCTGGACCCCTAGGGCCCGTACCTTTATCTGTGAGCAAAGGACCACAGTACGTCCCTCAACAGGACTACTGTACCCCAACGGGAAGGCCAATCAGACCTAAGTCTGCAAATGTGCCTAAGAGGGGCCGACAGAACAACCGTCTTAACACCCTGGAGAAGACCAACGTCCCCCGCGGGGGACCAAGTCTCTCCACCTAACTGGAGGCCACGCCCAGGACCGCATGCGCCACTGGCGCTGCTGTCACATCCAGTCTATAGAAGGTGGCAAAGGTGGAAGACGACGCCCAACTTGCAGCGGAACAAACATCCTGAACAGAGACCCCCCTACAGAGGGCCCAGGATGATGCCATACCTCTCGTGGAATGTGCTCTCAACCCTACGGGAGGCACCATATCCCTACCAGAGTAGGCCCGCTCTATAGCCTCCACGATCCACTGGGAAAGCCTAACCTTTGAGATAGGCAGTCCCACAGTCTTGGGATCCCAGGAGACAAACAGTTGTGTAGTCTTCCTCGTCACCTTAGTCCTGTCCAAATACAACCTCAATGCCCTTATCGGACGGAGGTTATGCCTCCTCCTATCCTCCTCAGAGGCAAAGGGGGGCGGACAGAACGCCGCCAAGTCCACCGGAACCGGGGCAGCTAGGCGGTTCTTAGGTAAAAATGCCGGATTGGTCTTAATGACCACCCTTGCATCCCCATTGAACCTCATGCATTCCGCACTTGTGGACAAAGCATGGATATCACTGACCCTTTTAGCGGTCACCAAAGCTAATAACAACGCTGTCTTCAGCGACAATAGCTTCATACTCAAACCCTCCAAGGGCTCAAACGGTGGCCGGGACAGAGAGTCCAAAACCAAAGCAAGGTCCCACGAGGGGACCAGAGACTTGGTCACCGGATGAAGGTGGCTAGCCCCCTTCATGAACTGGCGCACCAGCGGGAGCTGGCCCACCGTCTTGTCCTCAAACCCGATGTGGCAGGCTGAGATAGCAGCCAGATACACCTTGACAGTACTAAAGGCCCTGCCTTTGTCCAAGAGATCCTGGAGGAACGACAGAACGACCCTTACTGGTGCTTGAAATGGCACAACTTGAGCTGGTGAACACCAGTCTTCAAACAACCGCCACCTCATATCATAAGCATCCCTGGTCGACTGCGCCCTCGCACACTGAATAGTGTCGATGACGCTCTGGGGAAGACCCTCCGCGCCAAGATTCAACCTCTCACGGGCCAAGCCCAGAGGTCTAGATCTTCCGGCCGTGGGTGGAATATCTCGCCTCCCGCCTGGGTCAATAGGTCCCTGCGCAACGGAAGCTGCCAGGGCCGACCGTACAGGAGAGGGACTATGTCTGACCTCCAAGAGCCCCATCCTGGGGCCACCAGGATTACTGACAGGCGCTGTGTCCTCACCCTCTCCAGCGTGGGAAGGATGAGAGACAACGGGGGAAACGCATAAAGTAGGCCCTGGGGCCAACGATGCGCCAAGGCATCCAAACCTAGCGGAGCCGTCCCTGCTATGGAGAAGAACAGAGGACACTTGCTGTTCTCTTCCGACGCAAACAGATCCACTCGTGGCTCGCCGAACCTCTCCCACAACTGTCTGGCCACTGTTTTGTGCAGTGACCAAGCCGCATAGAGGTATCGGCCCCTGGACAACAGATCCGCTCCCGTGTTCTGGAGTCCCGGAACGTGGGAGGCTCTGACTGAAAGAAGGTGCTCGTCGCACCATAACGTCAGTCTGTGTGCTAGCGCATGCAGTTTGGTGGACCGTAGGCCCCCCTGCTTGTTGATATAGCACATCGTTGTTGTGTTGTCCGTCCTGACCAGGACATGGGAACCGCTGATGAAACATTCGAAATGTTGTAACGCCAACATTACCGCCATCAGCTCCAGGTAATTTATGTGGGCAGACCTGATGCTGCCACTCCATACCCCCCTGGCCGTCCTGCCTTTGTGGGTGGCACCCCACCCAGACAGGCTGGCGTCCGTCGTGAGTACTTTCCGGGATACGACCATCCCCATACTCACGCCTTCCGAGAGGAATTGAGCGCCTCTCCACTGGCGTAATGCCTCGAAGCAACCCACCGACACGTTCACAAGATGATGACAACGGTGTTGTCTTACACCCAGTGACTGCATCCACCTCTGAAATGGTCTCATGTACAATCTGCCTAGCCGAACAACGGATATTGCAGAGGCCATGAGACCCGCCAATCTCTGACAGGTTCGGAACGGGACCCTGTTGCCCGTCCGAAACAACGCCAGACACGACTGAAAAGAGCGGATCCTCTCGTCGGATAGACGCGCCGTGAAAGACACAGCGTTCAACGTCATGCCTATGTAATCTATCGATTGCGTCGGCACCAACACGCTCTTGGCGTAATTTATGCTGAAACCCAGAGACGTCAAGTGATCTACCACCCAACTCGTGTGTAGTCGCAGTGTTGACGCAGAGTCCGCATAAATCAGCCAGTCGTCCACGTACATTGCTATCCGAACGCCCCTCTGACGCAGCGGGGCGACGGCTGCCTGTGTACACTTCACAAAAGTCCTTGGACTCAGTGACAGTCCGAACGGAAGGACCAGATATTCGTATATCTGTCCCTTGAAGCCGAACCGCAGGAATTTTCTGTGTGGTGGGTAGATGGGAATGTGGAAATACGCGTCTCTGAGATCGAGAGTTGTATACCAGTCCCCTCGACGCAACATGCGCAGCAGAGCCTTGCTCGTGAGCATTTTGAAGCGAAACGCTTTCAAATAGCCGTTCAGAGCCCGTAGGTCTAGAATGGGCCGCATGCCCCCCCCTTTCTTCTTCACGAGAAAGTAGCGGGAGTAAAACCCGGTGTTGCTCTGCTCCATGGGCACCACACGTATAGCCTTCTTCTCCAACAGAGACGTTATCTCGCCCTGGAGAACCTCGGCTGCCTGACCACTCGCTTGCGAGAACAGAACGTTCCCACAAGTGGGAGGTCTTCTGGCAAACTGTAGTTTGTAACCCTTCGAGATGGTGTTCAACACCCACGGATGAACACCACAACGATTCCACTCCTGTAGACACAGTGCCAGAGGGGTTGAAGCCAGCTCCGCACCTTTTTGTGGTGGAGCGGCGCCTCCTTCGGTCAGAACCCGGGCCTGGGGCCTCTGTCCTGCAGTATGGACCTGGGGCTCTGGGGCTGTGTCCACGGCAGTTACACTTGTATTTCGGCCGACAGCCCTGGGCCCCCTCGAGGGCCCGGGCTGCTGGCCCATCCCCTTGAGTTTCGAGTGACGATTCAAAAGACCGGTTCTCAGTAGAGAACACTGCTTTATTAAGAAAAGTGGTGGCACGGAAAAAACTGGAGAGACATTTGTTCCCAAGAAACAAGTCCTCTTTCCGCCTACACCAAGCGCTTCCGGCATGAGGCCCGTGGCCACTATGCTGCGCTTCAGAGAAACTCGGGGAAGGGTGGGGGAGACAGTGTCCGATGTCTCCCCGTGGGGCAGGTCTGGTTATTTCGCCTTCCCGCCAGGTGGCCCTCTTGCCGTGGCCCCTTTGCGGGGGCCGCCGGCCGGAGAAGCCGAGGGGCGCCTGGGCCTGTCGGTCTTCTTGCGGCTGCGAGGTGGGCGGGAAGCTGAGGACGCCGCTGACGGAGCCCTCTGAGCAGCGGGGACCTTGAAGGCGCTCCTCCTGGACCTGGAACGATTGTCCCTGTCCATGGTGCGCTCGTAGGTCGGCCTGTAGGGCTGAGCCTGCTTGGGTCGTGCTCCAGACGCCGGGAGACAGGCGCCGATGACCTCCGTGTCATTCTTCGTCTGTCCGTCGCGGGAGCGCATCTCCTCGAGCATGGACGCGAAGAGTGTCGATGTGGAAACTTTCTGTTTCAGAGGGGTACGTCCCACTTTGGGGGACAGCTCCAGCCACCTGGCCCTCTCGAGGACCAGGAGTCTCGCCATAGTTCCGCCCACCATCTCTGTCTGGGCCTGAGTGAGACGGAGGAGCTCAAGGTGCAGGCGCCTCAATTCAGCCATGTGGTCGGGGGTAGGCTCGTCTCCCGCTTCCAACAGGACATGAGACGCGGACCCTTGCAGAAGGGTCGCGGCGTTCAGTGCTCTGGCCGCAGTTGAGGCGCACTTATAGGCAGCCTTATTAATTTTGGAGTCGTCCTTGTCCGAAGGCAAGGAGAAGTCCGGGTCCTCGTGGAAGACATTGGGGTTGACACCCATGAGCCACCCGGCAAAGGACTTGTCCATCGGCGGCATGGCCTCGAGGCCAAGCTGCCGTTGTCCCGCGCAGTCCAGCAGCTTCATGCCTCCGCCCAGGGAGGTGGAAGCCGAGTAAGGCTGTCCCCAGGACAGCATGAGGGATTTCAGGAACCCGTCATCGAGGGGGATCTCAGCCTTGGCCTGGGACTTCGCTGGGTTGCCTTGAATCTTCTTGCGAAACTGTTCGCATAGGGTGTCCTTAGCCACCGGAGGTTCAAGACTGGCCGGCCAGGCCAGACCACAGCGGATCGTGGCCTTCTTGAACAGATCGACTATGTCAGTGTTGTCATAGTGGAGCTGCGGTTCAGCCGGAGCAGCTGGAGCCGTCGGAGCTGCAACGGTGTCGGCCGATGCAACTCCAGCAGCAACTGGCGCTGCAATGGGGGCGGCGACAACGGCCGCTTGAGCGGCCATGACGACCGGAGGCGGCTCTGCCACCTCGGCGTCGCTCTCGTCGCTGCTCTCCCCATCATCCTCCCCCTCGTCGGAGGTGTAGGAGGATGCTGAGTCCTGAGGTGAGGACTCCCCAGAGTCCATCTCAGCGTTGTCCACTCTTGGAGCCTGCACCACGTCTGCGTTGTCATCCGCGAGAATGACAACGTCGGGGGCGTCGGGGAGTGGAGCGTCCATGTCGGCGGACCACTGCCTGGCTCCTTGTCTCAGAGCGTTGTTGTAGGCCCTCCGTGCAATAGATGTTGCAACGGCGTGGGCCGTGTCCGCTAGGGCGCGACGGCGTCGACGACGGGCCTTGGTCGGAGACTCAGACATCTTAGAAGCTAAGATGCACGTGGAAGCAAAAAACAACAACAGTTTAGCAGGCAGCCACGAAATCGGTGAACAAAACAAGCTAGAAACAAGGCTCGCCGGTTTAAGAACCCGGGTTACGTACGTAACCTCCAATTCTAATAACCAGTCCTACAAGGCTGCGTGCCTGTAGGCGCCGAGTTGGTAGGTTGTCACGTTACAGTGATGCAGTGGGTGTTGCCACTCACTGCATAAGACGCCACGTGCGTGTGGAAGCTGAGAATAGAGCTATTATTAGCTTCTATCAGAGACGTCACACAGCGTGGAAACCAAACAGTATTATCACTAAGTGCTGTTCAGGTTAGTAGGCAGCCACGTAAAAGTGGAAGCTAGGACAGGGCTATCACTAGCTGCTGCGAATGGATCGTCACTTTTTTCTTGTAAAGCCAAGAAATACGTGGACAAACAAGCCACAAACAAGGCTCGCCGGTTTACGAACCTGGGTTACGTAAGTAACCTCAAATTCTAATAACCAGTCCTACGAGGCTGCGTGCCTGTAGGCGCCGAGTTGGTAGGTTGTCACGTTACAGTGATGCAGTGGGTGTTGCCACTCACCGCATAAGACGCCTCGTGCGTGTGGAAGCTGAGAATAGAGCTATTGTTAGCTTCTATCAGAGATGTCACACATCAGAGACGTCACACAAAGTGGTAGCCAAACAGAAATATTACTATATCCTGCCTAGGTTACCCCTCCGTCGCGGGCTTGAAAAGCCGCGAGACGTACGTGTGTCGGCAAGGGCGTGCTATTAATAGCCGCCGCTAACGCCGCCGCACGTGTGGAGGCTAACAAAGGGTTGCACCGCTCGTAGCTCTTCACACGCACACACGTTCGAGGGCCACGCGGTCGCGGGCTTGTGAAAGCCACGGGACGTATGTGTGGAAGCTGAAAGAAAGCTAAGATAGCTTTATCAGACCGTCACACAGCGTGGAAGCTTAAACAGAATAAAATTATGCTGCTCAAATCACCGTTGCGGGCTTGGAAGAGCCGCGAGACGTAGTGTGTGGCTGGAGCGGGCTGTTAGTAATCACCGCTAAAGCCGCCACACGTGTGGAAGCCAAGGAAGGGTTGTACCGCTCCTGGCTCTTCACACGTTCGAGACAGAATAACTTATGCTGCTCAAGTCACCGTCGCGGGCTTGGAAGAGCCGCGGGACGTTGTGTGTGGCTGGAGCGGGCTGTAGTAGTCACCGCTAAAGCCGCCACACGTGTGGAAACCAAGGAAGGGTTGCGTACCGTTCCTGGCACTTCACACGTTCGGGACCTTTAGGTCCGCGAAGGTTTGTGTGGAAGCAGAAACCTGGCTGTTGCTAGCCACGGTACAGACCGTCACACAGGTAATAAAGAAACCAGCTAGGGCCGCGAGCCACTAACGGACTGAATTACCTCCAAGTTATTGTTAACTTAGTTAAAGAAAGTGGACTCACCGACTTTCTTCCTCTTGAAGCCTCTGGGATAAGCAGTTTCCGCGGTACCGAGAAGGCTTCTCGTCCTTGTGGAAATAAATCAGATACTCATCCGTGAGGGAGACTTCGTAGCGCCGTGTTATACACGTGAGAAGAGAACAACGAATGGAGACGTGACGCTGAGGCACGCTTATAAGTGCACCCGGCGGGCGGGGTCTTCAACGTCATCACGTCTAAAGTCCCAGCCTAAAGTCTGTGAGTTTATTTGTAGTGCTTCTGTGTTTACGCCAGGGGGCGTCAACTCCCAAAAGTGAGCAGCCTTGCGAAGCTGTATTAATAGAACTGCAGCATGATCAAGACCTTCCAGAGGGATGGAAACGAGGAGTGAAGAGAGAGTGATGGTGACTTATATGTCATCATTGGAAAGTGAGTTGTTTGAATATTAGAGTAATATAACCAGTGGTGTCATGCTCGTAGAACGCAGTACCATGCCGTGGTAAAAGTATTTATTTACGTGCACGGGCAGGGTGCACGTAAAAAAAAACTTGACACCACTGAATATAACACTGTGTGTGTGTGTGTGTGTGTGTGTGTGTGTGTGGCATTTAACCGAAAATATATAGAAACCTTTGATTAGAACTAATAACCGTCAGTTAGACTTATAACCGAATAATTGAGAAGCAAGTTCTTTTTTCTTTTCTTACATCAATTAATCAACATGATAAACGTGTTATTAACCGCTTAACCCAGTAATATACTTTGTACAATGGTGGTGGACAAAAATTGTGAAAATGGGTCAACAAGCTCTTGAGCTTGTAGATCTGCTATGCAATAATCATGATATTGGTTTGAAGTCATATCGCCCAGCCCTAGACAGTGTCCTTCTACTATATAAAGTTCAAGTCGTGGCGGGCGGTGTCTGTGGGTCTGTGTTCATAGACCAGTGGATCTCAACCTTTTCAAGATCTGTTCATGAATATCTACCATTCTGTTTTGTTTGTGGTCAGCCCTGAGGGAGTGGAGTTCAGTTCCCTGGAGGAGATGAAAGAACACTATGAGGGCAGCGGAGAAACCTGGGACTATAACAACTTTGACTTCACCGTCACTAAGCAAGTGAAAAGACGACAAACCGAGGGTGTGTGTGAGAGGGTAGACCTTTGTGCCAGCTGTATGGTTTTGTGGGTGTATGTGGGGTGTATTTCTTCTTTTTTGTTTTTGTATATCATCGCTGTTGGGCAGAAATGAATGCCCTATTTCAAGTTCACCATACAAGAGTGTCGCACGAAAGTAGTGAAAATTCTATAATAGGTTGTTGCATTTTAAATGCTAATTGCTTGTTGATCGGCTATGTTTGCCTTTACTGTTGTGTGTGTGTGTGTGTGTGTGTGTGTGTGTGTGGAACTTTGGAAGGTTGAACATGAAGAAGTGTCACGTGAAATAAGAAGAAATGAAGAAAATGTGGACATAAGGGGATTTTTTTATTGTCTCCAAAAGACAACGTGTAAGTACATCTCTAATATTACAAATACGTTGTTTAAGTCCTTGAATAAAGTGTCAACTTTCAACTTGTTGTGCCATTTCCATATAGACCACAGCAGAGCCACACTGGGGAGTCTCAGGAGCAGCTGCCAAAGGCTACAGATGAGAGTAGGGGTAATTTTAATTATTTTGATGTAATTGTGTTGTGATAGTCTAAATGTCTAAATGTGTGCATTGTCCTGCTCCTAGATGCAAATGATATGTGTCACGGAGAGACCAGAGGCAAGTCCTAGTGTCCAGAGCACAGACTTGACACAGAGTTCAACGTCAGCGGATACAGATGAGAGTAAGGGATTCACTATAATACAAATTTAGAGCATTTTTATAGTTGCAAACAATAATATTGTGCATTGTCCCATCTCTAGATGCAAATACTATCTACATTTTGGATGAGGAGGGAGGAGGAGAGACCAGAGGCCACAGCACAGGTACAAGTCCTAGCTGGATCATTGAGTCCATGGAGAGAACAGAGGTTACAGAATCCAGTAGTTCATCATGAATTCTCAGTTAACTGTCTTAACTTCATTACAACAGACATTGGTGGGGAGAGCGCAGATGCCCAAGAGCCCAGACGTCCCTCTGCTTTGGGATCAGGGATCCCATTTCTGGCCAGAGTCGGCCATCATAGAGAGACCAGTTCCAGGACATCAGAGAAGACACATGTTGCAAATACAAGTAGGTATTAATTAAATATCACAATTTGATATAAACGGATGCAATGTTGTAAGTGTTTAGTGATAAATGTATTGTCCTATTCTGCAGGCACCAGAGGTTCACAGGTGAGAGAGGAGGGTCTACAGAAGAAAGTAGGTATCCTTTTCATTATATAGATGAAAAAGATGTTCTTTGTATTATTATTTTTTAATTGTTCTCATTCATATATGCAGGCATCAGAGATCTACCATTCTGTTTTGTTTGTGGTCAGCCCTGGAGGGTATAAGTTCACATCCCTGGCGGAATTGAAAGAGTACTTGGATTGCGTCAAAGACAAGACCTTGGAAGACACCGTGGAAAAAGTTGACCTCTTTGACCTCACCGGGGCTGGTGTGTGTGAGAGGGTGAGTCTCATTACGCCGAAATATTATCATTTGTGTATTCAGGCTATATACTGTACATCTGCAAATAGTCAGTCAATGTTTCTCTTTAACCCATTTAGACCTGAGGACGATTCTACAAATGTCTTCTGAATCCTGACAGTTTTCTGAAAAACCTTATGTTTCTATGTCAGTGGTTCTCAAACATTTAAATGTCTGTTTAGACTCTAAACAGACATTTAAAATGGCGAAAAATAATACTACTTCTGGGAACTCAGGCCTACCAGACAATTATTTGAAATCTCCGGCTACTTATCGTCTGTCCTGTCAGAACAATGGCGGAAAACATGGTAATTATACATTATATCTCTTATACTAGTATTATAGGCTCCAACATGTCAGCTTTTAAAATCGTTTTTAGTCTATGTACGTCTATGTAACCGAAAATATACATAGAAACCTTTGATTAGAACTAATCAAAGGTTAGGTTAAAACTAACCGGCCGTTAGACCGTCGACCGAATATAATCTTTTATAAATCTTTTCTTATATCAATTAACCGAACAAGGAAAAACAACCGCACACTGTCTTCAAATGCAGTGACCAACTTTTATTTACAGGGAAATAGCTATTTCCCTGTAAATTCCCTGCAGTTGGTCACTGCATTTGAAGACAGTGTGCGGTTGTTTTTCCTTGTTCATTTTTGGGGCACCTGTCGCCTGTAGGTGTGCAAAAGCTTTGCTTTTCATTATATCAATTAACCAACATGATAAACGTGTTATTAACCGCTTAACCCAGTAATATACTTTGTACAATGGTGGTGGACAAACATTGTTGCTCCAGTGAAATGAGTTGTCCCAGCACAAATTAGGGCCGTTCAAATCTCCCTGTGTGAATAGGATGGGATAGGTTAGGTGTACGGTGCTACTGTATTTGTTTGACATATTTTAACGTCATAATGGTGGTACCCGGAGAGCCAAATACTTTCTGAGGTGGTACTTGGTGAAAAAAGGTTGAGAACCACTGGTTTAGAGCACTAAATAAAATGTGAACAGTGTGGGGAGATAATTTTTTACACGAAATATTATCATTTGTGTATATATACTGTACATCTGCAAATAGTCAGTCAATGTTTCTCTTTAACCCATTAAGACCTGAGGACGATTCTACAAATGTCTTCTGAATCCTGACAGTTTTCTGAAAAACCTTATGTTTCTATGTCAGTGGTTCTCAAACATTTAAATGTCTGTTTAGACTCTAAACCTAAAGGATCTGGATCCAGCTGACTACCTTCCAGACGGATGGACAAGAACGGTGCATTACAAAGTGAGTTGTTTGAATATTAGAGTAATATAACCAGTGGTGTCATGCACGTAAAAAAAACTTGACACCACTGAATATAACACTGTGTGTGTGTCATTTAACTGAAAATATATAGAAACCTTTGATTAGAACTAATAACCGTCAGTTAGACTTATAACCGAATAATTGAGAAGCACTTATTTTTTTTAATCTTTTTTAATCAATTAACCAACATGATAAACGTGTTATTAACCGCTTAACCCAGTAATATACTTACTTATCTACCATTCTGTTTTGTTTGTGGTCAGCCCTGGAGGATACAAGTTCACATCCATGGGGGAATTGAAGGAATACATGGATTCCAACAAAGAAAAGATCTTGGAGCACGCTGTGGAAAAAGACCTTGACCTTTTTGACCTCACCGGGGCTGGTGTGTGTTTTTGGTTCAGTTATTATTTTCCCTATATTTCTTAACAGTAGACTACTCAGTTTTATCTATTTTTGAACAGGATTCTTTAATTCTTTTTTGGTATTTTACCATTTTCCAATTTTCTCTATTTTTAACAGGCATCTCATCAAGATGGACCTGTGACCATGATTCATATTTTCATATTTAATGAAATGTTAAAAATTAAAATGTATTAAACTACACTTTTTTATATCATCTGCTCTGCTGACGCTGTTTCCGGTTTACGAACAATTTGCATGAATCTGTCCGGTCAGAGTGTCAGCATGGCTCAGAAAAGGAGTAGTGATATATTTGGTGGGCCCAAATTGTGTTCTGACTGACGGTCTGACTGCCATAGCCTGCTGCGATTCTGCATTTATTTTATTTATATCATTCAAAACAGATTGCTGTTACTATAGGCCTAATGAATATATTTAATATGCGGTATCACAGTATCAGCTAAGCCTTAGCCCGGTTAATTGCTTGTGTCGGTTTGTTCATAAATTGCGCGTGGAGAGGGAAAGAAAAAGCCACACTAACGTGCGGGCACCTCCTACTTAACGTTCCGCACCTACTAAATGTAAATCACTTCCCGCGGCGCTGACTACGCCACGACTCCGAGCATCATCACATAGCAGGATGCAGAGAGAGGCTGACTCAATTCCTGTTGCTGGTTGAACGCTTGAATGTTACTTTGAATTTGTTTGCTGTGGTTGGCCTGTTAATTCTATTGGAGATGCATTTCATTTACTGAAACCACATCAACCACCCTGGAGCCTCCTCTACATGGCCAAGTACCCTGGGATTCAGCGTAGGATCATAGGAGTACTTATACCACAGTAGCAATACCACAATGTATACATGCTCTGTTGCAAGTAAAAGTCCTGTATAAACAATATTGGCAATATTGAAAAATATGCTTGCAGTACCAAATCAATTCATTGGTCAACTTAAAAATGAATGAGGTTGAAATTCAACGTGTATAATTCTTGGGTATCACAATAGACAATAGCCTCTGCTGGAAATCACACATAGATGAAACAAAAATATCTAAATTTATTGCAATACTAAATAAAATGAAACACTTAGTAAAAAGTATGGGGGAACACTTATAAAACCATTATCAACCCAATTTACATGCTACAGAAAAAAGCTATAAGAATTGTTAACCAAAGCGACTACCTTACACCAACCAACCCACGTTTCATGAACTCAAAAACTCTCAAATTAAATGATCTAGTGTACCTAAACACTGCAGTAATTATGTATAAAGCACACAACGAATTACTCCCTCCCTGCATGCAGGAGCTGTTCGAACCTAGAGTCACAATATCCACTCAGTGGGGTGGCCCAATTTAACCCATTCTGACCTGAGATCAGATTCTAAAAATGTCTTCTACATCCTGACAGTTTTCATTCTGACCTGAGATCAGATTAAAAAAATGTCTTCTATGTCAGTCGCTCTTCGATTTTTCAAGAATAGCAGACCTACAAGCTCGTACAAGCGCTATGAGCTTGTAAATCTGCTATTTTTAAATAGCTAAAGCATAACATAATGCTAACACCAAAAATGGGTTAATAAAATAGGCATTAGGACTAACACTAAAGGTAGATGCCTATCTGTAACGGGGGTCAACCTGTGGAACAAATTAGATAGTGAATTAAAATTGTGCTCAACGATTACTAAATTCAAAAAGTTGTTCAAAAATACGTTACTAAATAAATATAAATGAATATTATGAAACCTAATTACATCAATATACCTGTAGTGTATGTTTGTAAATCTACATGCCGTATACTGTATGTATATATGTGGGGGTATAAATATATATATATACCTAGAACCATGCTTTGCGGCCTATAGTAGCCGCAGAGTATGGCTGTAGGCCTCAATCATGTGTGTCCCTGTGTAGGCCTGCCTCATATCCTGTGGTCAAATAGCCACATGGTATGAGACATTGAATACATATCTCCCTAGTTCCCATCCAGAAGGAAGGCCACTCTGAAGAGGCTGATGAAGGGCACAGACATTTACATTGAGGAAGTCAAAGAGATGGCCATTTCCAGCATTTGGGTGCGGAGCTGAAGGGCGTGCTGGCCATCCTCCTGGAGAAGTTGAAGAACGAGATCACCAGGCTGACGGCCATCAGGACCATCACGCTTATCTCCATGTCCTCTTTAAAGGTACAAGTCCCAATGTTATCTCTACGTTCTCTTTAAAGGTACAAGTCCCAACGTAGACCAGTGGTCCTATGAAACAAACGGTCGTGGGGGGGTTCCAGGGGGACAGATAAAAAATAGAAGTCTGCACACTGTGACTTTGCAAAAGCTCCCGATAATGGTTTTATTATAATTAAAGTCTCTACAGGTTCCATAGGGGTCCCCAGAAAAAACGTGTTAATCTACCGTAGAATCAAAATCAGTTAAACTGCTTTAAACCATATCAACAAGCTCTCAACGCTTCACCATGCAACATATTGTGAGCTTGCAGATCTGCTTGTTTCCAAAAAATCATACAAATATGCGATGTACGAATATTTTATCAAAACTAATCTTGTGTGGGGGTCCCTCCCTGGCACCAAATATTTTCAGATGGTGCCAAAATACACTTTCTTTCTTTTTTTCTTTTTTTTTCAATTGACTTTTTATTGAATTTTAATCAGACAAACATGAAAACGACTGTCAATTGACAATACAAACAAAACAAAACAAGACAATATACATACAATACACACAAGGGTAGATATCCTTCTCTATTGATGATCATAATACATAAGTACCTCAAACAGGTGCATCTGCTTCTACAGGTTAAACAAATTAATTTAAACAAAATCAGGTCTTATTGTAGAGACATCAGCAATCCATCTAAACCAGTTATCTGTGAAGACTTCAACCTGGCATCTAAAGCTGAATGTAATTCTCTCCATAATAAATATACTATAGATTAAATTGAAATCTCTTAGGTTGTTTTATTAATGTCCATTTTTATATCAATTTTACCATTGGGTTTTAGAGTATGGTTTCGGACCATGGTTTAGGTATGCGGTCTAGCTTAACTCTGCCTTGCATAGTCCCCAGTGAATAGGCAGTTTGCCCTTCACTGGACTTATTTTTAAATATATGAAGGTATTGCGGGCAGGGATTTTTACTAAAAAGCCCCCCTTTTAAAATACATACACACATACATACATTTTAGAAGTTGAAGCAGTTTTTAAGGACCCACTTTTAGGGAATACTGGACTACTCGCCCCGGTGCTTGCCCGTTTTTCCTCCCGGAACTTTCCCCAGTGAGGGGGATAACTTTGTATATGCTATTGGCTGTTTGTATTCTTTTTGGAAAAATATAAAAAGATACTCCTGTAGAAAGGCTATATTATTTGACTTATATTGAACCTATAAACAATTTAGTATTATTTAGTATATGTAAGGTTTTGCCCCCTCAAATGGTACCTCGTCAGATAATCCCCACATATCCTACAACAACTTCTGTGAACAGACTTCACTGTAGTAGCTTTTCATAAATTATATTTGTACTTATTTGTTCTGCTGTTATGAAAGTTTATAGTTAGAGAAATTCAAAGTCCAGCCGTCTGCTGTCCAGCCTCTCCCACCCCTCACTGGGGAAAATTCTGGGAGGAAAACAGAAACGGGGCGAGTAGTCTTGTTACCCTTTTAGGCCAGTGCAACAGAGCAAGCTTTTGCCTTTTTTTTTAACCCTACCCATTTTAACCAAATACATACATACACATGTGGTGCTTGACAGTCTAGATGGGTTGCACAGTGCTTTCTTAATAATAAAATAAAAAGCATATCGATACAATATCACTTTTTTTTTGTTCTATGTGTAGATGCTGACCTTCCTGATGTTAGCTAGACTGGTGTCTCTGTGTCCTGGTGCTGTTCTACAGAGACTGGACTGGCTGGTGGAGCCGCTCAGAGCTACCTGTACCACCATGGTATTCATTACACACACACACACACACACACACACACACACACACACACACACACACACACACACACACACACATTTTATGGAGGGACAGACAGTAGGCTGACAGGAAATGGGGAGAGAGATGGGGGGGGGTGACATGTAGTAAAGGCTGCCGGGATCGGGAGTCGAACTTGCGGCACACTGCCACTGCTGCCAGACTGTATTACCAGCCAAGGTGCCTGGAACGCTGAGTCACGGCCCAGGCCCTTGCCATATTTTTTTATATATTTCTTAAGATCAGCTGATCACCCTAATATATAACAATGCGTTGTCTTAATTTTGCTGCTGCTCCACCTTAGCCAAAAGAACAGATCTCCAAGCTGCCCACACTCCCGAGTCCCGACAACCATGGTGTGTTAATGGCGTGTATAACTTTGGAAAGGGGCACCACATTACGCACTTTGTGACTCACCAGAGTCACCATGCTCTCTCCCCTCCCCCTCTCTCTCACTTTACGTGTTGGAAGCTGCCTGACAAGACAATACAAGCAACATATGGGAAAAAGCCGCAATGTACATACAGATGTAATGTAATGTAATGTCACAGATGATACAATCATCTTAAAAGTAAAACATATTTAAAATATGCCAAGTATAGCTAAAGTTTGATAGATGATGGTGATACACGTTTGTTTAATTTAGAAGATTTTATATTTAAACTTAAGATGAAAGTCCCGACTCCCAACAGTGTTGTGCTATTAAAGAGGTTAATTATAATCGGCGCATCTCTGCTCTCTCGCATTTTGAAACGGAGAGAGTTCGCGCAGCACAAGCCACTATAAAAATGAACAGGCAAGATATGATATTTCAACATATAATGATGATAACTAGTAAGCCATTTAACTGTTTTTGTATTTTCTTATTTCCATTATTTAGCCGTAGTAGTTTTGAGAGTATTATTTAGATAATTGAATGTATTGGCTAATTGAATTATTGTTTTGGGCACAAACGGGCATGCCTCCCAGTAAAGCAAGGGTATGTGCAGTCACTTGCCAATACAACAGGCTTAAAGCTAGTTAATTGTTAGCATTATTTTATTGACAGCTATGTCAGGCCGCCCTGGCAGCCTACACAGCACACACTTCATTTGCAAGCCCTTATAAGGAAAGTTGCGTGGCACAACTATGCACAGGCATTATGCCTGTGCATAGATATGCCGCTCACGGTGAAAGGGACATGTTGTGGAAGACCCCCCCTAAGAACCACACGCCCACTCGCTGCGCATGTTCTCTTTGGGAAACCCGCAGCTAATGTCTCTTATTTAGTGTAGAATATTCCGTTTTTTTGTGTTGCCTTCATGAACTAGTGTTCATCATGAATAGCCTGATCATCAGACTCTGAACTTCCTGCTCAAAGAAGCAGTTCACTCCGTTTTTTCCCATAACGCATAGCATTGCATTCAAACCTGGACTGGATGCTGTAACAGGCCAAAGTGAAACATTTGGGGCAGAGATTCTGCTCTGATACTCAGGGAGACGGGAGTGTTTCCACAGTTTCACTCTCTGTGCTGGAGATGAGCTGTTCGTAGAAGTGAATCTCGGCTTGGCGGAGACAATAAACCCTCTTGATGGTTGATTCATCAGATCATTTCTTTCTCTTTCTACTGCTAATTCGTCGGCAAGTTGTTGGTTGTTCGTTGTTGTTGGTTGTCATGGCTGTCAGTTCCCGCCTGATGTTGTGTGGGAGCTCAGACTGCTCCAGATCGTACTGAATAACTGCTAGCTTGCATAACGTCTTCAGACTAGGACTCAAGTCTAAGATAAATAGCTGTTTATCCAAATCATCCTCTTTGTAAAAGGGATGATACGATGATACGAGGATGATACGATCTCCCACAATGCAACAGCACGTGTTATGCATTTGACATGGTCCTTTCCCCTTCGGCACAACCATCTTCCATGAGAAGGTCTCTGGTCTGAATTTCCACAGTTCATTGAAGAACCGGTTATTGCGGTATTTAAAACCACAAAATATGTACAGCTCTCCATTGTAGGTAAAGGCTGAATGATTACAAAATCTACTAAAAACCTTTTCAAAAGGTGTTTTCAGCCAGAGGTTGGTCTCTGTGTCAAACACTCTGATGCTGACCCTTGTAGACCCTTGTAGGAGCCTTGTACACCCAAGGCCCCCTACTACAAACATCTTTGTCCCGATAAATGTGGCAGATATACCTACGAAAGCAAATAGGATTCCGGTGTTAATTAAAGACCAGAACATTGCGCTGGTGTCCAACTTGTACATGGTATTAATGTATCCAGTGAGCTTGGTCACTCCTCCATAGATAAACATGACCTTCTCCAAAGCACAGGCTGTTTTTATGTAATAAGTAATAAGTAGTATAAGTGTTAAAGTAATATTTTGACAACACTGTTCGCTATACGCATGGCTGCCAGTTCCCACCTGATTTTGTGTGGGAGTCCAGACTGCTCCAGACCGTACTGAATAACTGTTAGCTTACATAATGTCTTGAGGCTCGGACTGAAGTCTAAGACATACAGGTCACCAGGGTTGTTGGCTCCTCCCAAGAGGATGATACGATTTCCCACCATGCAACAGCACATATTATTCATCCTATGTGGGCATTTCCCCTTGGGCTCAACCTTCTTCCAGGAGAAGGTCTCTGGACTGAATTTCCACACATCATTTAAGTCCTGGTTACCGCAGCGACCACCAAATATGTACAGCTCTCCATTGTAGGTCAAGGCTGAATGACCGCAGCGTCCTCCTGGAAGAAGCTGTACAGAAGGTGTGTCCAGCCAGAGGTTGGTCTCTGTGTCAAACACTCTGATGGTGTTGTAGTACCGACCCCACCCCCCATAGCCTCCAAATACAAACATCTTTGTCCCGATGATGGTAGCAGAGTGACGTGCTGTAGCAGGAGGTGGAGTTCCAGTGGTGTTAATTAAAGTCCAGACCATTGTGGTGGTGTCCAACTTGTAGATGTATTTAGTGGGTCCAGCCGGCTGGGTGTATCCTCCATGAATATACATGACCTTCCCCAAAACACAGGCTGAGTGGTTCCACCTCTTCTCTGGAACGATTCCAGAAACCTGTGGTTTGAACCATCTGTGGGCGTCAACATCATATGCATAAAGCACATTGCAAGGAATAGGATAATAAGGATATCCTCCCCAGAGGTCGACACATCCTCCCCAGAGGTAGACAATATCTTCAATCAGCACAGCTGTGTGGCCATAGCGCCTGGAGGGAACCTCAAGGTGAGGTTCTCCTGTTCCAGGGGTCACTGGGGTCGACCTCCTCCAGCATAAAGACATAGTGTTGAAGACCTTAACTTCAATGTGATCTCGTCTCCTCTGGTTTACGTCTGCTCCAAAGCAGTAGATCTCGTGTCCGACCACCACAGCAGCCTGTTCCTTTATATGTTCTCCTTCCAGATGTATCGTCCAGTGAAACATTTCACACGGCAGCTCCACCGTCAATGAGTGTTAACAACTAGTTTACAGATGAACTTGTTAGGATGAAGGCAGCTCGGTTTCCTCGTTGCAAGTCACTAACTGATGTTTAGAGTATCGGACAAGGCTTTATAAAGAACAATTACACCGTTGTGATGTCATTGCATGATTGCATCATAATGTAGGATCACACGCAACAAACACAGACTGTTGCCTTGACTACCTAATATTGACCAATCGGCTGAGGTCACAGATCACCGTGGCCTACATACTGTAAATATCGTGACATTTAACAAAACTAAACTGGTGCACGGTCGGCTGTAGAGCACCGAGTCGGTAACGATGGAAGTTAGAGATCCATGCCCCACCCGGCTATGCAATGCCCGTTGTACCCGTGTACCCACTCCATCTATCTGAGTCCCTTTTATGCCCATATATGGAGATTTCTGTATCTGTCTCTGTGTCCCTTTATTCCTATGTATGGAGTTCTGTGTCAAGCATGCCCAAATATGGAGTGTTATGATTTCAGAACAGGCGATGTATATCATATATGTCAAACTCAAGGCCCGGGGGCCAAATCAGGCCCGTGAATGAATTATCTTTGGCCCGCGGGATGATATTTAATTAAGTATTAGAACTGGCCCTCTGGTATATTGCATGGACCACCATAATACTACAAGTCCCACAATGCACTGCGAGTGCATTGTCACCTATTGAGGGCCTGCAAGTGCAAGCATGCGTCTTCTCTTCACTATTGATCAGCAGTGAAAGTATATCACTTGTGGTCAACTTTCAGCTATACCCCTCTCCCCAAAAATGGCCCGTGTGTTGAAACACAGTCCGGCCCTCGACTTGTACCAATTTCTTTATTTTGGCCCACTGTGTATTTGAGTTTGACATCCCTGATGTATATGGACCCTGGGCAGGAGCCCTGTCTAGAGCCCTGGCAGAGGCCTTTTGTTGCGTTTCTGGACAACTGTGGGTCCGACCGACTCGACACCAGGCACTGCACTCCCTGTGTGGGTGTGGAACACGTGTGTCGAATTTGAAGTCGGTGGGGCGAACGGTTCTTGAGTTACGTGCATTTCAGACGTACACACGTAAAGCCTTACAGAGGACACAAGGTACTACTACTATACTGCTGCTTCTATGACTGCTACTATAACTGCTACTACTATTTATTAATTCGTTGAAATAGTCTGTATGCTCTATAAAACATGGCAGCTTTTTATATTGCACGTTGACAATCTTGCACTTGTGCCCCTAAGGGTGAGGTCGCGTGCACGCCTGAGTGACGGCAGACTGCTGGGCGAACGCTGGCGCTTTGGCATGGGGGGTCAGATAGAATGAATTCTGTACTGGCCATATACATACAGGTATGGAGCGTGTACAGGGTTTGATTAGGTCAGATCAATATATGGAATGTCAGGACAGGACGGCTCCATATATGGAGATTTAAGGGTGGCAGCGGGTGCAGTGTCTTGAGTGTACAGGGTTTGATGAGATAAAAGTTTTTGGGCTATAGAATCAACTGGACTAAAAGTGAGTTAATGCCTGTCGGCTTGAGGATATATATCTGTGCTAGAGCGACTACTACCATTTAAAATTTCACAGGAGACCTTTACCTACCTAGGTATCCAAATTACTAAATACTTCTCTTCGCTTTTCAAGGCCAACTACCCCCCTCTGCTGGTGAAACTGAAAAACAACATTGAATTTGAACATTGATATTGGTAGAGTTAATACAATGAAAATGATGTTTCTTCCCCACCTTTTCCAATAATGCCTCCCTGTGTTTCTACCCAAGTCCTTCTTCAAACGCTTATACTCGATTGTCCTTCCCTTTATCTGGGAGTACAAAAAACACAGGATAAAAAAATCCCATCTATGTAAACCCAAGCAGGTTGGTGGGCTTGCTCTGCCAGATTTTTGCCTGTCATCCAATGTTAGAGCAATTTCGGCCTGGTTAAACAACACAGGAGACACATGTCGCCCATACTGTTTAGGTGCAATAATATTATCCCCCGACCGCCATCTTACAAACGTTGGGTGTAGGATGTTATGTCACATCTCAAGCTCGAAGAACTTAAATATACGATCAGGGGCTCCACTCAGAAATATACCAGAGTTTGGCAACCGTTTCTAACCTACTTTGCGGTAGTATTTTCTACATAAATTATTTATAGGTGAAACTTTTGCCTCATTTGCTCAACTGCAGGAAAAATATAGACTCCCTAGGAGTAACCTTTTTAGGTTTCTACAGGTTTTGGAACTACATCCGTAACTTTTCTCCCACTTTTGAGAGAGCTACTTATCCCTAGATAAGTTCCTTCTTAACCCATTCTGAACGGGCACCCATTTTGGTGTCAGCATCATGTTATGCTTTAGCTATTTAAAAATAGCAGACCTACAAGCTCATATCGCGCCACCGAGTGGCGCGATACGAGCTTGTAGGTCTGCTATTTTTGAAAAATCGAAGAACGACTGACATAGAAACATAGCTTTTTCAGAAAACTGTCAGGATGTAGAAGACATTTATAGAATCTGATCTCAGGTCAGAATGGGTTAATAATATAGAACCAGACGTGAGGGAGTCACATCTTTATGGATCATTTAACCTACCTACTACATCAGCTATTAAGCTGGCATGGGAAAATGAGCTGGGGACTCCAGACATTGCCTTATCCAGTTTCGAGTCATACATAGACTCCATTATTCCAAATTAAAATGACATAACATATTCCCAGATATTTCTTCGCACTTTGACAAATGTAATGCAATAGATGCAAATCTTCTTCACAGCTTCGCCCTTTGCCCTCGGATCCAAAGATATTGGATTAAGATATTTGAGACACTCTCTGATATTTTGAGTATTCATATTGACCCCGATCCTGTACTAATTATACTGGGTTTGTCAGACTGTCAGAATATGTTGAAGAGAGCACAGAAACAGCTCTTCTCATATGGTCTGATTACAGCAAAATAAAACTAATTTTGACGCACTGGAAAAAGGAGGAGGCTCCTGCATTTAAGCACTGGCTAAATGAAATGACTAGTACACTTCAACTTGAGAGAATAAGGTATTTCCTGAGAAACAGGGAGAGACAATTTGATAAAGTTTGGCTGCCCTATGTCCATTACTTGAGTAGAAACAATGAATAGACAGGATACCACTAATATGGTTGACTGTACGCCATTTTCTTTTCAGATGTTTTCCATTTTTCAAATTACTATTTTATTCTATAGTATGCTGTGTCACTGAGCAGTATGGGTGGGAGGGTTGAGGGTTTTCTTTCTCTTTTTTTGTCCTTTTTTCTATCTTTTTTTTTATAAATTAAATTAAAAAAATACTTTTCAGGATTCCAATTCAAAAATAGCAAAAATAGCCGATCTACAATCTCAAAAAAGATTGGCTATTTTTGCTCCAACAGTAATATGCCCTTTGGAGTGAGTGTGGAACTAGTGGCCCTCCCCACGCCTAGAGGGTCCTCAGAGTTACTACAAGGGGGAACCACATCTTTGTGTGATAGGAACATCTTTTAGGTACATTAACCACTTGACACCGAGCACCCCTATTCTTAGATGAACATTGGCCGAAAATAGCAGACCTAGGAGCTTCTATTTTCTGCAAAGAGGTTTGGTGTAGGGTAAAAAAAAAGAGCAGATAAAATATTTAGTGTTTAAGCGGTTAACTGTCTTAAAATACATATTGACAGTGGTGTCAAACAAGTCTTTGAAGCTCTCTATGAAATCTATTAAAACGTTTTATCTGCAACACAATGTTAAATAAACAATATGTCGTTGGGGCGGGGGTCCCTGCTTCATCTCTCTCTCACCTAAGGGGTCCTTGGACTGACAAATGTAAAATGTTGCAGACCCCTGTTCTATAGTCTATACACGCAGGGCACCTGGGCACTTATAATATGGTATTCTCTATCAGACTCTTTGTACAGCACACTGCACACACAGGACACTTACAGTGTATATTCTATATAAACACAGGACAGTTACACAAGACACTTGCAGTATGGTGTATAATTAGATTCATTATTGGTCCTTGCGGAAGTTCCTTTTGCACCAGCCTTTATCCAAGGCGCTATACATAGATTGTGCATTACATTCACCCATTCACACACGCATTCATACACCGATGGCGGAGGAAACCATGCAAGGTTAGTGTCTTGCTCAAGGACACTTCGACACTAACTCAGGGGAGCCCGGGTTCGAACTGGCAATCTTGCCGTTTCCATCCAGCCAGTCTACCCCTGAACCACCGCCACACGCTCACAGCCACACACACACACAGACACACACACACACACACACACACACACACACACACACACACACACACACACACACACACACACACACACACACACACACACACACACACACACACACACACACACACACACACAGGGCGACTGTGGCTCAAGAGGTAGAGCAGGTCGTCCAATGATCCATGGGTCAGCGGTTCGAATCCCGGCTCCTCCTGTCTACATGTCGAAGTGTCCTTGGGCAAGACACTGAACCCCAAATTGCTCCCGATGTGCTGGTTGGTACCTTGCATGGCTTCCGCCCGCAATCGGTGTATGAATGTGTGTGTGTGTGAATGGGTGAATGTAATGCACAATCTATGTAAAGCGCCTTGGATAAAGGCGCTATATAAATGCACCATTTACCATTTACACACGCGCACACACACACACACAATTTCTAAAAGTTAGGTCAAAATGTTGATATGATCACTTTCCCTTTCCCCTTGAGTAGTGAGAAAAACATGCTATACCGTGTTCATTTCTGTGACAACATACAATAGTGGCTGCAATAACAAAATGATTGCCTATTGTCACCCCACCATGGCGAATATAAGTATTATGGTCCAGGAGTCAGGACTATACTGTCCGGCCTGTTCTGTACACCCTCCCAAAGAATCACAAAACACAAACAAAGCACCCCATTGTTTCTGGTATCGCATCTCCCTGAGCATATCAACAATATGTGGACTGGAAGTCTGGAACAAAATGACCTGCCATGTTCATACTGTAGATGTCTCCAGTCTGCATCTCAGCATGTGCAAGTCCTAGAAGCCAAGCATTGCAGTATTTCTCTGATAATGGATATTTAGAGTTATAGATTCTTAATAGATTCTTATAGATTTTAATATATATTTTAGAGATAATCTGTTTTGCAGCATTGGGTCCTGTCCATCATTGTGTATAATGGGATTTTCTGGGCTGGCTGTAGTGCTGTACACATCTTCTCCCTAAAAAATACAATAATTTTGTGCTCAAATCAAAATACAGGAATGCAAATAATGAATATCACCAGTATTCTGAATTTCTATTGTTGTTTCTTTATGTTTGTGTGTACCCTATAGCGATGATTTGATAGGTTGAGCACCCCATAGCGATGATTTCATTGGCTGAGCAATGTACGTATTAAAAAGTGAGGACAGAAAAGTGAGGATGCCTATTGTGATTGGCCAGAATGTGATGATGAAAGCACCCATCACTTCACACGGGTGTAGTTTTTATTTTAGGTTTGGCTGCTTGTATACCATCACCGCACTTCCATGTATGTAGAAGAATACTCACAGGTAGAAAGAGTCTCTGAGAGGCTTAAATAGGTTTAAAGAGTTTCTTCCACTCCACAGCGTTGTCACTGCATGGGGAAGCTGATAGAGTAGACAAGTGTAGTCAAGTGAAACCTGGAGTGGATGAACTCAAGACACAGGACAGGACAAAACACAGCTATCACAATTTGGTCAGTTGATAATACTCTGACTGTGTGTGCGTGTGTGCAATATGGCAAACAATGATTTCCGGGTGAATTCAAAGTATCTATTCACAAAGAGGATAAAACAGCATTGGGACTTTTCCAGTATTCCCCATAATCTACTCTATATGTACTTCACTACTCCATGAACATTTTAACACATGCAGCTGTGTGACCACAAAGCTTGTATAAGCCACTCTCAGCCATTATCTTATCATTTTTAGCCAGTGTCTGTCAACAAGTGTCTGTTTCTCTTCACGCTGTTTTCAAGTCACTCTTTCTCCTTCGCTCTCCCTCAGACCGAGGTATGCTCTGTTAGATGAATGAACCAGTGCTGTCAGCATCGACGTGGAAGGAAAGATCTACCAGGCTGCCAAGGATGCAGGGATATCTCTGCTGTCAATCACACACACACAGACACTCCCTATGGTCAGTAGTATACACGCACACACACAGGGATATCTCTGCTGTCAATCACACACAGACCCTCCCTATGGTCAGTAGTATACACGCACACTGTACACACAGGGATATCTCTGCTGTCAATCACACACAGACCGTCCCATACTGTACGACTACGAACTGAACACAGTTCCCCAAACCTTTTAGCCCGTGTGAGGTGTGACCCAAAAGAGAAATGACATGTTTGCCCGAGACTCGACCTAGTGAAAATAACAGATCTACAAGCTCACAACGCGTCACTTTGCGCTGCGTTGTGAGCTTTTATATCCGCTATTTTCACCACTTCTTAAAGATTTGTTTTCTCATTTATGGAATTCCTTAGATTTGCCTTTTCTTTATTCATGAAATTACTTTGGAAATTGTAATAACAAATAAAGAGATCCATCTCTTTTTCTTTCACCGTGAACCACAAATGAACCACTGCACTAAACATATAGCCTACTGAACACACGCCATACACATGCAAGATGCACACACTACAATAGACACACTATCAACACAACACACACATGTGTTGTCTAATGTTGTTGCATTATATTCCATGAATATATGTAAAGTCACCACATACAGTAAGCACATGATTAAACTGTTGCGTGACTGACAGATGGCGTTCTGTTGTAATAACAAGGAATGGCCAATAGGGGTCAGTAGAGATGCACCTGCTTGTGGCTGTATTGTTCTCTGAGCCAGCCACACCCTGTACTACTACAGTACCACCAGTAGTATACTAATATAGCAACTACTGTTATTATTGTCTCCACCAGGCCGAAGGCATGGGGAGAGAGTATGTTTTGCACTCCGTCCGTCCATCCGGTGTGTGTGTGTGTGTGTGTGTGTGTGTGTGTGTGTCCGTCCGTTAGCAGCTAATCTCGGCCACCGTTAACCCGGTCGATGCCAAATTTTGCACACACACTCCCTGGATGCCAACGATGAACCTCTGCCCCAAACCTTCCAGAACGGCTTGTTATAGCGCCACCAGGAGGCCGCTTTGTGCAAAACAAGTTTTTGCACAGCACACCTACAGATTTTGTCCAAACATCACGCAAATTGGTACACAGTCTCTCTAGAGCCATTCAACCAAACCGGTCTTTCAGATTTCTCACACTCCATCCTGATTGGTTAAGATTGGCTTCCAAAGTTCACAGGAGTGCTCAGTTTCAAACAAAATGCTGCAAATCATGAACACATCGCGTGATTTCCGTGAAATTGTGCACCCACATTCCCACTAGGCCGAGGACAAAATGCCACATGAACAATTTCAACTCAACCTCAAGGTGGCGCTATAACTGGCCGAAAAGTGTTTTTACCTCTAACTGCACGGATCTGTGGATAACCTGGTGGAGACCTGTGCCCAGAAGGGCACTTTTTCTAGTTAGTAATACTATTGGCTCAATGGTTAACTTTAAGTCCTCACTAAATAGCTGGCTGAACAACAGCGGGACCTGATTTTATAAATGTATATATATATATTTGATTATACAGAATGTTTTTTCATATTGCTTTTAATATACATTTTATTTTCCTTGAGTTTATTATGTCTGCTCCATCTCTGTCTGTCTGTCTGTCTGTCTGTCTGTCTGTCTGTCTGTCTGTCTGTCTGTCTGTCTGTCTGTCTGTCTGTCTGTCTGTCTGTCTGTCTGTCTGTCTGTCTCTAGGAAGTATCACTCTCACCTGCTCCAGTTTGATGGAGAGGGAGGATGGAGCTTCGAACCACTGGATGCCTCCACTCGTCTGTCTCTACAGGTACCTGTTTGTGTACAGCCTAATTTATGCTCCGTCGCACAATGGTGTCTTTCAGCAAACTTGATTTAAGTTGGCTGGAAGAAAAGAGCTGATTTTATGCACAACAAACTTTAACACAGGAATATTACATTTATAACTCAATTTCCTCCTCATTTACAGTATTGTAACATCTCTCTGTCTCTGTATCTCACGCACGCACGCACGCACGCACGCATGCACACACACACACACACACACACACACACACACACACACACACACACACACACACACACACACACACACATTCAATACTTGTACTGTATTATATCCTGCAATACATAGTGTGCAAATTACGGGAAGCACACACTCTGCAACACTTTGTCATATTATTCCGTTTTCCATGAAAAACATATAGGCCTGTCTAATTGTCTGTCTCTCTGCGTGTCTGTCTCTCTGCGTGTCTGTCTCTCTGCGTGTCTGTCTCTCTGGGTGTCTGTCTCTCTGTGTGTCTGTCTCTCTGCGTGTCTGTCTCTCTGTGTGTCTGTCTCTCTGCGTGTCTGTCTCTCTGCATGCCTGTCTCTCTACGTGTCTGTCTCTATGTGTCTGTATCTCTGCGTGTCTGTCTCTGCATGTCTGTCTCTCTGTGTGTCTGTCTCTCTGCGTGTCTGTCTCTCTACGTGTCTGTCTCTCTATGTGTCTGTATCTCTGTGTGTCTGTCTCTCTACGTGTCTGTCTCTCTATGTGTCTGTATCTCTGTGTGTCTGTATCTCTGTGTGTCTGTCTCTCTACGTGTCTGTCTCTCTGCGTGTCTGTCTCTCTGCGTGTCTGTCTCTCTGTGTGTCTGTCTCTCTGCGTGTCTGTCTCTCTGTGTGTCTGTCTGTCTCTCTGTGTCTGTCTCTCTGTGTTTCTGTCTCTCTGTGTGTCTGTCTCTCTGTGTTTCTGTCTCTCTGTGTGTCTGTCTCTCTGCGTGTCTGTCTCTCTGTGTGTCTGTCTGTCTCTCTGTGTCTGTCTCTCTGTGTTTCTGTCTCTCTGTGTGTCTGTCTCTCTGTGTTTCTGTCTCTCTGTCTGTCTGTCTCTCTGTGTCTGTCTCTCTGTGTTTCTGTCTCTCTCTGTGTCTGTCTCTCTGTGTTTCTGTCTCTCTGTGTTTCTGTCTCTCTGCGTGTCTGTCTCTCTGCGTGTCTGTCTCTCTGCGTGTCTGTCTCTCTGCGTGTCTGTCTCTTTATGTGTCTGTCTCCTAGGAGGAGAAACAGCGCTTGGAGAGCCAGTTGTCCGGAATTCCCAAGATGCAACAGAGGCTGGGCGAGCTTTGCTCTTTACTGGGAGAGAGAGAGAAAGAGGCAGATAGGGGGGGAAGAGTTAGAGTGATAGAGAATGAGAGGGGGGGGGGGGGGGTGGGGGGTGGAAGGAGACATAGAGATTCCACAAAGTGTAAGACTGTGTGTGTTGGTTTGTGTTGCCAAGAGGTATTGCTGGTTAACAAAAACTACCTCTGCCAAGGCAGTGTTTACACCGCCATCTGTCTGTCCATTAAGAATTTCCCGTGAACAGATTTTCACAAAACTTGGAAGAACCACTTTCAACCTGGTGTCCCTATTTTGGGGTTGTCCTTATCAGTGAACAGGTATTTTCACTATTTCTCATGCAAGGAAGTAGAGCTTGGTTAGGTTTTCATGCCGATTGACTAAACGGGGATTAGGTATAAGTATGGCCGGTCCCACCCATGTCATAGACCGACTGCCACCTTGGTGGAGGTCTGTGCTCCTCTAATTTGATCTGGTCATCATTAAAATCGATTTGATCTCATCTTCAGTCAGAGTAAATTTATGTATTTGATTTTGATTAGTGTACAATGTGAAGTCGTTAGTGTTAATGTTATATGGGTGGACTGTCTAACTGACTGTTTAGGTATGTGTCATTTTTTGTTATATACTGTATGCATATTCTATTAACTCATTTCCATTCCATATTAAATCAGTGCTAAATAAAATGATCAGATGAAGTGTGAACGTTTACATGCCCCACAGTAAATAATCAGAAAGGTTTTCTTACATGCACAATTGACCAAATACTGTACACTGTCACAGGCAGATCTGAGAAAGATGGACCTGCCTGCATGCATTGAGCGCTTGGCACCCATCACTGGTTTACTGCTGTGCTTTCTCAAGCGAGTCGTGGTCGTCTCATATCCACTATGGAGCAGTGCTGTGTGCAGTGCCTTACCCACAGGAGCATAGTAAATAGGGCAAACGTGAGCATTTAACCACATGAACTCTAACATCCCTATTCCCTGTTCTGGGAACAAAGTAGTGTTCAAATGGCAGCATAACAAAATGTTGAATGCATTATAACTGGTTTATACGACAACATTTAAACTAAATTGCATTTCTTTCAGAATGGATGGATGGATGGATTATTGATTGATTAATCAATCATTGATTGATCAATAATGGATTGATTGAGCTATTCTGAATATTTGTAGAATAAAAGGCTCATTGTGCATGTTTATTTGGTGAATATGAGAATATGTTGCTGTCATTGTTTATATTTGAGTCAAAGTTGTATTATGTGATATCATTTAAAGTAAACACTATCTGCATGCACTGGATGTTATCCATTCCCAGGGGTCCTCGAGGACACTCCATTTGTACACTCCATAGTGTACACTCCATAGTGTACAAATGGAACAAAACAGGTCCATATGATATGGTTCAATTATTTACAGTGTCGATTGTGGTCCTTGAAATTAAAATGTTGTCGAGCAGCATTGTTCTAAATCATGTTGTCACAATCCATCTTGACTAAGCTCCACTAAGGCTGTTCACCCTGTCCGGTAGATATACCCATACCCACATCTTCGCTCTATGTTGGGTTATATTCAGCATGAGATGACCAGTAGTAGAAGATTTTTTGGCTTCCATAGTTTTGTTGATAGCTAATGAGGAGTCAGGAGGAGGTGCTGCAGGCATTGGAGGAAGAGATTTGTCTTGTTCTACTTTGAAATACTGTAATTGTAATACAACAGCTTGTTATCCTAATGGAACTCATTTGTCACGAGGGGCTGTGTTGCACAATGCAGCTTTAATACCATGCATGTTATTAGTCTTCCATAAACTGTGTTTTATTAGAGATGATGATTTTAACAAATTAAAAAGATTGAAAGAAAAAGTGGTGCGTGCGTGTGTGTTCTGTTCTACACTCACTTGATAACATGTAGGTTTAAAATGTCTAAGTTGATTTATTTAACAGGTTTACAATAGGCTGCTTAGCCTACATGTGGGTCAATTTCCGAATATGGAGGGTTTTGATTTAAATAGATTTATTTTTATTTCCAATGCATTTGTATTAAAGTTTTACAAAATGGAAAATACGTTCGAAATTAACAAATAAAAAGAAATCTTGCAATGAATGATAATTATATATTAATATCCGTTTATTATTACACTTGTGACTATTATGGGCTATTTAAGGTGATGGGGTTAGTATAGCCTAATGCAGGTGAGAGTGAACTATAGTGAAGATATGCAATGTGGCCCCCTGGAGTGAGTGTGGAAAC